>NC_090335.1:10125537-10428417 GCF_035084215.1 Heptranchias perlo
AGAATGGTGCAAGTGGTGAGCTTTGTGGCGGGGGAATGGGGTCGGGGGGCGGGCGAGGTGGGAGGGTGGGTATAAGGGACTAGGCCAAGGAAGCGGTCTGGACACCTGAAAATTTTTGGGAAAGCTGCAAACCCTCCCCCACCAGGATACTTGCATCCAAGGTGCACCAGAAACCCACTCTCCACTAGGCCTGCCTCTGGAGACCCTGAACTGGGTCAGTGTCGGCAGTGGTGGCCACAGGTGGGTTTGTCTTGGGACTCATGTTGGGATGTGGCCCCCTGCAGATTTTTAGGGGACAGAGCCTTTCTGCTGACTGAAATGCTGACTTGAAATGCAGACCACCTGCTTTGGGCAACAGACTGGCCACCAGGAAAGTGCCTCTCCACCAGCTTAAAGTCGGAGCAGGTACATCACGCAACATCCTCAGAAAATCTCCCGAAACAAAAGACAGCAGACAATTCTAATTCCCATTCTTACAATCAATCAACGGGCATTCATAGGCTATCAATTACTTGGAATATTTGTCCACCCAAATACAATTGCCACTTCCAGTAAAGTATGGAGACGGCTTGAAGTTTAACTGCCTGTACCAAAAAATGTTGAGCTGAGGAAATTGGATAGAAGCAGTAAAATGCCAAGAAGTACTTAGAAACAATGGCCTACAAATTCGGGCGGGCCCATTTTTGGAGCAATCCTGCTCCTTCCAGCTCCACATTAAGGTTAGTATCTTTTAAAAGCTTACCTTGTTGGTTGAGGACTAAGAGGTGGTCCCTTTAAGGACCACCCATTAGGCTGCACGTAGACCAGGGCAAAACCAACCTTGCAGTGGGTGCCTCAAACAGGCATTTTCCTCCTCATTTGCACAATCAAGGGGCCTAATGTCTGTTTCTGGCGTGGGCATTGCACGTTGCTTTTTTTGGCCTTTTCGAATATGGCCAGGGGTGCACCACTGGCTTGTAATGAACATGTGCTTCCTGCCCGCGATATTAGAGACTGAGGAGGCCGTTTTCCAGGCCGACTTTCAAGGCCCACCCACATGAAGTGACCCCTTTTGCCTTCCAGACGACAATGTAAATTCCTTCCATCTTATAGAAAATAACTGGTCATAACTGATCATAACCCTGTGTGACCCTATGCTTTTAAATCCCCAACATGCTGTTTCCAGCAATTAGCAAAAAGATTCCAAATCATAAACCTAATGCAAACAAAAGTAAACTTTTGCCACAATAAGTGGCGTAGGTTCGATCACGGAACGGCTTGTTCTGACGTGTTCACACGGCGAGAGTCACTGGCAGCTGGGATTACCAATCCTTTTTTTGACTGGGCAATCCGCTTTGTCAGTGTCTGGTTTTGGCGCTGTGCTTTGCCCTGATTGGTGGGCCTGCTGTCAATCATAAAGATTTCCCCAGTGATTTCTGCTCTTGGAACACCAAAATGCTGGGGGTCATTGCAAACCCTGCTCAAAGTCTCCAAAAATAACTTGCAGCAGCTGCCCTGTTAAACCTCTTGCTGCTTCCTCGTTCCAGGCCGGTGAGTCTGGAAACTGGTTGAAAGTGACCCTGAGTTAACCCCGGAATTAGGATCATGAAATTCAAGACCGTGGGGGTGATTTTAAACTCCAACAACGGGTGGGCTGGGGGCAGATGCGAGTTGAAAACAGTTATTTTTTTGGCTCACAAAATTTTTGGATTTACATTCCCAGTGGGAAGCCTGTACTATTCCGTTAAACCTGGAAATAAAGCCGGGTTGCGGTCGCAACCCAAAGAACATCTATTTTCAACTCCCACCCACCCCAACCCACCCGTTCTTGGGGTTTAAAATCACCCCCTGTGTGTTTCTGCTTTGATAATGATCGCAGGAGTTGAAGGGATTGGGGGAGTAGGTTGGGGTAGTTTCCAAGAAACTGCAACAAAATCTGCAGATCTTTTTGATTCGTTCATGGGATGTGGGCGTCGCTGGCAAGGCCAGCATTTATTGCCCATCCCTAATTGCCCTTGAGAAGGTGGTGGTGAGCCGCCATCTTGAACCGATGCAGTCCGTGTGGTGAAGGTTCTCCCACAGTGCTGTTAGGTAGGGAGTTCCAGGATTTTGACCCAGCGACGATGAAGGAACGGCGATATATTTCCAAGTCGGGATGGTGTGTGACTTGGAGGGGAACGTGCAGGTGGTGTTGTTCCCATGTGCCTGCTGCCCTTGTCTTTCTAGGTGGTAGAGGTCGCGGGTTTGGGAGGTGCTATTGAAGAAGCCTTGGCGAGTTGCTGCAGTGCATCCTGTGGATGGTACACACTGCAGCCACGGTGCGCCGGTGGTGAAGGGAGTGAATGTTTAGGGTGGTGGATGGGGTGCCAATCAAGTGGGCTGCTTTGTCCTGGGTGGTGTCGAGCTTCTTGAGTGTTGTTGGAGCTGCACTCATCCAGGCAAGTGGAGAATATTCCATCACACTCCTGACTTGTGCCTTGTAGATGGTGGAAAGGCTTTGGGGAGTCAGGAGGTGAGTCACTCGCCGTAGAATACCCAGCCTCTGATCTGCTCTTGTAGCCACAGTATTTATATGGCTGGTCCAGTTAAGTTTCTGGTCAATGGTGACCCCAGGATGTTGATGGTGGGGGATTTGGCGATGGTTATGCTGTTGAATGTCAATGGGAGGTGGTTAAACTCTCTTGTTGGAGATAGTCATTGCCTGGCACTTGTCTGGCGTGAATGTTTCTTGCCATTTATCAGCCCAAGCCTGGATGTTGTCCAGGTCTTGCTGCATGCAGGCACGGACTGCTTTGTTATCCGAGGGGTTGCGAATGGAACTAAACACTGTGCAATCATCAGCGAACATCCCCATTTCTGACTTTATGATGGAGGGAAGGTCAAAGATGAAGCAGTTGAAGATGGTTGGGCCTGGGACACTGCCCTGAGGAACTCCTGCAGCAATGTCCTGGGGCTGAGATGCTTGGCCTCCAACAACCACTACCATCTTCCTTTGTGCTAGGTATGACTCCAGCCACTGGAGAGTATTCCCACTGATTCCCATTGACTTCAATTTTACTAGGGCTCCTTGGTGCCACACTCGGTCAAATGCTGCCTTGATGTCAAGGGCAGTCACTCTCACCTCACCTGTGGAATTCAGCTCTTTTGTCCATGTTTGGACCAAGGCTGTAATGAGGTCTGGAGCCGAGTGGTCCTGGTGGAACCCAAACTGAGCATTGGTGAGCAGGTTATTGGAGAGTAAGTGCCGCTTGATAGCACTGTCGACGACACCTTCCATCATTTTGCTGATGATTGAGAGTAGACTGATGGGGCGGTAATTGGCTGGATTGGATTTGTCCTGCTTTTTGTGGACAGGACATACCTGGGTAATTTTGCACATTGTCGGGTGGATGCCAGTGTTGTAGCTGTACTGGAACAGCTTGGCTCGAGGCGCAGCTAGTTCTGGAGCACAAGTCTCCACCACTACAGGCGGGATGTTGTAGGGGCCCATAGCCTTTGCTGTATCCAGTGCACTCAGCCGTTTCTTGATATCACGTGGAGTGAATCGAATTGGCTGAAGACTGGCTTCTGTGATGGTGGGGATATCAGGAGGAGGCCGAGATGAATCATCCACTCAGCACTTCTGGCTGAAGATGGTTGCAAATGCTTCAGCCTTGTCTTTTGCACTCACGTGCTGGACTCCACCATCATTGAGAATGGGGATGTTTTCAGAGCCTCCTCCTCCCGTTAACTGTTTAATTGTCCACCACCATTCACGACTGGATGTGGCAGGACTGCAGAGCTTTGATCTGATCCATTGGTTGTGGACTCACTTAGCTCTGTCTAAAGCATATTGCTTCCACTGTTTAGCATGCATGTAGTCCTGAGTTGTAGCTTCACCAGGTTGGCACCTCATTTTTAGGTACGCCTGGTGCTGCTCCTGGCATGCTCTTCTACACTCCTCATTGAACCAGGGTTGATCCCCTGGCTTGTTGGTAATGGTAGAGTGAGGAATATGCTCAGCCATGAGGTTACAGATTGAGCTAGAATACAATTCTGCTGCTGCTGATGGCCCACAGCGCCTCATGGATACCAATTTTGAGCTGCTAGATCTGTTCTGAATCTATCTCATTTAGCACGGTGGTAGTGCCACACAACACGTTGGATGGTGTCCTCAGTGCAAAGACAGGACTTCATTTCCACGAGGACTGAGCGGTGGTCACTCCTACCAATACTGACATGGACAGATGCATCTGCGACAGGTAGATTGGTGAGGACGAGGTCAAGTAGGTTTTTCCCTTGAGTTGGTTCACTCACCACCTGCCGCAGTCCATGTCTGGCAGTTATGTCCTTCAGGACTCGGCCAGCTTATTCAGTACTGGTGCTACCGAGCCACTCTTGGTGATGGATATTGAAGTCCCCCACCCAGAGTACATTTTGTGCCCTTGCTACCCTCAGTACTTCCTCCAAGTGGTGCTCAACATGGAGGAGGACTGATTCATCAGCTGAGGGAGGACGGTAGGTGGTAATCAGCAGGAGGTTTCCTTGTCCATGTTTGACCTGATGCCATGAGATTTCATGGGGTCCAGAGTCAATGTTGAGGACTCCCAGGGCCACTCCCTCCTGACTGTATATCACTGTACCGCCACCTCTGGTCGGTCTGTCCTGCCGGTGGGTCAGGACATACCCAGGGATGGTGATGGAAGAGTCTGGGACATTGGCTGAAAGGTATGATTCTGTGAGTATGGCTATGTCAGGCTGTTGCTTGACTGGTCTGTGGGACAGCTCTCCCAATTTTGGCACAAGTCCCCAGGTGTTAGTGAGGAGGACTTTGCAGGGTCGACTGGGCTTGGTTTGCCTCGTGTTCCGATGCTGGGTGGTCCGTCCGGTTTTATTCTTATTGTGACTTTTTTTTGTGAAATTTTACAACTGAGTGGCTTGCTAGGCCATTTCAGAGGGCAATTAAGAATCAACCACATTGCTGTGGGTCTGGAGTCACATATCGGCCAGACTTGGTAAGGACGGCAGGTTTCCTTCCCTAAAGGACATTAGTGAACCAGATGAAGTGCACCAAGTAGCAAGAATGGCTATTGGAGTCAGTCCTATTCCTGAGATTGTTGTAGGAAATTAGACGATGGACCACATCTTTGGCCGATCATCACCCCACTGTAGCTCCAATGCAGACCTGTTCAGGATTCTGGTGGGGAGACCGTCCAGGAAACAGCACTGTTATCCCAGGACTGGTCACATCATCAGGAGATCAGCTGGGAAAGAAGTGGAAATGGCAGGGATTCCATATTATATAAAAAAACATTTTCTAACCAGGAAGCAATGCAAATAACAATACGTTCACTGAGCCTTGAGTATTAAAGCTAATAAACCATGCCCCCTCCCCCAAACCAGGTCGCCATGCGGCCTAACTGACTGTTTTTAAAACATACTTCCCTGAATGTGGAGATGGGAGGTGGAGGAATGTTCCCCCCGACTCCACTACAGTGCCGAACATCATTGCTGGCCCCTCTTGGCCCCTGGGGATGACCAGCAGGCGTCCGCAGTTTGCGGGGCACATGTAAATGAGGCCTGAGGCCCAATATCGGGTGTGCCTCGGGCCTACCTGTTCCGGCGCAGAGAACGCCGCGAACCAATTTCTAGGCCCAAATGCCCAAACCCCAAACCCAAACCTGCCTGTTTTTGGACTGGGCAAACACTCTTTTTATAAAGATACATCTGTTTTTTAACTTGTTCTCGGGATGTGGGAGACACAGGCAAGTTGCATTTATTGCCCATCTCTAGTTGCTCTGAGAAGGTGTGGTGGGCCTTCTCCTGCAGTCCTCATGCTGATGGTATTTCCACAATATTGTTGGGTAGGAAATTTCAGGATATTGACCTGGCGACGATGAAGGACGATGATATATGTCCAAGTCAGGGTGGTGTGAGACTTGGAGGGGAACTTGGAAGTGATGGTGTTCCCCAGATCTTGGCCGATCTTGTTTCTCTTGATGCTGGAGCTCGTGGAACAGGGAAATGCTGTCAAAGTAAGTGAGTTGCTACACTGCATCCTGTAGATAGTACGTACTGCAGCCACGGTGCCTCGGTGGTGGAGGGGGTGGATATTGAACCCAATGGCAGGACACCCATCACAAGCACGGCTCTGTCCTGGATGGTGTCGAGCTTCGAATGTGAGTGAGTTGGGCAGCTGCAGCAACATTCATCCCTTTGAAATTAGCAGCAATTTCCTGGAAGATTGCCCTAAGCAGCCAACTGGGATAGGCATACAGGACATAAATAATTTGCAAGTTTGGCACGTGCCCACATCGATCGCAGGAAAGCAAACAAGGAGATGCGTTTCTCTTTGGGAAAACCAGACACTGACACGAAACAAAACAAAAACCCCTTTGTGTCAGACATTGCATTGAATAAGGTCACGGGATTAGAGATAGAGGATTGGAACGAATATTCAACACATGCTTAATCTATCTAACAGTAACTAAAGCGATCTGCAGAGCAGCCAGCAATGTTGATTTGCAATCCATGGATTAACATAACCATTCATCAAAGCAGATTTCTTAACATACTGCAGAGACACCATGGGCTGACACTGTGTTTAAACTGATCGACACCACCATCCCTTTTAGGATGACAATTGTAAACAATTTTACAACACCAAGTTATAGTCCAGCAATTTTATTTTAAATTCACAAGCTTTCGGAGATTTTCTCCTTCCTCAGGCAAATGATTTTCTCCTTCCTCAGGCAAACATTTGCCTGAGGAAGGAGAAAATCTCCGAAAGCTTGTGAATTTAAAATAAAATTGCTGGACTATAACTTGGTGTTGTAAAATTGTTTACAATTGTCAACCCCAGTCCATCACCGGCATCTCCACATCATGACTACCTTTTAGGATGGATCATCATCGCCCTTTAAAACTATATCAATCCAACAGGACACATTTTTTTTGTTATAAGTAAATTCCATTTAATTATTTACTGAACAACAGAAAAATCCTGTTGTCTTTCTTCAGAGAAAGTCTGAAAGGGGTGGAAACATGTCATTTTCTCACTCAGATTTATTATTTCTTTTTTCACAAGGGGGACAGAGAAGGACCACAACACACAAAACACACGGACCGAGGTCCGTCATCGCAAGGGCCCAGCTGTGGGTAGTCTCGAGATGAAGCATGAGTGCTTTCTCTGAGACCTTCATGCAGCATTTATAGCCATCTATGTAAACTCTATGGGGGTTATATTGGATAACCCCCAGAAACGGGCGCTGGGATCGCGGTGTGCAATTAACCCCCACCCGATGGTTGCATAACATTCGTGCTGCCTGGTGATTTCAGTGATTGCTGCGTGCAGCCAGCGCTGCGTGCGCTGTCGATTGGCTGCACTCACCAGCAGGGGGCCCCGATATTGGGAGTTGCTAGCACCACTTAAAGGCAGCCTGCACCTCTTAAAGGGGAGGTGCACTGTGGCTGCAGGAAGTCCTTTGGGAAGCGTTGCAATACATTGAAGAATGGCTCTGCCTGGGAAATAGCAGCACCAAGGTTCTCGGACCGTGCACTAGAGGTCTTGGTGGAAGAGGTGGACAGACGGAGGGCCATCCTATATCTGAAAGGGAGCAGGAGGCCCTCCAGACATATGCTGAAGAGGCAGTGGGAGGCTGTAACGGACGAGGTAAATGCCAGGAACATCGCACCACGCACCTGGATGCAGAGCAGGAAGAAGTTCAATGATTTGACACGAGTGGTCAAGGTGAGTGAGTTCAACTGTCAAGTGGCGTCTCCTACCAACTGCACCACAAGCCGCATCCACTGCTCCACACACTACACCCCCCCATCACCCACATACCAACAAGCTCTTTCCATCAGTACGCAACCCTGTGAATCAGACGCTGCATCTCACCCTCACCCTCAACATTACCAATGTTGCAAGCCGCACACTCACAATTCACAGGTCACACACTGGCAGCTATTCAACCATGACAACCACACCACCCAAACATCTTGTAGGACACTCACTGACACACTTCCCTTTTTCTTGCAGGAAAAGGTGGCACATAACAGTAGGCAGCAAGAAAGAGCTGGAGGAGGACAGGCACGCCTCCACGCCCTGACTCCCACGGAAGAGACATTGGAAGGGCCATCACTGAGGCCGTGGCCGCTGGTGGTGCTGGAGGGATCAACGATGAGGGTCTCTGCAAACCGAATTCTGCTTCTCGCTTCCCACTTCTCCCTCATCCCACAATCTTTGCTGACTCCCGTGCTGCAGGTGGTGTGAGCACACACGTCTTACATTCTCCTCTCCCCTCACCACAACTCAGGCCGCGTCCATTTGTCATTTCAGATACCCAAGAACTGGAACCTGCCCAGTCAGAGGAGGCAGTGATGATGAAGTCACACCATCACTTGATCTTACACTCGCAGCCACCAGCTCAGAGACTGTCACTGTTCTTACTTTAGATGTTAGGTTAGATGAGGGATCTGCACGTGGTGAGACACCGAGCACAAGTGCGCAGGAGCCGGGGCGGGGGGAACGGATACCACAGGTGCCAGCTCGCCGGAGAGCGAGGTTGCTCACTAGTTCTGCTGCAGAGGAGACAGATGATGATTTCGATGGGCCAGGCTACAGAAGACGGCTGATGGGCGTATACCAACAAATGCTTGGGGCACTGGAAAGCCTGCGCACAATGAGAAGGAGCATGGAGGAGTCCACCTCAAACATGGCAAAGGGCTTTGTGCAGAGCTTGGAGCCCATCCATTCCAACATGGAATGGGTGGTCACCTCCATCAGCACACCTGTGGAACCCACCATGATGCGGCGTCTGATGACTGATGTCAAAGCTTCCATTGCAGCACAAACATCTGCGATCAACAGTCTGACTGCTGCCTTGGAAGCTCAGATTGCTGCTACCATGGGTCTGGGGGCCAATGTGGAACGGGACTTCCAGGGCATCACAGCGCTCCAGCAATCTGTTCTCCAGCTGATCGCCAGGAGTGCTGAGGAGCCGCCCCGGGAGAGTGGCAGTGGCTCCGTGGAACAGGAACCTGATGTCCTCTCTCAGGGTGTCAGTATTCCTGCTCCCACCCCTGCCACTCCGCTAATGCCCTTGTTGTTGCCTATTGGCCAGCCAGGCCAGACTGCTGCAGCCCAGGCCGAGATGGTTCGGTCTGAAGCCGGGCCCTCCTGGCCCAGAGCTGCTAGAGATTGTCCTCCAAGGCCATCATGCACGCTCCTCAATTGAAGACCTGATGTGGAGATGCCGGTGATGGACTGGGGTTGACAATTGTAAACAATTTTACAACACCAAGTTATAGTCCAGCAATTTTATTTTAAATTCACAAGCTTTCGGAGACTTCCTCCTTCCTCAGGTAAATGTTTCAGGAGCTCCTTGAAGCCTATGCATTTATACATATAGAACAATACATGGTGTTTACAGACTGCCCCTGCAACTGCCCGTTGCCAAGGCAATCACCGTGTTCAGACAGAGAGGTGTCACCTGCAGAACCCCCGAATACACATTCAACAAAAAAACAAACAGGGAAAAAAAACAGAGAAAAAAAACAGAGAGAGGCAGAAACATCCGGAAGGCAGAGAGAGCCAGCAAATGACCCATTATATTAAAAACAGATAACATTTGTTCGCTGGTGGGGTAACGTGTAGCGTGACATGAACCCAAGATCCCGGTTGAGGCCGTCCTCATGGGTGCGGAACTTGGCTATCAATTTCTGCTCGACGATTTTGCGTTGTCGTGTGTCTCGAAGGCCGCCTTGGAGTACGCTTACCCGAAGGTCGGTGGATGAATGTCCATGACTGCTGAAGTGTTCCCCGACTGGGAGGGAACCCTCCTGTTTGGCGATTGTTGCGCGGTGTCCGTTCATCCGTTGTCGCAGCGTCTGCATGGTCTTGCCAATGTACCATGCTCTGGGGCATCCTTTCCTGCAACGTATGAGGTAGACAACGTTGGCCGAGTCACAGGAGTATGAACCATGCACCTGGTGGGTGGTGTCCTCTCGTGTGATGGTGGTATCTGTGTCGATGATCTGGCATGTCTTGCAGAGGTTACCGTGGCAGGGTTGTGTGGCGTCGTGGACGCTGTTCTCTTGAAAGCTAGGTAGATCCAGACCTTCAAAGCATCCTACGCACTCTCATCCCACGTAATCCCCGCGTGGGAGACTTCTACTGCCTCCCAAAGATACACAAAGCCAACACACCCGGACGTCCCATCGTATCAGGCAACGGAACCCTGTGTGAGAACCTCTCTGGATACATCGAGGGCATCCTGAAACCCATCGTACAGGGAACCCCCAGCTTCTGTCGCGACACTACAGACTTCCTACAAAAACTCAGTACCCACGGACCAGTTGAACCAGGAACACTTCTCACCACGATGGACGTCTCGGCACTATACACCAGTATCCCCCACGATGACGGCATCGCTGCGACAGCATCAATACTCAACACCAACAACAGCCAATCTCCGGAAGCCATCCTACAACTCATCCGCTTCATCCTGGATCACAATGTCTTCACCTTCGATAACCAGTTCTTTACCCAAACACACGGAACAGCCATGGGGACCAAATTCGCACCCCAATACGCCAACATTTTCATGCACAAGTTCGAGCAGGACTTCTTCACTGCACAAGACCTCCAACCAACACTATACACCAGATACATCGACGACATTTTCTTTCTATGGACCCACGGCAAGGAATCACTAAAGAGACTACACGATAACATCAACAAGTTCCATCCCACCATCAAGCTCACCATGGACTACTCCTCAGAATCAGTTTCTTTCTTGGACACACGAATCTCCATCAAAGACGGGCACCTCAGCACCTCACTCTACCGCAAGCCCACGGACAACCTCACGATGCTCCACTTTTCCAGCTTCCACCCTAACCACGTCAAAGAGGCCATCCCCTATGGACAGGCCCTGCGAATACACAGGGTCTGCTCAGACGAGGAGGAACGCGATGGACACCTACAGACGCTGAAAGACGCCCTAGTAAGAACGGGATATGACGCTCGACTCATCGATCGACAGTTCCGACGGGCCACAGCAAAAAATCGCATAGACCTCCTCAGGAGACTAACACGGGACGCAACCAACAGAGTACCCTTTGTCGTCCAGTACTTCCCCGGAGCGGAGAAACTACGCCATGTTCTCCGCAGCCTTCAACATATCATCAATGAGGATAAACACCTCGCTATGGCCATCCCCACACCTCCACTACTCGCCTTTAAACAGCCACCCAACCTCAAACAGACCATCGTTCGCAGCAAATTACCTAGCTTTCAAGAGAACAGCGTCCACGACGCCACACAACCCTGCCACGGTAACCTCTGCAAGACATGCCAGATCATCGACACAGATACCACCATCACACGAGAGGACACCACCCACCAGGTGCATGGTTCATACTCCTGTGACTCGGCCAATGTTGTCTACCTCATACGTTGCAGGAAAGGATGCCCCAGAGCATGGTACATTGGCGAGACCATGCAGACGCTGCGACAACGGATGAACGGACACCGCGCAACAATCGCCAAACAGGAGGGTTCCCTCCCAGTCGGGGAACACTTCAGCAGTCATGGACATTCATCCACCGACCTTCGGGTAAGCGTACTCCAAGGCGGCCTTCGAGACACACGACAACGCAAAATCGTCGAGCAGAAATTGATAGCCAAGTTCCGCACCCATGAGGACGGCCTCAACCGGGATCTTGGGTTCATGTCACGCTACACGTTACCCCACCAGTGAACAAATGTTATCTGTTTTTAATATAATGGGTCATTTGCTGGCTCTCTCTGCCTTCCGGATGTTTCTGCCTCTCTCTGTTTTTTTTCTCTGTTTTTTTTCCCTGTTTGTTTTTTTGTTGAATGTGTATTCGGGGGTTCTGCAGGTGACACCTCTCTGTCTGAACACGGTGATTGCCTTGGCAACGGGCAGTTGCAGGGGCAGTCTGTAAACACCATGTATTGTTCTATATGTATAAATGCGTAGGCTTCAAGGAGCTCCTGAAACATTTACCTGAGGAAGGAGGAAGTCTCCGAAAGCTTGTGAATTTAAAATAAAATTGCTGGACTATAACTTGGTGTTGTAAAATTGTTTACAATTGAAGACCAGCAGCCTCCCATCACCCATGCTCCGGCCACTTGGGATGCACCTCGTAGGAGCACTAGGATAGGTAAAGGCACACAAATAAAAGGCACTAGGGGAATATACAAGGGTGAAGAAGATCAGCTGGTTTGAATCATTTCATGTGTAAATCTATAAATGTGTTTATGAATTTGTATTTGGTGGTGGTTTTTATTTCTGCGATTTGATGGTCATGTGGGAGAGGAAAGGTAAGTTGTGTGGGACTGTTGGTGAATGGGGAGGAGTCATTGAGGTTACTGGTATCGCTCGTTAAACATCGAATCACGCAGAGCCCTGGCAGACAGGGCCTGTCTACATTGTAGCCTCCTGCCTCTTCCTCCACTTCCTCCTCCACTTACTCTTCCGTCTCTTCCTCCTCCCTCTTCTTGTAGCTTGTCTGCTCTGCGTGGCCTCTCTGCATGCTCCCGGTCATATTCAATTCCCAGAGGAAGCCTTACCAGGCCACCCATGTCTGGAAGCAGCTTTTTCCAGCACACTATTTTAAATGTCACTAAAAGTGCTGCAAGACCAGCCAGACCACTCTCTACAGAATAGTTCAACTTTCTCCAAGTATAGGAAACTTGGGCCTTCGGGCTGGACGATGTTTCTGTCCTTTTGGTTAATTTATACTAAATCCACCAATAGAAGTCCACCAGCCTGGACTTCTCTCTCTTTGTCACCAGGGATCAGCTTTTTACTGACATCCATTATAAACCCACCGACTCCTGCAACTACCTGGATTACCCATCTTCCCACCACATTCCTGTAAGGACTCCATTCCCTGCTCCCAGTGTCACTGTCCATGTTGTATCTGCTCTGATGATGCCATCTCCCAGGCCGGAGCTTCGGAAATGTCCTCCTTTTTCCTCAGTCAGGGAATCCCCTCCGCTGTGGTAGACGGGATCCTCAACTTTTGGTTCTGTGTCTCTCCCCTCCAGGAGCCCTGATAGGGGGTTTGTGTGTGTCTCCCCCAGGAGCTCTGATAGGGGGTTTATGTGTCTCCCCCCCCCCCAGGGGCTCTGATAGGGGGTTTGTGTGTGTTTCTCCCCCCACAGGGGCTCTGATAGGGGGTTTGTGTGTGTCTCCCCCCACAGGGGCTCTGATAGGGGGTTTGTGTGTGTTTCTCCCCCCACAGGGGCTCTGATAGGGGGTTTGTGTGTGTTTCTCCCCCCACAGGGGCTCTGATAGGGGGTTTGTGTGTGTCTCCCCCCCCCCAGGGGCTCTGATAGGGGGTTTATGTGTCTCCCCCCCCAGGGGCTCTGATAGGGGGTTTGTGTGTGTTTCTCCCCCCACAGGGGCTCTGATAGGGGGTTTGTGTGTGTCTCCCCCCCCCAGGGGCTCTGATAGGGGGTTTATGTGTCTCCCCCCCCAGGGGCTCTGATAGGGGGTTTGTGTGTGTTTCTCCCCCCACAGGGGCTCTGATAGGGGGTTTGTGTGTGTCTCTCCCCCAGGGGCTCTGATAGGGGGTTTGTGTGTGTTTCTCCCCCCACAGGGGCTCTGATAGGGGGTTTGTGTGTGTCTCCCCCCCAGGAGCCCTGATAGGGGGTTTGTGTCTCTCCCCTCCCAGGGGCTCTGATAGGGGGTTTGTGTGTGTCTCTCCCCCCCCCAGGGGCTCTGATAGGGGGTTTGTGTGTCTCCTCCCCAGGAGCCCTGATAGGGGGTTTGTGTGTGTGTGTCTCCCCCCCAGGGGCTCTGATAGGGGGTTTGTGTGTGTCTCCCCCCCCAGGGGCTCTGATAGGGGGTTTGTGTGTGTGTGTCTCTCTCCCCCAGGGGCTCTGATAGGGGGTTTGTGTGTGTGTGTCTCCCCCCAAGGGGCTCTGATAGGGGGTTTGTGTGTGTGTGTCTCCCCCCCAGGGGCTCTGATAGGGGGTTCGTGTCTCTCCCCCCCAGGGGCTCTGATAGGGGGTTTGTGTGTGTCTCTCCCCCCCAGGGGCTCTGATAGGGGGTTTGTGTGTGTGTCTCTCCCCCAGGGGCTCTGATAGGGGGTTTGTGTGTGTCTCTCCCCCCCAGGGGCTCTGATAGGGGGTTTGTGTGTGTGTCTCTCCCCCAGGGGCTCTGATAGGGGGTTTGTGTGTGTGTCTCTCCCCCAGGGGCTCTGATAGGGGGTTTGTGTGTGTGTCTCTCCCCCCCAGGGGCTCCGATAGGGGTTTGTGTGTGTGTCTCTCTCCCCCAGGAGCCCTGATAGGGGGTTTGTTTGTGTCTCTCTCCCATCATCACATTCCACCTTCCAGCCTTCACATTCACAGATCTTCTTCCGCCATTTCTGCCACCTCCAACATGATCCCACCACCAAAACACATCATCCCCTCTCCTCACTCCTCCTTTGCACTTTCCAAAGGGACCAATCTCTCTGACACCATGGTTCACTTTTCCATCACCCTACCACCTGTTCTCGTATTCCTGGCCCCTTCCAATGCAAGAGATGCAACACCTGCTCATTCACCTCATCTCGCACCATATCCAGGCCCCCAAACACTCTTTTTGGCTGAGACTCCAATTCACATGTACTTCCACCATCTAGTATATTGCATTCGCTGCTCACGGTGCAGTCTGCTCTACGACAGGGACACCAATCACAGATTAGGTGACCACTTTGCTGAACACTTCAGTTCAGTCCACAAGTGTGATCCCAAGCTCCATGTCACTTGCTACTTCAATTCCCTGTCCCACTCCCACTCTGACCTCTCTGTCTTTGGCCTTCTGTACTGTTTCGATGCAAGCTCAGGGAACAGCACCTTATCTTAGAATCATAGAATCACAGAATGGTTACAACACAGAAGGAGGCCATTCGGCCTGTCGAGTCCATGCTGGCTCTCTGCAAGAGCAATCCAGCTAGTCCCACACCCCGGCCCGATCCCCGTAGCCCTGCAATTTTTTCCCTTCAAGTACTTCTCCAGTTCCCTGTTGAAAGCCACGGTTGAATCTGCCTCCACCACCCCCTCGGGCAGTGCATTCCAGATCACAACCTCTCACTGTGTAAAAAAGTTTTTCCTCATGTCACCTTTGGTTCTTTTGCCAATCACCTTAAATCTATGTCTTCTGGTTCTTGACCCTTCAGCCAATGGGAACAGTTTCTCTCTATCTACTCTGTCTAGACCCTTATGATTTTGAACACCTCCATCAAATCTCCTCTCAACCTTCTCTGTTCCAAGGAGAACAACCCCAGCTTCTCCACTTTATTCACATAACTAAAGTCCCTCATCCCTGGAATCATTCTAGTAAATCTCTTCTGCACCCTCTGTAAGGCCTTCACATCCTTCCTAAAGTGCGGTGCCCAGAAATGAACTCAATACTCCAGTTGTGGCCGAGCCAGTGTTTTATAAAGGTTCATCATAACTTCCTTGCTTTTGTACTCTATGCCTCTATTTATAAAGCCCAGGATCCCATATGTTTTTTTAACTGCTTTCTCAACCTGCCCTGCCACCTTCAACGATTTGTGCAAACATACCCCCAGATCTCTCTGTTTCTGTACCCCTTTAGAATTGTACCCTTTAGTTTATTTTGCCTCTCCTCATTCTGCCTACCAAAATGTATCACTTCACACTTTTCTGCATTGAATTTCATCTGCCATGTGTCCGCCCATTCCACCAGCCTGTCTATATCCTCTTGAAGTCTATCACTATCCTCCTCACTGTTTACTACACTTCCAAGTTTTGTGTCATCTGCAAATTTTGAAATTGTGCCCTGTACACCCAAGTTCAAGTCATTAATATATATCAAAAAAAGCATTGGTCCCAGCACTGACCCCTGGGGAACACCACTGTACACCTTCCTCCGGTTTGATAAACAACCGTTCACCACTATTCTGTTTCCTATTACTTAGCCAATTTGGTATCCATGCTGCCACTGCCCCTTTTATTCCATGGGCTTCAACTTTGATGACAAGCTTCTTATGCGGCACTTAATCAAACGCCTTTTGAAAGTCCATATACACCACATCAACCGCATTGTCCTCATCTACCCTCTCTGTTACCTCATCACCTCACCAAATATCTTTCTACTTAGCATATTGCTGCCCTCAAGACTTGCTGAGTGTTTCCGGCATATTCTGTTTTATGTTTCATATTTCCAGCATCTGCAGTTTTTTACTTTTATGCCCACCAATAGTAGTGCAGGAATATTGACCCTCCCCCCCAGCCTGAAGTCCCAGGAATGAGGATAAAGAGACACTGGAGAAGGTGCAAAAAGACTTACAATGATGATACAAGAATTGAGAGGATATACCTATTAGAAAAGGCTGAACAGGCTGGGGCTCTTTTCTCTTGAAAAGGGAAGGCCGAGGGGTGACCTAATTGAGGTCTTTAAAATTATGAAGGGGTTTGATAAGGTAGGAGTAGAGAATATGTTTCCACTTGTGGGAGAGACCAGAACTAGGGGCCATAAATGTAAGATAGTTACTAATAAATCCAATGGAAAATGCAGGAGAAACTTCTTTAGCCAGAGAGTGGTTAGAATGTGGAACTTGCTACCACAAGGAATAGTTGAGGGGTTTAAGGTGTTTAAGGGGAAGCTGGATAAATATGAGGGAGAAAGGAATAGTAGGATATGCTGATAGGGTGAGATGAAGTAAGGGGGGAGGAGGCTCGTGTGGAGCATAAACACCAGTTTAGACCTGTTCAGTAGAAGAACACTTCAACTGAAACAATTTGAAGTAAAAGGAGGTAAACAATTCTCAGATGTATCGAGTTGGCACTATCATCTTTACTGTCTATATTAATGTGATATATTCCATATTTTAATAATAGAGCCCAGGAGATTCTACTTTCTCCTTTACATCAAATTAATTCATTAGGCCCAAAGTAAGCAGCCTGTTCAAATACTGTTCAACTGATTAGGATTTCCTCACAAGAGGATTCCCGAGTGATGGGTAGTTGGACTGAATATATTGACACTCGAGGTACTTGACCTTCTCCTCTATCTCCCTAATCTATACGCCTCTCTCAATCACGGTTACATATAAGGGAGATTATTTCACCTCTCGGGTGAGCCTTAAGCATTCATTTCTTCAAGGCTCTGCTCCCAGCCTGAAGAAAAGAGAAAGCCATGCATTCAATGGCACCTTTCACAACCTCAGGATGTCCCAAAGCACTTTACCTCCAATGAAGTACTTTTGAAGGGTAGTTACTGTTGTAATGTAGCAGCCAATTTGCACACAGCAAGGTCCCACAAACAGCAGAGTGATAATGACCAGATAATCTGTTTTAGTGATCTTGGTTGAGGGATAAATATCAAAGGATGCCTGCTCTTCTTCAAATAGTGCCATGGGATTTTTTAACATCCACATGAGAGGGTAGACAGGGCCTCAGTGTAACATCTCATCCAAAGACAGCACCTTCCACTGTATAGTACTCCCTCAATACTGCATTGGAGTGTTGGTCTAGATTCTGTGCTTAAGTCTCTAGAATGGGACTTAAACCCACAACCTCTTGCCTCAGAGGTAAGAATGCTATCACTGAGCCACAGCTGACACCTGGAGCAGTGTTCAACAGGAAAGCAGGTCAGACATAGGCCCATAACACTACAGGGTGCATTCTGGAACCTGCACTCCCAACTAACAAGATTCCACACTGGGAACTTTGCTTCACAAAATTATCCTCGATTGTATATGTGAAGGATGTCAGCGTATATGTTAATAGTTGATTGTTTATTTAGAATGAATCAAAAGTTATTTATTCTCACTATATTCAGATGCCTTATAATTCAGTGTGGAATCAATGCAGCAGCTTTGATTGCCAGTTGCCTGTGTGATTATAAAGGCTGGATTTATTTGTGTAAATAGGTTATTTTGAGGTCATAAGACTTGCTGGCAGCTGTTCAGCCCAGTACATGGCCTCTGAAGCAGCCTGAAACAGCCCTGGTGTCCCTCAGCACCAGCTTCTATTGCTGTTATATTCAGACCTGTCAGAACTGGAAATGTTAGGTGTGAGATTTTCAGTCACAAGTTATACACCTGAGATGTTGCCTCACATCAAAGACAAAAAAAATGGTTAAAAGTGGCAAGCTGCATCCGTCACAAGGACCACAGGGGAGGGCAAGGTGTCATTTATATATTATTCCCTCTTATCCACAATTCTCTGTCTTTCTCTTATTTTCCTTTTCTGTGTCTCTCCCATTTTGCTATTTCTCTTTACCTCTTCAAAGCCTGCCTGGCTGTAGGAAATGCGAGTGTTTGGAGGAGAGGATATCCTGTCATCCAGAATGACAGTGAAAGCCCCCTGTTAAAACCATAGGGTCTACAGATTTAATGAAGGACTTTACTTATGCCTTAAGTGACAGGAATAAAAAGAAGTGGCAAGAATTACTGACATGGTTCTTTCTAAAATTGTTATGAATTGATAGCATTCTTTATACATATAGCTTGGTCCCGTTGGTAGCACTCTGCGTCAGATAGTTGTGGTTCAAATCCCACTCTAGAACTTGAGAACATAATGTAGGCTCATACTTTCAGTGTAATACTGAGGGAGTGCTGCACTGTTGGAGATGCTATCTTTTTTGCAACTCCATGTTTGAATCCCTCCAATCAGATTTCCACCCCTGCCACAGCACTTAAACGGCCCTAATCAAAGTCACAAATGACATCCTATGTGACTGTGACGATGGTAAACTATCCCTCCTCATCCTTCTCCGCCTGTCTGCAGCCTTTGACCCGGTTGACCAGACCATCCTCCTCCAATGCCTCTCCTCCGTTATCCAGTTCAGTGGGACAGCCCTCACTTGATTCCACTCTTACCTTTCTGATCGTGGCCAGACCATTTCCAGCTGTGAATTCTTTCCCCAATTTTACTTTTGGAGCTCTCTTAAGGATCTATCCTTGGCCCTCTCCACTTCCTCATTTAGGTGCTGCCTGTTGGAGACACCATATAAAGACATGGGCCCCGATTTATATGGGGAGATGGGGAGAGTGTGGGCGAGGCCGAAATTGACCAAAGAACCCGGGGACACGGAGGCCCTGGTGACCTTAATAGCAGGAGCTCATTAACATCTTGTAGCTCCGTCTCCCACCTGGCAGCTGGACAAATGGACAGCCTGGCCAGCGGGCGGGAGGGCTGGGGGGAGGAGGCCCGGGATCGAGAGGGCTGGGGGGAGGAGGGCTGGGGGGAGGAGGCCTGTGATCGGGAGGGCTGGGGAGAGGAGGCCTGTGATCGGGAGGGCTGGGGGAGGAGGCCTGTGATCGGGAGGGCTGGGGAGAGGAGCCTGTTATCGGGAGGGCTGGGGAGAGGAGCCTGTTATCAGGAGGGCTGGGGAGAGGAGCCTGTGATTAGGAGGGCTGGGGAGAGGAGCCTGTTATCAGGAGGGCTGGGGAGAGGAGCCTGTTATCAGGAGGGCTGGGGAGAGGAGCCTGTGATTAGGAGGGCTGGGGAGAGGAGCCTGTGATTAGGAGGGCTGGGGAGAGGAGCCTGTTATCAGGAGGGCTGGGGAGAGGAGCCTGTTATCAGGAGGGCTGGGGAGAGGAGCCTGTTATCGGGAGGGCTGGGGAGAGGAGCCTGTTATCGGGAGGGCGGGGGGGAGGAGGCCTGTGATCGGGAGGGCTGGGGAGAGGAGCCTGTGATTAGGAGGGCTGGGGAGAGGAGCCTGTTATCAGGAGGGCTGGGGAGAGGAGCCTGTTATCAGGAGGGCTGGGGAGAGGAGCCTGTTATCAGGAGGGCTGGGGAGAGGAGCCTGTTATCGGGAGGGCTGGGGAGAGGAGCCTGTTATCGGGAGGGCGGGGGGGAGGAGGCCTGTGATCGGGAGGGCTGGGGGAGGAGGCCTGTGATCGGGAGGGCTGGGGGAGGAGGCCTGTGATCGGGAGGGCTGGGAGAGGAGGCCTGTGATCGGGAGGGCTGGGGGAGGAGGCCTGTGATCGGGAGGGCTGGGGGGAGGAGGGCTGTGATCGGGAGGGCTGGGAGAGGAGGCCTGTGATCGGGAGGGCTGGGAGAGGAGGCCTGTGATCGGGAGGGCTGGGGGAGGAGGCCTGTGATCGGGAGGGCTGGGAGAGGAGGCCTGTGATCGGGAGGGCTGGGGGGAGGAGGCCTGTGATCGGGAGGGCTGGGGGGAGGAGGCCTGTGATCGGGAGGGCTGGGAGAGGAGGCCTGTGATCGGGAGGGCTGGGAAGAGGAGCCTGTTATCAGGAGGGCTGGGGAGAGGAGCCTGTGATTAGGAGGGCTGGGGAGAGGAGCCTGTTATCAGGAGGGCTGGGGAGAGGAGCCTGTTATCAGGAGGGCTGGGGAGAGGAGCCTGTTATCAGGAGGGCTGGGGAGAGGAGCCTGTTATCAGGAGGGCTGGGGAGAGGAGCCTGTTATCGGGAGGGCTGGGGAGAGGAGCCTGTTATCGGGAGGGCGGGGGGGAGGAGGCCTGTGATCGGGAGGGCTGGGGGAGGAGGCCTGTGATCGGGAGGGCTGGGGGAGGAGGCCTGTGATCGGGAGGGCTGGGAGAGGAGGCCTGTGATCGGGAGGGCTGGGGGAGGAGGCCTGTGATCGGGAGGGCTGGGGGGAGGAGGGCTGTGATCGGGAGGGCTGGGAGAGGAGGCCTGTGATCGGGAGGGCTGGGGGGAGGAGGGCTGTGATCGGGAGGGCTGGGAGAGGAGGCCTGTGATCGGGAGGGCTGGGGGAGGAGGCCTGTGATCGGGAGGGCTGGGGGAGGAGGCCTGTGATCGGGAGGGCTGGGAGAGGAGGCCTGTGATCGGGAGGGCTGGGGGGAGGAGGGCTGTGATCGGGAGGGCTGGGAGAGGAGGCCTGTGATCGGGAAGGCTGGGGGAGGAAGGCTGGTTTTCGGGCCTGGGGAAGCACTGCTGCTCCAGCCTCGGCTCAGCTGCTGGGAATCCCCTCACTTTCTGTTCAATTTAAGTCACGGTGCCGATGAGGTTATCAGGTCACAACTTTGATCTGTTAATTCGGCCTCCATCTGCCTTTTGCGGGAGCTTCGTCCGTGGCCTGAATCCCGCACTTTAAAATTTAACGGGGCAGGGATGGGGGTCAGGTTGCCCGATCCTGATATTTTAACCCTCTCCCACCCGTTTAGGGGGTGGGGTTTAAAATCGAGCCCATGGGGGTCAGCTTTCACATATAGACTGGCAACACCCTGTCTAAAACAGATGATCTGGTCATTCGCTCATTGCTGTTTGTGGGACCTTGCCGTTCACAAATTGGCTGCCGTGTTTCCTACATTACAACACTGACTACACTTCAAAGGACTTCATCGGATGTAAAATGCTTTGGGGTGTCCGCGGATTATGAAAGGTGCTGTATAAATAGTCTCTGCGCTCTTTACATGAACCTTGTAAATCACTGCCATTTTCCCCACTACGAATTTTATGTTTATTAATTTATAGTTTCTTTATTTACATCTGACTTTTTTCCTGAATAGCAGTAACTAAGCTATAGACAGCAGGTAGGTCCCAGGTTGGATCCTCGGCCTGTGCTGCTTTAGCTGATCTCAGCCAGAGAAGCATCACAACCGACCTCAGTGCACTTGGGTTAGGCATGAGAGAACAGACAGAGGTCCCATCTATTGATTGATATCCAGTGGGCCCTGCTGGAAGTACATACGTGCGAGGGCAGGATTGGGCTCAGCTGTGATGGCGCTTCAGTCGAATAGCTCATTACGGCTCACACATAAATATTTGCCACTTCGGCAGGGCACTTGAGGATACCCAGTGCTCGTGGAACCATACCCGAGCAAAGTGACGAGAGAGGGGACAAGAGGAAATAAACAGGAGAAAGAGAATCCTGGGAAGTATCTCATCTGGGTCCCATGGCTCGTACGCATTTAAGGTTTTGGGTTGGTTTGTAACTCATGAACTTCACATATGTTATCGATTCCTGAGCCACTATGACTTATCTGGGAACTTTTCCAGTCTTCATTTGTAAGCACTCATTTAACATATCTCCCATTTCCTGATCTCTCATATTTCCACTCAATCTTTCCTTTAAAAGGCCCATCTGGCCTTTAATGCCCCACCTACGTCAAATACATCACTAAAAAGATATCTCTGGGGGCCTGTCTTGCAGCTAAATTAAAATATGATTTTCTACTGCCCTCTTTCCCCAGTCATTTTGATTGTTCTCAATTGATTTTGAATATCTCCCTATACTCAAAACTTTTTTTTGATTCCTTTTAAACTTTTAAAAATAATTCTTCTTGGCCTTTAGGTTATTTTCACCTCCTTATTGAGAGAAAGTGGATTTGGTCTTGCTATTTTCTGTCATTGGGTAAATTCAGTGTTCCCGTGTTTGCAGCGGAAGTCAAGTTTGATGGGGATGCAGACTGCAGATAGAGTGACAATATTGTTGTGTGGATTCTCCAATACGCACACCTTTCTAGCAAGGCTTCCCGCTGCAAGTGTGGGATTGTTGAATTTACTCTATACTTTCTTCCACAATCCTTAATAGCTCCTGAAAAATAATTCCGTTTTTTGGCTGTTTGATTTTGTAGTTCTGTTTCCTCTTTAATCCACTTGTAGCTTTTGTCGTGCCCTTTTGCTCTTCCAAGACCTGGCGTGTCTGTATTGCTATGTTTGGCCTCATCTTTTATTATATCAATGCTAACAGTTCAGCGATCACTGGAGGGTCCTCACTCCCAGGTTCCAAGTGGCAGACTGATAATCTGTAAATCTAGAATAGTATCCATCCTGGATCTGCTTCACAGACACAGTCACTGATTATCTCTTATGAAGCTGCTTATACTGTCACTCCTCACTTTTGGCTCGCAATGATCCGCCCACTTTGTTGGAATCTCCAATAAGTACTCATTATGCTAACAGCATTCCTCATTTGCCTAAACACCTCACTCTCTTGCTTGCTCACCTTAGAACTAGTGATTAAAGGAGCTGCCCACCAATCGGGTTCTGGTGCTGGACTGGCAACTCTTAAGGTTGTGATTTCAAATCCCACCATGGTCAGTTATGACTTTAAATTCAATAAATCTGGTCATTTGTAGACAGGCACCTGGAAAATGACTGCAAATGGATTGTTATAAACGCCCAACTGGTTCACTGATTTCCTTCACGGAAGGGAAACTGCCATACCTACTCAATCTGACCTATATGTGACTCCAGTCTCACACTATGTGGTTGACAATATCCACAAGACAAATAAAAAAAAGCAAGAACTTGGATTTATATCGCGCCTTTCATGACCTCAGACATCCTACAGCCAATGAAGTACTTTTTTTGAAGTGTAGCCACTGTTCTAATGTAGGAAACGCGGCAGCCAATTTGCGCACAGCAAGATCCCACAAACAGCAATGAGGTAATGACCAGATCATCTGTTTTTGTGATGTTGGTTAAGGGATAAATATTGGCCAGGACACCGGGGAGAACTCCCCTGCTCTTCTTCAAAATAATGCAATGGGATCTTTTACATCCACCTGAGAGGGCAGACAGGGCCTTGGTTTAATGTCTCATCCAAAAGAAGGCACCTCCAACAGTGCAGCGCTCTCTCAGTACTGCATTGGGAGTGTTAGCTTAGATTTTATGTTCAAGTCTCTGGTGTGTGGACTTGAACCCATGACCTTCTGACTCAGAGACAAGAATGTGCTTCTACTGTTTTACACTGTGTTACCCACATCCCAAGAACAAATATAAGAAAAATCTAGTGGATATATACTTGCTTAAAACAAGGAACTTTATGAGTTATACCTGTTTTTCACATTGCTTAGAACTCTGTCAGACTCTTCATGGTGGAATTTCCGAGTTCGGGTTACCAGGAAATCTTAACCAACAAACTGGATAATAAGTCATTCCAAATTGCACAGAAGCAGGAAGGTTTTGCATTCCCTCTGGTGCTCTTTCCTATTTTAACTGCATTAACAGTGACTAAGAATGTCATTTAGAAAAAAAAACTTCATTTTATATAGCATCTGATCACATCCTCGGGACGTCTCAACTCACTTCACATCCAATTAATTACTTTTGAAGTACAGTCCCTGTTGTTGGGGAGGCAAACGTGGCAACCAGTCTACGCACAAAATCTTACAAACAGCAAATGAGCTGAGTGACCAGGGAAGAATGTTGGCCGGGACATTGGCCAGGACATTGGGAGAACTCCCAGATCTTCTTCAAATAATGACATAGCAGATCTGAAATTCCACAGAGATTCTCCCAGTTTCCCACCATAACTTCAGTGGGAGACCAGTGGAACCACCAGGGAAACAGCTTAAAAGACCTTTTGTAGCCATTTACGCCATTTCCTTGTGGACTCCACCAGTCTCGCACCGAAGTCACGGCAGAATGCCAGGAGAACGCCCGCAGAAGTTCAGGAACCGCAATCTTTAACGTCCACTTGAACAGGCAACAACTCCAGCAATGCATTTATACTGAGGGAAGTTTTCGAAACAATTTATTACTCGATATACTTGAAACTAATGTAGAGTTCTGTCAAGCTTCACTTTTAAAAAAATTCAAGAACAGTGATCCATGTAAAGACTAGAAAGGTGAAGGATGTTAACAGAAATATCCCTGTGTCGCTATTACTATTGTGAGTGGCCCATGATCTTTATTCCCTTGTTCCTTTTAAGTTCCAAGTATTCTGTCCTACCTCCTCCTCCTGTACTTAAATCAGTCTCACTGCACGGTCTCTGACTCTAACTCATTCTTTCCCAGAACATCAAATTGTGGAACTCTTTACCTCCCTCAGTCTTTCCTTCCTCCCACAGTCTTCCAGCTTTTAAAACCCAAACTTCACATCACCAAACACTACTTCCTAATTTATCTCTTTTTCTTTCTCTTTCCAACCTTGGTAGGTCCTGACTTATGGAACTTTGCCCTTTATCTCTGTTTCTCAATTTAACAAAAAGAAAATTTGGAAATCATTTCACCAAATGTGATGTGAAAAATGTACAGACAGAAATATCGATGCCTTTGCAAGCTGAAAATTGATCCGTGCAGAAAGTTAACTCGACATTTTGTTTTCCTTGGCTCCAGAGTGAGCTCTGGTCCATCAATTAAGAAGTACATTTTTTCCCAAAGACATGATCATTAAGTCACATGACCTGGGGAAGTGGGTTGTAAAATACCAGGAGACTGGTTTACTGCTGCCAAAGAAAACTAAAGCAGGTTCAAAAATATCTTTTAACAATGACCAAATCACAGACATACAGCTACTTTTCTTAAATTGAAGACTCGGCACGGAAAACTCTTCATTCTTCATCTTCCCACATTTAGGAGTATAGCCAAGTCCAGCGGGTTCTGGGGAATGAAGGCGCACAAAAATGTCATCAAGGTGTTGCAGATGAGAGCTGCTGCCCATTGTCACCTCCAGTTTTCTATAAAGCCCTAGGACCTGCACCATTGAACCAGTTGGTTTTCCCTCAGCTAAATATTCTTTGCTCTTCATGTTGGACCTCTCTCCATCAATGTGTTGCGTGCGGGATTTTCAGGTGCCTTAAGCCAACTCTGGAGGCAGGTAAGGACATACGAACATACATACGAATTAAGAGCAGGAGTCGGCCATTCAGACTTTTAAGAGTGTAGGAAAAAGAAGAGTAAGTAGAAGAGTGTATTTGTACCTCGGGGGCAACAAGCAAGAGGAGTTTAGAGGGACACTGACGTGACAAAGGGATCATCTGTCAGATGACTGGTTTGTTCTCGTGTCCTGTTCAAGAGTGCGGGACGGGTATTAATGAGTTCGTGGGAAAAGAGTCGGAGGGTGAGTGAGCAACAACAACGCAGGGAGAGGTCAAAACTTCCAAGGTGATAGATAATTTGAGCTGAGAGCAGATTCCAGAATTTAGAAAGTATATTAATAAACAAAGGCAAGAAGGCAATAGTTGGAAGGGCAAAAGGAATCACCTTCTTTCGGGATAGGCGAGCATGAGCATTCTTTGAAAATCTGGATTTTTTTTGTGAATTTGGACATTAGATGAATTCCAGTGCCCCAAGCAGAAGTCCAAACTACCGACTGCAAATTTACTTGAGGGAGTGGTTCTCAATGTTTTTGCCATTCTATTTTCTGCCCATTTTGAATCTCTGTTCTTCACTAGAATTCAACGCTTGGATACTTTCTGTTAAATTGGCCCGTGCTGTACAAGTATGCACAGCTTTGATTTTCCTTAAGCCCACTGCTGATTGATCTGTCTCATTTCAATTTCCAGTCTCCATCACATATATTTTCTTCCCTTTTATTTGATTTGCCTTTGTGCTGCACCTTTAAGGTGGTTACTTTCATCCAATACTAAAGTAAGATGCAGCCAACGTGTTTATGACCTTCAAACGGTTTCATCTGTGCCCATCTGTCGCACTAATGAAAATTACAGTGCAACTGAGCCATGACTGTTTCTTAATCATACAGTGAAGTATTTAACAAGAACGGTGTAACTCTTACAGCGCCACATGGCACTGAGTAGGAAGTAGCACGTCTGCAGTTAGAGCCTACAAATCTATCCATCCAGTTGTACTCCCTTAAAGCAATAGTGATACAATTTGTGAGTAAGTAATCATACTCTCTGTGGCAAGGGGAGGAACAAGGAGTAATGACAGACCAGAGCCAGTTAACAAGATTGAAAAGGAGAGTGAAGCATATAATAATTAATAGAAATGAATGGAACTAAGCAAATCAAGAAGGCCTGGAGTTTCCTCTGCATTTGCGCCCAGATACATCTGTAATCTGGGCGCAAACCAATTATGTGGCTTAAAAGATTGTGGAATTTTGGGAGTGAGTTACGAGCGTAACTACAATCCGCCCAAGTCTCCTTGATCTTTTATGGCCATCCATCAAACCCTCCGTTAGAACAAATCTCCATCCACAAAACTGGCCATGCCCCTGACTCTCAAATACGAGTGTCCTCCAATTGCCCTTGTTCTCAACATTGCGACCAGATTTTTAGGCGCACCAGGAAAAAAAAATCATTTTTCTGGTCTTTTAATTGCAATTTCTGAGCGTTTTTTAAAAAAGATTATCCCCACTGAGACCTGCTCTCTCTTATTTGTTTCTTTGAATGCATTATTATGGCAAAGTAATTGAAAAGATTCTCTGATTGCAGGTGCTGAAACATGCTGTGCCTGATGATGGTTAAATGAGTCAAAACTTACATTTTAAGACTTAAAGAAAAAATATCCTGGTGTGGGTTCAGCGTTTCCTGAGAAAAACAGAATATTTTTTAAAAGGTACCAGACTAAGAAATGTTGGTGTTCAGAGGGATTTGGGTGTCCTTGTATATGAATCACAGAAAGTTAACAGGAGGGTACAGCAAGCAATTAGGAAGGCAAATGATATGTTAGCCTTTATTGTAAGGAGGTTGGAGTATAAGAGTAAGAACATAAGAACATAAGAACATAAGAAATTGGAGCAGGAGTAGGCCAATCGGCCCCTCGAGCCTGCTCCGCCATTCAATAAGATCATGGCTGATCTGATCCCAACCACAAATCTAAAGAACACAAGAAGTCGGAGCAGGACCCGGCCACATAGCCCCTGGGCCCTCTCCGCCACCCACAGGGCATTGACCGATCCGAACTCAGCTTCATGTCCAATTTCCTGCCCGCTCCCCATAACCCCTAATTCCCTTTACTTCTAGGAAACTGTCTATTTCTGTTTTAAATTTATCTAATGATGTAGCTTCCACAGCTTCCTGGGGCAGCAAATTCCACAGACCTACCACCCTCTGAGTGAAGAAGTTTCTCCTCATCTCAGTTTTGAAAGAGCAGCCCCTTATTCTAAGATTATGCCCCCTAGTTCTAGTTTCACCCATCTTTGGGAACATCCTTACTGCATCCACCCGATCAAGCCCCTTCACAATCTTATATGTTTCAATAAGATCGCCTCTCATTCTTCTGAACTCCAATGAGTAGAGTCCCAATCTACTCAACCTCTCCTCATATGTCCGCCCCCTCATCCCCGGGATTAACCGAGTGAACCTTCTTTGTACTGCCTCGAGAGCAAGTATGTCTTTTCTTAAGTATGGAGACCAAAACTGTATGCAGTATTCCAGGTGCGGTCTCACCAATACCTTATATAACTGCAGCAATACCTCCTTGTTTTTATATTCTATCCCCCTAGCAATAAAAGCCAACATTCCGTTGGCTTTCTTGATCACCTGCTGCACCTGCATACCAACTTTTTGATTTTCTTGCACTAGGACCCCCAGATCCCTTTGTACTGCAGTACTTTCCAGTCTCTCGCCATTAAGAAAATAACTTGCTCTCTGATTTTTCCTGCCAAAGTGCATAACCTCACATTTTCCAATATTATATTGCATCTGCCAAATCTCCGCCCACTCACCCAGCCTGTCTATATCCCCTTGCAGGTTTTTTATGTCCTCCTCACTCTCTACTTTCCCTCCCATCTTTGTATCATCTGCAAATTTTGATATGTTGCACTCGGTCCCCTCCTCCAAATCGTTAATATAGATTGTAAAGAGTTGGGGACCCAGCACCGACCCCTGTGGAACACCACTGGTTACTGGTTGCCAGTCCGAAAATGAACCATTTATCCCAACTCTCTGCTTCCTGTTCGATAACCAATCCTCCACCCATGCCAGAATATTACCCCCAATCCCGTGATTTTTTATCTTAAGTAATAATCTTTTATGTGGCACCTTGTCGAATGCCTTCTGGAAGTCTAAATACACTATGTCCACTGGTTCCCCTTTATCCACCCTATACGTTATATCCTCGAAGAACTCAAGCAAATTTGTCAGACATGACTTCCCCTTCATAAAGCCATGCTGACTTTGTCCTATTAAATTATGCTTATCTAAATGTTCCGTTACTGTCTCCTTAATAATAGACTCCAAAATTTTACCCACCACAGATGTTAAGCTAACTGGCCTATAATTTCCAGCCTTCTGCCTACTACCCTTTTTAAATAACGGTGTTACATTAGCAATTTTCCAATCTGCCGGGACCTCTCCTGAGTCCAGGGAATTTTGGAAAACTATCACCAAAGCATCCACAATCCCAACTGCCACTTCCCTCAAGACCCTAGGATGGAAGCCATCAGGTCCAGGGGATTTATCCGCCTTGAGTCCCATTATTTTACTGAGTACCATCTCCTGAGTGATTTTAATCGTATTTAGCTCCTCCCCCCCGAGAGTCCCCTGTTTGTCCAGTGTTGGGATATTCTTAGTGTCCTCTACTGTAAAGACTGAAACAAAATATTTGTTCAGCATTTTTGCCATCTCCATGTTTCCCACCATTAATTTCCCGGTCTCATCCTCTAAGGGACCTATGTTTGCCTTAGCCACCCTTTTTCTTTTTATATAACTATAGAAACTCTTGCTATCTGTTTTTATATTTTTTGCTAATTTCTTTTCATAATCTAACTTCCCTTTCTTAATCAATCCTTTAGTTACTTTTTGCTGTCTTTTGAAGAATTCCCAATCTTCTATCCTCCCACTAAGTTTGGCTACCTTATATGTCCTTGTTTTTAGTCGGATACTATCCTTGATTTCTTTACTTAGCCACGGATGGCTGTCATTTCTTTTACACCCTTTTTTCCTCAGTGGAATATATTTATTTTGAAAGTTGTAAAATAACTCCCTAAATGGACACCACTGCTCATGTACCGTCTTACCCTTTAATCTATTTTCCCAGTCCACTTTAATCAATTCCGCTCTCATACCATCATAGTCTCCTTTATTCAAGCTCAGTACGCTTGTTTGAGAATCAACCTTCTCACCCTCTAATTGGATATGGAATTCAACCATGTTGTGGTCGCTCGTTCCAAGGGGATCCTTAACTAGGACATTATTAATTAATCCTGACTCATTACACAGGACCAGGTCCAAGGTTGCCTGCCCCCTTGTAGGATCAGTTACATACTGCTCAAGAAATCCATCCCTGATGCACTCAATGAACTCGTCCTCAAGGCTGCTCTGCCCAATTTGATTTGTCCAGTTAATATGATAATTAAAATCCCCCATAATTATGGCTGTTCCCTTATTACATGCCCCGACTATCTCCTGATTAATACTTCTTCCAGCAGAGTTGCAACTATTAGGAGGCCTATATACTACGCCCACTAATGTTTTTTTTCCCTTATTATTCCTTATCTCCACCCAAACTGTTTCATTATCTTGATGCTTTGTCCCAATATCATTTCTCTGTATTACAGTGATTCCTTCCTTTATTAACATAGCCACCCCACCTCCCCTTCCTTCCTGCCTGTCCTTCCTGATTGTTAAATACCCTGGCATATTTAATTCCCAGTCGTTGTCACCCTGCAGCCATGTTTCTGTAATGGCCACAAGATCATACCCATACGTAGTTATTTGTGCCGTTAACTCGTCCATTTTATTACGAATGCTACGTGCATTCAGATAAAGAACTTTCAAATCTGTTTTGTGACGCTTAGTTCCTGCTTTTTCCTTTTTTAACACTTTACCTATTACTCCATACCTTCTGTCCCTTCCTGTTACGCTTTCCTCTCTCTCCCTGCTCAGGTTCCCAACCCCCTGCCACTTTAGTTTAAACCCTCCCCAACAGCACTAGCAAACACTCCTCCTAGGACAGCGGTCCCGGCCCTGCCCAGGTGCAGACCGTCCGGTTTGTACTGGTCCCACCTCCCCCAGAACCGTTTCCAGTGTCCCAGGAATTTGAATCCCTCCCCCTTGCACCATTCCTCTAGCCACGTATTCATTTGAAATATCCTCCTATTTCTACTCTGACTAGCACGTGGCACTGGCAGCAATCCTGAGATTACTACCTTTGAGGTCCTATTTTTTAATTTACCTCCTAACTCCCTATATTCTGCTTTTAGGACCTCATCCCCTTTTTTACCTATATCGTTGGTGCCTATGTGCACCACGACAGCTGGCTGTTCGCCCTCCCCCTCCAAAATGTTCTGTAGCCGCTCCGAGACATCCTTGATCCTTGCACCAGGGAGGCAACACACCATCCTGGAGTCTCGGTTGCGGCCGCAGAAACGCCTGTCTATTCCCCTTACAATTGAGTCCCCTATCACTATAGCTCTGCCACTCTTTTTCCTTAGTCTCAGGGTAAGGAGGTCTTGCTGCAATTATATAGGGCTCTGGTGAGATCACACCCGGAGTACTGTGTACAGTTTTGGTCTCCTTACCTAAGGAAGGATATACCTGCCTTAGAGGGGATGCAACAAAAGTTCACTAGCTTGATTCCTGGGATGAGAGGGTTGTCCTCTGAGGAGAGATTGAGTAGAATGGGCCTATATTCTCTGGAGTTTAGAAGAATGAGAGGTGATCTCATTGAAAGGTATAAAATTCTTAGAGGGCTTGACAGGGTAGATGCTGAGAGGCTGTTTCCCCTGGCTGGAGAGTCTAGAACTAGGGGTCATAGTCTCAGGATAAGGAATCGGCCATTTAAGACTGAGATGAGGAAAAATTTCTTCATTCAGATGATTGTGAATATTTGGAATTCTCTACCCCAGAGGGCTGTGGATGCTCAGTCATTGAGAATATTCAAGACTGGGATTGATAGATTTTTGGACACTAAGGGAATCAAGTGATATGGGGATCGGGCAGGAAAGTAGAGTTGAGGTAGAAGATCAGCCATGATCTTATTGAATGGCAGAGCAGGCTCGAGGGGACATATGGCCTACTCCTGCTCCTATTCCTTATGTTCTTATGATCTTATGACCCGATTGTTTATGCTGATTTAAGCCCATTTAAACCCATTTTAAGTTTGGATGTATTCTAATGGGATTGGGAGGATACTTGTGTGTAACTTGACATCGGCAACATGGACGTAGCTTTGGGTGCAATTTTATAGAGTCATAGAGTTATACAGCACGGATAGAGGCCCTTCGGCCCATCGTGTCCGCGCCGGCCATCAGCCCTGTCTACTCTAATCCCATATTCCAGCATTTGGTCCGTAGCCTTGTATGCTATGGCATTTCAAGTGCTCATCCAAATGCTTCTTGAATGTTGTGAGGGTTCCTGCCTCCACAGCCCTTTCAGGCAGTGAGTTCCAGACTCCAACCACCCTCTGGGTGAAAAAGTTCTTTCTCAAATCCCCTCTAAACCTCCCGCCTTTTACCTTGAATCTATGTCCCCTTGTTATAGAACCCTCAACGAAGGGAAAAAGCTCCTTAGGATCCATCCTATCTGTGCCCCTCATAATTTTGTACACCTCAATCATGTCCCCCCTCAGCCTCCTCTGCTCCAAGGAAAACAAACCCAATCTTCCCAGTCTCTCTTCATAGCTGAAGCGCTCCAGCCCTGGTAACATCCTGGTGAATCTCCTCTGCACCCTCTCCAAAGCGATCACATCCTTCCTGTAGTGTGGCGACCAGAACTGCACACAGTACTCCAGCTGTGGCCTAACCAGTGTTTTGAGTGCAACTTTCGGGTTGCACCCAAGGAGGAAACTCTAGGCCAAGAATGGGAAGAAGGAGCAGAGAAGAAAAAAGAGTTCAGCATAGCTGTGTTTTTGAAATCCATCTCATCAGTAAAAGGGTTCAGTGAGCACAATTGAAGGATTGAGCTATGTGATTTGTTCAAGAGGATAAAATCTGCTAAAATATGATCTGTAGATCCTTTTTTTGCTTCAATTGAGACTCCAGCACGTGGGTTTTTAAGAGTACAAAAAAAGTTCTTAATTTAAGTCTCCAGTTTAATTTGGGGAGGCTTGGGCTGGAGGAAAGTGCTTTAGTCGTAATATTCATTGTCAAGGATACACACGTTACATGAATCAGCAACGAGGGATGGCAGGCTAAAAAAATATAAAACTAAAACTAATGTGTACTGCAGTGTCTGGATGTCACTCCAAGAAAATTGTGCCTGTCCCTGGATAGGGTGAACATGAACAAATGTCCAACAAGAAGGAGAGGGACTGAAGAAGGGGATGTGTTTGGGGCACACACCTTGAGGAGGATGAGAGAGATACCATCAGAGCTAGAGATCTTACTGGAGTCCAGAGAGCAATGGAGACCCAAAAGATGCATTAAGATAAAGCTTCATTGATGACAGTCATAACGATCGAACAGAATGGGGGCAACGGAGGGAGCCTCTTTGCCAAGAGGGCAGCTTATTCTTCAGGAGAGCTACCAACTATTAGTATCGATACCACTACAAGATTTGGGTGTGTGGGGCCCATGAAATTAGGTACCGACCACTCCCACCCAGTCCCTAAAGGATGAGAGGAATGAAGCTCTGTATATTGGCTCTCTTTCTCCATTCTCCCATCATGTTGAAACTATGCGAAACAGCTTCTTGAAGATTGGAGGCCACGGACTCTATAGAAATAGTTGGGGAATTCACGAGAGATACTTCACTAATCTTCAGATCTTTTTTTACTGGGTGGGGGGGGGGGGGGGGGGCACGGCTGCAAATGGACCTGGAGGGAACAGGCGCTCCGTGCTAGACTACAGTTCTGCTAAATGGTCATGCACAACTACACAAATGTGGGTGGTGGACTCTTCCACAATCTCATCAGAACTTGCAGGATGCTTAGCACACCCTCTAATGAGTGCAAAAAAATGTAGGTACTCAGATAACATCCCTTTGTTAAAAGCACTGCATGTTAGGCCTGAATCCCATGGCTTTACAACTGAAGAAGATAGGCAGGGGAGGACCAGGGGGCATCAGTACAAGTTGAAAAAACATAGAGTTAGATTAGGTGCCAGGAAGTATTTCTTTTTGCTGAGAGTCATTGGCCTCTGTGGGTTTGCTGCAGGCCTTCGAAAGGGAGATGGACAAGTTCCTGCATGTGGACGACATCTCGAGTTATAGAAGATACGTGGGCAGCAGGGACCAGCGATGTCAGTCACTGTGGTCTTTTGGAGCTTACTTGATTGCCTTCAGGGGTCAGGGAGGAATTTCCCAGAGTTTCCCTAAATCGGCCAAAGGTTTTTGCTCTGTTTTGTTTGACTCTCCCAGGAGATTGGAGGCTGTGGGGTGGGCAGGTTGATGTCTGTAAGTTGCACCATCTTGAGATAGGACTGATTTGATAGACCAGCTGGACTATTCCTGTCCTTACTTTTCATATATGTTACAAAACTGGCTACATGATACCTCCTTCAAACATTGTCAGAGGTGCCGTCTTTCAGATGAGACATTAAACCGAGGCCCCGTCTGCTCTCTCAGTTGGATGTATGAAGATCGCATGGCATTATTTCCAAGAAGAGCAGTGGAGGTCTCCCCAGTGCCCCGGACAATATTTATCCCTCAGCTAACATCACTAAAACAGGTTATCTGGTCATTTATCTCATTGTTGTTTGTGGGACCTTGCTGTGCGCAAATTGGCTGCCACGTTTCCTACATTACAACAGTGACTACACTTCAAAAATACTTAATTAGCTGTAAAGCGTTTGGGACGTCCTGAGGTCATGAAAAACATTCTGTAAATGTAAGTCTTTCTTTCTTTACTTGGAAACATATTGGCTCCGATAATAACTCTGAGGCAGGAAGAGAGCGGGGAGAGATGGAGCCGAAATATGGGTTTTCCAGAAGTCCTGCCGAACTTACGGGCAGGACTTGCCCGCAGCCAGCCAGATTAAGATGCTGGCTGGCTGGCTGCTGGGTGGGAAGGCACGTGGTAGCAGGCCGCAGTCTGGGATTGGAGAGGAGGGAGGGAGAGATTGTGGGGCATGGAGGACACCGTGTTGGGGCCAGGGAGAAGATCACAGGCTGGGAGGTGGAGATCGGGGGGAAGGGGTCTGATGTCAGGAGATGGAGATCGGGGGAGGGGGTCTGATGCCGGGAGGTGGTGATCGGGGGAGGGGGTCTGATGCCGGGAGGTGGAGATTGGGGGAGGGGGTCTGATGCCGGGAGGTGGAGATCGGAGGGTTGGAGGGGGTCTGATGCCGGGAGATGGAGATTGGGGGAGGGGGTCTGATGCCGGGAGGTGGAGATCGGGGGAGGGGGTCTGATGCCGGGAGGTGGAGATCGGGGGAGGGGGTCTGATGCGGGGAGGTGGAGATCGGGGGAGGGGGTCTGATGCCGGGAGGTGGAGATTGGGGGAGGGGGTCTGATGCCGGGAGGTGGTGATCGGGGGAGGGGGTCTGATGCCGGGAGGTGGAGATTGGGGGAGGGGGTCTGATGCCGGAAGGTGGAGATCGGGGGGTTGGAGGGGGTCTGATGCCGGGAGATGGAGATTGGGGGAGGGGGTCTGATGCCGGGAGGTGGAGATCGGGGGAGGGGGTCTGATGCCGGGAGGTGGAGATCGGGGGAGGGGGTCTGATGCGGGGAGGTGGAGATCGGGGGAGGGGGTCTGATGCCGGGAGGTGGAGATCGGGGGGTTGGAGGGGGTCTGATGCCGGGAGGTGGAGATCGGGGGAGGGGGTCTGATGCCGGGAGGTGGAGATCGGGGGAGGGGGGTCTGATGCCGGGAGGTGGAGATCGGGGGAGGGGGTCTGATGCCGGGAGGTGGTGATCGGGGGAGGGGGTCTGATGCCGGGAGGTGGAGATCGGGGGAGGGGGTCTGATGGCGGGAGGTGGAGATCGGGGGAGGGGGTCTGATGCCGGGAGGTGGAGATCGGGGGAGGGGGTCTGATGCGGGGAGGTGGAGATCGGGGGAGGGGGTCTGATGCCGGGAGGTGGAGATCGGGGGAGGGGGTCTGATGGCAGGAGGTGGAGATCTTTGAATACAGCCTTCAGCAGGTCCCCTGCCAAGCACGAATTTGAGAGAGACGAGCCCTCCATCACTCCCTCTAGTAGATCTCCCTCCATTTGAAGCATGCGGAGCCATTGCCCCTGCCACCCTGGGCCAATCAGCTGGTGGTCCCAGGGAACTGTTGGGAATGGCATGGGTGAGAGGGAAATGGGTGAGGAACTCAGGGAATCCCTGTCCGCATTTGCATGTGTCGGACAGGGAAGGAGCGGCCCGCGGTGGTCTCGGCAGGTGTGGGGGGAGAGAAATGAGGTCAGCAGGCAGGACGGAGAGGCAGGGTGGTAGATCTCCCCTCTTTCACTCCCTTTTCTGCTGCTCGCCTGATTTCAGGCTGGATTGCAGAGGATAATACATTCCATGGTACTCTCCTTGAGTGTATGCTTTGAGTAAGTAAGGTGAGGACAAAGAGGGTGTAATCCCTGAGCTTGGGGGAGGTGTGCTGCCAGCCTCACATTCCATCACTCCCTCTATGCCCTTGGGCCAATAATGTCCAATATGGCCCCTTTGAAGGAATTCGAAGACACCTTTCTCCCTTCTGACTCTTATATGCTGCTTTATCCTGCGAGCAGTGAAGCAGATTTGAGAAGCTGGACTTGTTAGGAGTATGTACAGTGATAGCCCATTCGGAGAACATGTACATGCATCACGCTGCCAGATTTTGTTTGAAAGATTTTTTTTGGTTGAAGCTCTTGAAGGATGTCACTATGGGAACTTTAGCAGGTGTAAGTTACAATTATTGAGCGTGCCGTACTGTAGAATGGGTAATTCAAAGGGCTGAAAGGTGGCCTGAGTGGAAGAGAGAAACTTTGTGGCAAGTGTACTTTGCCAGACTACTTGGTGGCTCTTACTTGGTCTTATTTGCTAAGTTCTTCTGGTGGGGAAGAAATAGCCTGTTGCGCACTCTCACCCCGCAGGGCCAAACAGGGCAACCCTCTACTGATGCATTGATCAGGGAGGATGAGGGGCTTATGGCGAGCTCTGCTCCATTGTGGTAACGATTTGCAATGTAGCCAAACTTTTTAGCCACCAAATAATACCTTTCCCTTTAAACTGCATGTGCAGCCCTTTAAATCCCTGCAGGATATCCTGTCCTCCAGTGAGTGCAGCTCAGGCTCGAGGGGCTGAATGGCCTACTCCTGCTCCTGTTCCAATGGCTTTCGCATTATACACCAGGAGTTCAATGTACGTTGATAACAACTCTGCCAAACAAAACTCGCTGTCAAAAGTTGCAATCAATCTGCGAACATCACGGGGAGTCGCTGCTTGCAGATTCACGGAGGTTATGAGCCAACGTGTTGGCAGGCACCAGGAAGAGCAGCTGTCGAAGGTCAGTAAAACAGCAGTTGACATTTATTTTCAGTAAAGTTGCACTTGGCATCTCTACTAGTAGTTTAGAGAGGTTATAAGCAGTGATAAAGCTGGCTCAATGCTTCAGCCTGATCGAGATGCCAGGTGCATCAGGCAGCATTTTAATGAGAGCAGATTGGCACACATGATTGAATGAAAATGCTGCTCCAGATTCAGTGTTGCGAGGGGAATCGTGATTATATCTTTACATGCTATCTGGAGTAACTAACTACTAATGGTTACCTCACAGGTACAGATAGAAGGGACAGCAACTGAATGAGGGAAAAGCAGCAATGATTTGGACTGCCCATGACAAAGTGGGACAGGTTTACAGAGTGTAACTTGTTCCAAGGATATGAAACAGTGGTCAGTAGATCCCTGTAATACTGTGTAAAAGTTAGGAATACCATTCTTTTTAAAATATGGACCCACAGCTCTATGCTTTGTGAAATTACCCTTGAAGCCTCCATGGTAAATGACATTTGAACTGTTTTTTTTCTGCAATAAAATGTGTGTGTTTTTTGCAATATCCTCTAAACCCCCAGGTGGTAGAGCAGCCTCGACTGAGTCACAGAGTTAGAATTGGTTTATATTTCAAACATCTAGGTCATACCAACTTCCTAATTAGGTCCCCTCTTCAAGGAGGCAATGTTAAGGACATATATCATTTCCATTGACAGGACACAATATCTCTTTTTGAAAACAAGTTGCCAAATTATGGAAGAAAGATCATGTAAAAATATCATAGAATCATAGAATGGTTACAGCACAGAAGGAGGCCAATCGGCCCGTCGAGTCCGTACCGGCTCTCTGCAAGAGCAATCCAGCTAGTCCCACTCCACCGCCCTTACCCTGAAGTCCTGCAATTTTTTTCCCTTCAACTACTTAGCCAGTTCCCTTTTGAAAGCCATGATTGAATCTGCCTCCACCACCCCCTCTGGCAGTGCATTCCAGATCCGAACCACTCGCTGTGTAAAAAAGTTTTTCCTCATGTCACCTTTGGTTCTTTTGTCAATCACTTTAAATCTATGTCCTCTGGTTCTTGACCCTTCCACCAATGGGAACAGTTTCTCTCTATCTACTCTGCCTAGACCCCTCATGATTTTGAACACCTCTATCAAATCTCCTTGCAACCTTCTCTGCTCTAAGGAGAACAACCCCAGCTTCTCCAGTCTATCCATGTAACTAAAGTCCCTCATCCCTGGAACCATTCTAGTAAATCTCTTCTGCACCCTTTCTAAGGCCTTCACATCCTTCCTAAAGTGTGGTGCCCAGAATTGAACACAATACTCCAGTTGTGGTCGAACCGATGTTTTATAAAAGTTCATCATAACCCCATGCTTTTGTAGTCTCTGCCTCTATTTATAAAGCCCAGGATCCCATATGCTTTTTTAACCGCTTTCTCAACCTGCCCTGCCACCTTCAACGATTTCTGCACATATACCCCCAGATCTCTCTGTTCCTGCACCCACTTTAGAGTTGTACCCTCTAGTTTATATTGCCTCTCCTCGTATAAAAGGGAAATGGACTGGAAGTAGGTAGCTTGAAATGCTGAAGAGATAACACTGGCTCCTTCTGTGCTATAATTTCCATGATTTTGTGTACAATACAAAATCTGTAAGTGTGGTTTAAGGAGTTGGTACAAGCAAGTTACCCTGTCGATAATCAAATCTGCTCGTAACAATTTACAAAAAGTAGACAAAGCAATAACAATATCATCCGTACAGATTCTCAAAAATCGGTAACAAAATGCCGGAGAAAATGCCAGCAGTTGGGAGGGAGAGAGGAGCTTCTTACCTCTACCACTCTGGTTGCAAGTGTTGATCACTCTCTGCATGAAGAAGAGCCTCCTGATGTCAAAGCAAGGAGAGGCAATTGGGTTTCTTTCCTTGGTCACTGCTCTCATCTTCTGACCGAAACCCAACTTTTTTTTTTGATCAGACCAACCAAAATGGAACTTCAGAAAATCTCCTCGTTACCGCGGGGATCTCTGATGCGAGTTAGCTATCGAGGCTCAGATGAGAGTATAACTTTTAATTTGTCTGCATTTCAGGCTCCCTTTCTTCAGTCAGAAAAAGACCCTTGAATTGCTTCATCAAACCTTGCTCTTACAGAATGGGCTCCCTCAGTCATAGATGGCCACCGTGCTTAGAAATTGCTCTCGAGGTGAACTGGAGAAGTGCCTTTTGAAGTGTTGCTGTGCGATAAAGATGAATGTAAGGAATCTTACAACACCAGGTTATAGTCCAACAGTTTTATTTGAAAATCACAAGCTTTCGGAGCTTACCTCCTTCGACGAAGGAGGTAAGCTCCGAAAGCTTGTGATTTTCAAATAAAACTGTTGGACTATAACCTGGTGTTGTAAGATTCCTTACATTTGTCCACCCCAGTCCATCACCGGCATCTCCACATCACGATAAAGATGAAGCATGGGAGGTGTGGTCCTAGTGGTGAAACACCTATCTTGTTCTGGATTCTGTACTGGAAGACGCTAGTGATTTGAAAGATCACCAGCAATCATACATCTGTGGACAATATCATTTTTTTCACTATCCAACCCTTCGTGATGTTTTGTCAAGTTGTAGCAAGTTTAGGTTTGACTGCTTTTTAAAAATCTTTTACTGTGATTTTCTATTGCAATAACTATAAATACTTATCTGGGTACCTCTGGTTTCCACTATATCCACCTTCAAACGAACTGAGAATAATCGTAGGAAATCTCTCATCAAGCTTGTGATAGATGCTCAGCCTGCGAATAAGGCAAATGTAACAGCGACAGGGGATGCAGCGGTGCAAGTATCTGCCTCTTTAGCACAAACTTTTCCACTCTGACCACATAATCACTATTTTTACAAACCTTGGAGGATATACTTGTATGATAATAGGGGCCAGATAGTAAATTATTCTAATTACACCTAGGCCCTGAATTTCCTTGAACTTTTTGCCGCTGCAACGCCTTAACTACATCGGAAGTGTGGCCAAAACCCCGGTCACGCACGTAATGGGGTTTCTGCAACTCTTCCGACAAAGTTACGATGTTGCAGTAGCAGTAAGACCGAGGAAATTCAGGGCCCTAATGTACATAAGCAAATTAGGTTCATTACAAAATAAACTTGCTCCTAAAACTGGAGTGCCAAACATGTCTTTAAGTCAGACTGGCAAGTACCTCAGCGTGCCTTACTAGTGTTCAAGGACAGAGTGTTAGCAGAGTCACGGTTTAATGCTTCAGTGGCTCCTCACAAGGCCATTTTTTAAAGGAGGCCAAATGCACACGAGGAAGACTTGAATTTATTGAAAATCCAATAATGAATTTTTAAGCTAGTGAGTTGGCAATTCAAGATTTAGAGACACGCAACCTAAATAAATAGATGTTTCCAGACTTGCTCATTTTCAAAGAAGACCCAGGGGGTGATTTTAACCCCCAAAATGCCAAGGGTGGGTTGAGGGCTGGTGGGAGTTGAAAATAGTTGTTTTATGGGTCCCGACTGCAACCCGGCTTCACTTCCGGATTTAATGTGAGTGCGTGAAAGTACCGGCTTCCCACTGGAAAAGCAAAGTCCGAAAAGTTTGCAGTTGCGACCCAAGAAAACAACTATTTTCAACTCCCACCCCCCCCCCCCCCCCCGTTCTTGGGGGTTAAAATCACAGAGTCCATTTTTGAACTTTGGTGATCGTCAGATTGTCATATTAATGAGGGGATAAACTGACGTTCATGATTAAATAGGAGCAGAGACGATGGATGGATAGTTTAGTAACCAGTCCTGTCAAGATCAGGGAAATGCTAGGAGAGAGATTTATATATGATTAAAAAGTGAGACTGCAAACCAATTAAAAGACATGGAGGGCTGTTTACTTTTCAAAGTTGAGTATTACATTAAAATATTGACTGACGGACAATAGCACACAACCATGTTTGGTCACACAGGGATAAAAAAGATTTTACTACACTCAGAACCCGTCACCTTTAGCTGTGACAATGAGAAACATATTGAATCTCATTGTCCTGGCTTTCCTCTGTCCCAGTGATGGACAGGCACAGCATGCCTGAAATACACTGCACCTGTCCAGGCCTCCATCCATCCATCATTGACATGGCCCAGTGTACAAGACTAACTCCTGGCTGAAACTAGTGCTTGGAAATGGGGCAGGAACGTCAGCCACCGCTGCAGGCCTGTGAGATCTCTAAAAGCAAGAGTAGGGACTTCCCGGCAGGGCTGCTGGCTGCCCCTTTCCAATCCCCTGATTGAAGAAGGTCTCGGGGCAAGGCCCCAAGACCTGTATCTTCAGGGTGTCCCTCCAAATGGGCGTCCCACCAGAGTGAAGTTGCGGCGGGAATGCCCTCTCTCACCTCATTTACATAGAAACATGGCGCCCATGTAAAGAGGACAGAGCCCATGATGCCAGGACTTAGCCCCTGTTACATCAGTACTGCCCTGGAAGTAAGTGTTTCCCCAGCACAAGTGACTGCAAAATCAGTCCCAGCGTTCTTATCTTTCAGTGTTCAAAGTGTTTATGCAGCACTCTTAATATGCACATTTATGATTTTAAATGCTTTTTAATTTATTTTTTATTCTGGTGAATGATATACGGGGGTAGAATTTCCACTGATCTCCCATTGTAACTTTGGCAAAAACCCCAGAGAAACAGCATAAATGGCCATTTCTCTGGAATTTTCGCTGATCTTCAGCCAAAGTCAGGGCGGGAGATCAAGGGAACCCCTGCGGAAATTCTGGGCAGCCATATTCATCAGTTAACATTTAAACACTGAGTATGTTACACTGACTGAGGTTGGTTCTTTGGATGTTTCCTTCTTCTCGTTTCTGCAAAATACTTTATTAAGCATCTCCACCATTCCCTCAAACTCTTAAGTACACGTCCTTTGTCTCTAAATGGTCTCTTTTGACTATCTTTTTACTTCTTACATGCTTCTTGAAGCTATTGAAATGACCACCAGCCTTCTTTCAAATGCCTCTTTGCCTCTCCGATCTTCCAGTTTGCTTTGCTTCTTTATTTTTCATACCTGTCCTATTTTATATTTCTTCTGTATTACCCTCCTACACTTATCATATTCCTCTTTTTAAACCTCACCTGCTCTAATCTCTCCTTTTATCCATGGCACCTCTGCCTGTATCATGCACCTTTACTCTTAGTTGGAATGTATTTAACGTGTATCTTATCCATCTTGTGTTTTTATATTCCCCAGTGCTGGTCTGCTGGTTCATCTGCCATTTTTTTAACCAATTAGTCTGGGCTACAGCTCCTTCTATCTCACTGGAATTAACTGGGGTGGAAATCAGTACATGTAGCGGGCATCAGTGGGCACAACGTTGACCACTTTAGCAGTGGGACGGCCCACACCCAATCTGCGCATGCGTCCAGGCCACTGCTAAATTCATCAGGGTCCATTTTGTAGGTGTCCTGGCCGGCCGCCTAAAACAGGCGTTAGGCCCCTTGCATATGTGTAGGGGTCCAGATGAATTTCTACAACACTAGTTTCTGATTCAATGCGTTCATCTCTAACTCTTGGATCGCTAAATTGGGCCGTGTAGTGCCTGTTGTTTCGGCGCTAAGCAGCCTCTCCAACATTAAAGATGGCGTCTTGGCTGCGCAAGCATGTTTGCAGCGTGATGTGCGCCGGACGCCATCTTGGGATAGGAGTTAGTGCATGTGCAAATACCGAACTCTGGAAGCATGTAAAGTAGGGAGAAAATGCGTGCAATCAGTCTGCAACGCTGATTTAAAGTGATAGACACCATTTTGGCACTTAACGCGCAACTCAACGCACAGTCTTAACCCCGACCACCTGAACGTGTCTTACAGTGCCTGGAGGACCCCCCACCAACGCTATTTAAAGGGACCATGCAGGTGTCGCAGGTTAATTGCTGGATTATTGCATCTGGCTGCTGGAGGAGTAGAAAGTGTTTTTTGAAACTCCCTATTCTTACTGAGAGTTCCTAGTCTACATTTGAGAGTAGTTTGGCAGGTACTGCCTTACGGTTCGAAAAGTTACAACCGTGGTTGAACAACATTCCTGCCAACCATGGGCGGTCTGCTAGGGCTCCCGCTGGGCATTGAGCACGACTGGGAGCATGCAGAGAGGCCACGCACAGCAGGATCAGGATCATTTCAGGCCTCTGCTGGCGACATGTGCAACATCTCACAGTATGGAGTGCACTGCTGCATAAGGGAGGTCACAGACACACTGTACCAGATGAGGAACAGGTTCATCACCTTCCCTCTCAACAGAGACAATCAGAATGAGCGAGCATGGGGTTCGCCCACATTGCTGGCTTCCCCATAGTGCAGGGTGCCATTGACTGCACGAATAGTGCCCTGTGTGCCCTGCAAATCAACTCAGCCGTCTTCGTCAACCAAAAGGACTTCCACTCCCTCAACGTGCAGCTGGTGTCTCCTGCCACCCTATGGCGGTCGATGTCCGCTACCCTGGGAGCAGTCATGACGCCGTCGTCATGCGGCAGTCCAACGTGCCAGCTATCTTTCACCCGACTCGGCAAGTCAAAGGCTGACTACTGGGCGACAAGGGCTATCCCCTCACATCGTGGCTCATGACACCGGTCAGGAACCCACGCACACGTGTACAGCAAGCCTATAATGAGAGCCATGCTGCTGCACACATCGTGGAGCACACCATAGGCCTCCTCAAACAATGCTTCCGCTGCCTGGACCGGTCTGGAGGAGCCCTGCAGTACTCCCCTGAGTGGGTGGGCAGATTCGTGGTGGTCTGCTGCATGCTGCACAACCTCGCCATCGTGAGGGACCAGCCTTTGCCACCAATGATTGGAGAAGACCCTGAGCCAGAGGAGGAGGAGGAGGAGGCTGAGGAGGAGGAGGAGTAAGAGGCTGAGGAGGAGAAGGAGCCAGAAGAGGAAGTGAAGGAAGACACAGGGTGCAACAGGGACCATTTGTCTGCAAGGGCTCTGCGTGCTCGCCTGATCCGTGCCCACTATCAATAATGGGAATAACATCCCCCAACTCACCACCAGTCCTACACTCCCCACCTTTCCGCTCCCACAAGACAATCAAATCGCCCTCCATCTGATTACACATTAGTTTCCCTCTCAGCTCATTGCACAAATAAAAACCACCACCAAATGCAAAATCAAAATCTCACTTATCGATGAATCAATGAAATTATGCAAACATAACAGAACTATTCAACCTTGTGCATTCCCTTAGTGCCTGTTGTTCGTGTGTATTTACCTATCCTAGTGCTCCTACGAGGTGCTTCCCCAGTGGCTGGACCATGGGTGGTGGAAGGCTGCTGGCCTTCAATGGAGGAACATGCAGATGGCCTTGGAGGACGACCTCGAGCAGCTCTGGGCCGGGAGGGCCCGGCTTCAGACTGCACCATCTCAGCATGGGCTGCAGCAGTCTGGCCTGGCTGGCCGAGAGGCAACAACAGGGGCACTGGCGGAGTGGCAGGGTTGGGAGCAGGAATGCTGTCGTCCTGAGAGAGGACAGAAGGTCCGCCTGCCATGGCACCACTGCCACTCTCCCGGGGCAGAGCCTCAGCAATCCTGGTGATCGGCTGGAGAACGGATTGCTGGAGTGCTGTGATGCCCTGGAAGCCCCGTTCCACAGTAGTACCCAGAGCCACGATAGCAGCAGTCTGAGCTCCCATTGCAGCAGTCTGAGCTTCAACCGTAGCTTGCAGACCTTTGATGACAAATTCAATGCGTTCATCTCTAACTCTAAAGGAAGCTGCGACATCGGCCATCAGACACTGAACCATGGTGGGTTCCTTAGGTGTGCTGATGGAGGTGACCACCCATTCCATGTTGGAAAGGATGGGCTCCAAGCTGTGCGCAAAGCCCTGTGCCAAGTTGTAGCTGGACTCCTCCATGGTTCTTGCACCTCTCTGTAATTTCCCTGCAAATTTGCTCCTCTATCTCTTTCCCACTAATTTGTGGCCAATAGAATACCCCCAGTAGTGTAACGGCACCTCTATTGTTTCTTAACTCCAACTAAATAGATTCTGTCCTTGACCCCTCCAGGACAAACGCTCTCTCCAGTACTGCAATATTCTCCTTAATCAATACTGCCACCACCCCACCACCCCACCAACTCCTTTCTTTCCTTCCCTACCTTTCCTGAACACCTTATATCCAGGAATATTTAGTACCCAATCCTGCCCTTTTTTGAGCCAGGTCTCCGTTATCGCCACAACATCGTATTCCCATGTGGCTATTTGCGCCTGCAGCTCACAAACCTTGTTTACCACACTTCGTGCATTTACAAACATGCACTGCAAACCAATCTAAAATCTTCTTGTATTTTCTCTTAGTCTGATCCCACCTAATACTATACTATTTCTTTCTCTAGTGCTATCTGTCTCTCCCTATCCTTTGTGCCCCTTGTTTCTCCTTTCTAATGCTACATCCTGGTGCCCAACCCCCCATACTAGTGAACTTCCCCGTGAGGAAATTGGTCCCAGTTCTGTTGCGGTGCAACCCGTCCAGCATGTGCAGGTCCCACCTCCCCCAGAACTGCTCCCAATGCCCAAGGAATCTAAAGCCCTCCCTCCTGCACCATCTCTCCAGCCATGCATTCATCCGCTCTATCCTCCTATTTCTATACTCACTAGCGCGTGGCACCGGGAATAATCTGGAGATTACTACCTTTGAGGTCCTGCTTATTAATCTCTTTCCTAGCTCTCTAAAATCTGTCTGCAGGACCTCATCCCTCTTTCTACCTTTGTCATTGGTACCAATATGGACCACGACCTCTGGCTGTTCACCCTCCCCCTTCAGAATGTTCTGCAGCCGCTCAGTGACATCCTTGACCCTAGCACCAGGGAGGCAACATACCATCCTGGAATCACATCTGCGGCTGCAGAAACGCCTGTCTGTTCCTCTAACTATTGAATCCCCTATCACTATTGCTCTCCTGACCTTTCTCCTCCCCCCCCACCTCCCGTATATCTGAGCCACCTGTGGTGCTGTGGACTTGACTCTGGCTGTACTCCCCAGACGAACCATTGCCCTCACTGGTAATACCAGTTAGAGAGTGAGATGCACTCAGAAGACTCCTGCATTGCCTGCCTGGTCCTCCTTGTCTGTCTGGAGATCACCCAGTCCCTCTTTGCCTGCGCTGTGTTAAGCTGCGGGGTGACCACCTCCTGAAACATGCTATCCACGTAGCTCTCAGCCTCCAGGTTGCACTGCAGTGACGCCAGCTGCTGCTCAAGCTCCGAAACCCAGAGCCCGAGCTCCTCCAGCTGACGACACTTCCTGCATCTCGTTGTTGTCCAGGGCACGGGAAGCGACCTGGAATTCCCACATGGCCCAAGATGTGCATTCGGCGGGACTGAGCTCCCCTGCCGTGCCTCGATTTATTAGATTACTGACTCACTTAACAGAAATAAACTAAAGACTTAAAAAAAACACTCACCAGTAACTGAAAGTAGCTTTTTACTCAGTTGCCTCCTCACTCTGCTGGCCTCACAACTCACTCAGAAGAGCACACTTGGCACAATCCATCAACTGAAACACCAACACCACCTTGAAAACAGCCATCAATCAGAGCTGAAACCAGTTAGTAGCATGCTAACTTTGGAGTCAGAAGGTTGTGGGTTCGAGTCTAGCACATGACCACACAACGTAGGCTGACCGAGGGAGTACTAAAGGATTTCTGTATTGTTGGTGCCATCTTCAGATCAAATGTTAAACCTGTGCAGGTGGATGTGAAATTCCCATGGCATTATTTGAAGAAGAGCAAAGAGATCTCCTGGTGTCCTGGCCAATATTCCTTCCTCAAGCAACATCACAAAGAATCTTCATTTATCTCATTGCTGTTTGTGAGACCTTGCTGTGTGCAACTTGGCCGTCACATGACCCTAAACAACAGTGACTACACTTCAAAATTAATTGACTGTGAAGCACAGTGGGACATCCTGAGGAGAAATGTGCTCCTCAGATACAACTTTGCTCTATCATTCTTTGTACCTTCACACTAATTAATAGCTAATTTGTCAATCAAACCAGCCCAAGTAAGAGGAAAATAGTTCAAAGAAAAATCAAGATTGCGCCATCCAAGCCCTCATTCATAAAAAGGCATTAGAGCCATGTTTTATTAATTACATTGTTAACAGCCTCAAATTTACTCACCAATTTCGGCGTATCTGGGGCTTACAATCAGCGCAACATATTTTTTGGCCTGTAAGTCGGGGTGGGGGGGGCGGTGGGGAGAGAAGACATTTCCATTAGCTGATGTCTGTGCTTGTGAATGTGATCTGGCCCTCCCTGTGAGCTGCCTGCTGAGTCTCCACTGAGCCATTTAAAGAAGTTCAAATGCAGGCAAGAGGCACTGACATGCTGAAAACACTGAAGGTACCCTCACAATGGGTTACTTAGAATGGGATTTATAAAGTATACGTATTGCCAGGATCAGCTGAGACTAACCGAAGTTAGGAACATTTAGAACCTGAGGGGCACAGAAACTTTGGCGATGGATTACTGGGAAAGAATTTTTGGAGTGATTGTCTTTCCTTTGCCCCTAGGCAGTGCTGGATTGCTTCTGGATGCCTGTGGGACGGTGAGAGCTCGGGGATATTTTTGTACCCACTTACAGTGAGAGGTTTTCAGGACCAGGTGTAGGATTCCCAATGGCATTCCTTTGTTTGGAGGAGGAAGAGTAGGGGAGGATGGAGAAATGGAGAGTGCGGCAGCATATAGGGAGGATGTGTCCTTCGAGATATTACCCCCTGCCCAAAAATATATAAAGGTCCTATGAGGACTATAGTGAGGAACTCTGTGTTAGAAGAGTGCTCTTCTCCAAAGGGGCATTACAGGAGCTATGCCAGCTACTGCATATAGATCTGACGCCATAGTCATCTGCTCTGTTTATGGCCATGAAAGTGACTATCACTCTCAACTTTTATGCCACCATGTCATTTTAGGCAGCCATGACAGATCTGTGCAATAACAGCCAGGTTGTCCTCTGACATGTATATATCAGCTAACTAATACACTTTTCCAGGGTTGAGGTATTCATCCAGCTCAGCAAGACAGCAGCAAGGTAGAGCTTTCCAGTGTCATGAGGTTTTCCCAAGGTGCAGGGTGTAATAGATGACACCCACTTTGCATTGTAAGCTCCTGCAGTTCACCCCCTCAGCTTCCTGAACAACAAGCACTACCATCCACTCAGTGTTCAGGTTGTGTATGACAACTTGCAAAGAATCCTCCACATCAATGTGGCATTTGCTGGAAGTTGCCATGATGTATTTATCCTTTAGAATGAGCTCTCTCTCAGCTCTTCAAGGAAGAAAATCATGTGAACAGATAGCTTGTGGATGATGAGACCTGGCCCCTGCTGCACTGGATAATGATCCCACTAACTGTTGAAAGAACAGTATCAGCGAGGAGCGTTACAATGAGACACATCCTCTACCAGCGTAGTCATTGAAAGGACCATCAGGGACTCAAAGGGAGAGCTTTTGTTGCCTTGTTAGGTCAGAAGGGGTTCTTCAATAGGCTCCAACTTGTGTGTCCCACATTGGTGTAGCCTGTTGTACCTTGTACAGCTTTGCAATCCAAAACGACCTGGACATGGATGTTCCTGGGGAGGTGGCCGTAGCTGCTTTGGAAGCAGAACTACATGGATGAGAGCATCAGGATGCCTCTAACTCAGAGGACTCCTCCATAACTGCTGCAAGGGGTATCAGAACACAACTGATCGCTGAATGTTCTCTTCTGTTTAATTTAAGGAATCTTACAACACCAGGTTATAGTCCAACAGTTTTATTTGAAAATCACAAGCTTTCGGAGATTATCCCCTTCGTCAGGTGAGTGAGTGAATGAGAGGTTCTCAAATCGCATATCTTATATTAGGCTGGGAATCAAAGGTTTCGTTGGTGTTCAGACAGGTTAGCCACGGAAAACCGTACGTCCCAGTATACTGAATACAATATGGGTCAAATTACACAGACAAAGAGAGAAAGAGACCCGAAAGGCAAAGAGAGAGAGAATGTCCAGTAGTATTAAAAACAGAAACTTTTTTTTTCCTGCTGGGGGGGTTACGTGTAGCGTGACATGAACCCAAGATCCCGGTTGAGGCCGTCCTCATGGGTGCGGAACTTGGCTATCAATTTCTGCTCAACGATTTTGCGTTGTCGTGTGTCTTGAAGGCCGCCTTGGAGTATGCTTACCCGAAGATCGGTGGCTGAATGTCCTTGACTGCTAAAGTGTTCCCCGACTGGGAGGGAACCCTCCTGTCTGGCGATTGTTGCGCGGTGTCTGTTCATCCGTTGTCGCAGCGTCTGCATGGTCTCGCCAATGTACCATGCTCCGGGGCATCCTTTCCTGCAACGTATGAGGTAGACAACGTTGGCCGAGTCACAGGAGTATGAACCATGTACCTGGTGGGTGGTGTCCTCTCGTGTGATGGTGGTATCTGTGCCGATGATCTGGCATGTCTTGCAGAGGTTGCCGTGGCAGGGTTGTGTGGTGTCGTGGACGCTGTTCTCCTGAAAGCTGGGTAATTTGCTGCGAATGATGGTCTGTTTGAGGTTGGGTGGCTGTTTAAAGGCGAGTAGTGGAGGCGTGGGAATGGCCTTAGCGAGGTGTTCGTCGTCATCGATGACATGTTGAAGGCTGTGGAGAACATGGCATAGTTTCTCCGCTCCGGGGAAGTACTGGACAACGAAGGGACAACCAGGAACACTACAGACAGTTACCCGCAGATCCGACCAAAGAACACACCCACCAGCTCAACAAACTGATCAAGACCTTCGATCCAGACCTTCAAAGCATCCTACGCACTCTCATCCCACGTACTCCCCGCGTGGGAGACTTCTACTACAGGAGACATCAGACAGTTGATTACATAGAATTACATAGAATTTACAGCACAGAAACAGGCCATTCGGCCCAACAGGTCTATGCCAGTTTTTATGCTCTACATGAGCCTCCTCCCACCTTACTTCATCCCACCCTATCAACAAAACCTTCCATTCCTTTCCCCCTCATGTACCTATCTAGCTTCCCCTTAAATGCATCTATGCTATTCACCTCAACTACTCCTTGTGGTAGCGAGTTCCACATTCTCACCACTCTCTGGGTAAAGAAGTTTCTCCTGAATTCCTTATTGGATTTATTAGTGACTATCTTATATTTATGGCTCCTAGTTCTGGACTCCTCCAAAAGTGGAAACATCTTCTCTACATTCACACTATTGAACCCCTTCATAATTTTAAAGACCTCTATCAGGTCACCTCTCAATCTTCTCTTTTCTAGAGAAAAGAGCTTCAGCCTTTCCTGATAGTTACAACCTCTCAGTTCTGGTATCATCCTTGTAGATCTTTATAATAGATCTGCTGGTAACAACCTGTTAAAGTGGAGGAAGGGGTTTTAAGGTTCTACATAGCGGTAATTGCCATTAGGGGAAATGGCGATCATATCATAAGATCGGGGGTTAGTGCCCCCTTAATCACACAGCAGTGTGATGGGTTACTTGTGCAACTATTTATTTTAGAGGGTGAATAGTGTTTTGGTGCCCATAGTGCCAAAGGAAGAAAGGATAGAATGGCTAATGTTTTATCTTGCCTGCCTTCAGTTCACTGAACTTCTTACCACACTGGTCTGCAATTCTGGTGCAAGAGAGGTGGCACTCAGTGTCACTGTCATCTCCCTTCACATGGCATGAGGCACTCTTTTTTGTGGCTTCCTCCCACATAGACCCATCAGTCGTTCTCTTTCTCGCTCTTTCTCCTTTCTTCAATCTCATCCAGGTGGCTTTGTAATGTCAGCTGTGGCTCAGTGGGTAGCACCTCTCAATCACAAAGGTTATAGGTTCAAGTCCCACTCCAGAAACTTGAGCACAAAATCTAGGCTGATGCTTCAGTGCAGAATTGAGGGAGTGAGGAGTGCTGCACTATCAGGGGTGAGTCGTTAATCAAGGTCCCACCTTCCCTCTTAGGTGGATGTAAAAGATCCCATGGCACTATTCGAAGAAGAGCAGGGCATTCTCCCTGGTGTCCTGGCTAACATTTAGCCCTCAACCAACATCACTAAAACAGATTATCTGGTCATTATCACATTGCTGTTTGTGGGATCTTGCTGTGTGCAAAATGGTTGCCGCGTTTCCCTACATTACAACAGTGACTACACTTCAAAAGTACTTCATTGGCTGTAAAGCACTTTGGGACATTGTGAAAGGTGCTATATAAATGCAAGTCTCTCTTTCTTTCTTCTTTAGGTCCTCCAAAGGAAGACATTCTTTAAAAGTGGCACAAAATCACACATAAGCCATCCAGTGCCGTGACCTGACAGTCGACTGACTGAGCTGAGCACTTTCCTCCATCCCCATTGATCCCCCAGCCTGCTGTTACACCCTTCAGTCAGACTTGGTTTGTTGAAAGCTACACTCTAATTTCTAATCGCTCCCATCAGAGTGTACATTGTTACACAGGATTCACACTACAGAACCGCCAATAGATATTTAAACAAGCTGACTTCACCAATTACAATGGGATCAGTGCTGCAGAGGATTGGCGTGAGTCCCGACTCAGGGGCGTAGAGCTGTCAAAATTGAGCCCGTAGAATTTCAAGACCTGCGTGTTTAATTTATCTAGTCAGTGGCTCGATTCCTTGCGTATTCCACTGCACGGTGTGTGGACGTGACTAGGGTGATAAATTGGGGTCACTGCAGAATTACATTAGATGTGAGGCGTTCAAATAAGTAACATGCATCTCATGAAATTGACTCGGTACAAGAGGTATAAATATTGGTACAATGCTTTTTGATTGCAGGCAGCTCATGAAACTGTTCAAGTGAATCTTGTATCCAAATGGTACCTTAGCCTATTCATTGAATATGAGAGTGCAAGACGGGAGAAGGATATTTCCTTACAAAAATGTATCATACAACATCACACTAGAATGAAGAAGTCATCACGTTCCCCTATATGGAATGGTGCTGTAATCATTACATAGTATCACATTACATAGTATTTACAGCACAGAAACAGGCCGTTCAGCCCAACAGGTCTGTGCCGGTGTTTATGTTCCACACGAGCCCCCTTCCACCTCTTTCATCTCAGCTTATCAACATACCATCACAGCCTATGCAGGGCAACTTGTATTCAGAGGTTAAATGGACACTGTCTTCATGGAAAAGAGTTCAGCAAACCTCTTTTTGTTTGTCTACTGTCTTTGAAAAAATTGTTTCAATCTTATTTCAGCAGCTCACCAGAGAATTACTTTGCAGATGTCCCCGCTGCCTCCATCACAGGATCTTTTGGTGATGATTGCACTCATTCCTTGTTCTTTGTTTTTTCGGAAGGCACCAATGATTTGAAAATTCAGCAATGGTGGACATGTCATTATCGGATTTCTACTCTCAAGTTCATTCTTTTGCAGTCATGTGGGGTGTAGTTTAGGGAGCATTTAAACTAGAAGTGATTTTGGCTTCACACTGACACTAAAATTGTGTGGTTTAAATCGGGTGAGCCAAGTAGGGTGAGACTCTCCCTGTTCAGGCAGCCTTACTCCATCACTCTAGTATGGGTCCTGACCAAGGATTCAACAGCATTTGCACTATAAAAGCAGTAGTTTTTATAGCTTTGCTTCAGTTATGATATAAATGCACCCTTAGATTTGAATTTTTTTTTAAACTAATGTGATCTGTATTAAAATGAGTATTTTAATACATGATATTACACATCAGAGCACCTCTGGTCATTCTCTGGTGAATTGTACTGCACGGTATAATTTGGAAAGGACGCTGGAGTGCATGACTATCTGCTGTCCTTCTGGCTCTGCCTCATTCTCACAGCAAGGTTTGTCAAACACTTTTTCATAAAGACCTGACCCTTTAAAATGTAGAACTTACTTCTAAATAATTCCAGCTTCCATCAGATTTGGCATATTTCTTTTACTGTGCCAAGTGAAAGAGGCAGTCTTACTGATGCAGTGTCAAAATGCTGCCAGTGGGATTTCATTACTTTCTAGTGGGTGGTCACAGTGCTGTGCAATAATTAATGGAGAATTGAGCAACATACAAAACACATTTAGCACTAATCCTGATGGGCCAATGCTGCATGTACACTTTAGCCGCCGGTAGCTGCAATGTTGGGTCTACCCACTGACTGGCTGGAACTCTGATCCTTTTGCCCAGGGGAGAGCTATACACATGCACCATTACAGGCACATACTCCATAACAGGCACATACGCCATTACAGGCACACATAGAGCTCCTCTCCCAGTGATCAAATTTCAATTATTCAAGAGCGCAGACAGCAGTGTCTGCACCGTTTAAGCATTTAAGTTACTTGCAGTGGTTTCAAGAAATGTCCATGCGGTCCAAAGATCCCTTTGGGCATTTTCTGAGGCGTATAACAAGCGGCTGATGTGCTAACGCCCGCTTTCCGCCACCGCCCAAATTGAAAATCTGCTCTGTTGTCTGTTGTACTCTATCGACTCATTCCTACTTACAAGAGGCTCACACCTCAGTGTGCCACCCAGTCTAACCTACAGGTGCTACATTATGCCAACATCAAGATAATGTCAAGAGAATGATACTTATGCTCTTCTCTTGTGTAAAATGATAAAGGCAAGTTTTCTTTGATATATAAAATGGAGCCAATTTTGAAAACTTTTCTGCACCAACTTTTTGGAGCTGATTAAAAATAAAAACAGAAAATGCTGGAGAAGCTCAGCAAGTGAGGCAGCATCTGTGGAGAAAGAAACAGAGTTAATGGGCTTGATTTTACCACCTGCTATCGGGTGCGTTCTCGGTGGGGGGGCCCCGAAAATCGGGGAATCCCAGAGCGGGACCGGATCCCGTCTTGAACCCGCCCACTTCCGGGTTCCCCACGGACGCGCCGGCGTGCGCGCGCAGACCCCGCAGGTGGGAATCCCGCAGGCAATTAAAGCCAGCGGGACGCCACTTGTAAGTATTTATCTTGCTCGTTCAGGTCGTTTACAGGCCTGATTGAGCTGTTTTATTAGGAAGGGTGGGATTTTACCTTGAACTGAGACTGTTTCCCACACTGGGGGAAACACTCTCACTTCAAACGGACGTGTTGCAGCCAGCAGCCTGTGGCAGCTGCCAAAGTGCATTCCATAGGTGGGTGGGGGAGACCCTTCACCAACGCAGGAGGCCACTCCGTCACATCGGGCAACGCCTGCCCTCCACCACCCTCCTCCTAGCAAGAAGATTCACCGACGTGGAACCGCAAACCGGTGCGAGGACACACTTACCGACCTTGCAGAACCCCTCAGACCAACACCTTCCAGATGGGGGCCGCCTTGACCTCCTCGGAGGGCGAACAGCATCAGCAGCCTCGCAGTCCACGCCGTCCGCCTCAGACACGTGGAGCCCCACAACACGGTGCTGTGGCACATCCACCTGCACAGCAGGAGGGAGGGCAACCGCAGAGAGAGATGCGTCGCAGGAGGCACTACCCTCGCCACAGGGTCTACAGACCGAGGCTAAGCTTCCTGGACCTCTCTGAGGAGCAGTGCATGCAGAGGCTCAGAGTCAGTCGCCAGGTATTCGCCGACATCTGCAGCCTCCTTAATGACGAGCTGCTCCCGGATGGACCAAGCAGCATCTTCTTACCCGTCGCCGTTAAAGTCACCACTGCCCTCAACTTCTTCGCCTCTGGATCCTTCCAGGGTGCCACCGGGGACATCACCGGGGTCTGTCAGTCGTCTGCACACAAGTGCATAAGGCAGGTCACCGATGGGTTGTTCCACAGGGCCTCGTACTGCATCAACTTCGCCATGGACGAGCGCAGCCAGATGGAGAGGGCGGTTGGATTCCATGCCATGGCCGGCTTCCCACGGGTACAGGGTGTAATCGACTGCACCCACATCGCAATACGGGCACCTCCTCATGAGCCAGGGCTGTTCATCAACAGGAAGGGGTATCACTCCATGAACGCGCAGCTCATCTGTGACCACCGCCAGAGATTCCTACATGTGTGCGCCAGATACCCCGGCAGCTGCCACGATTCCTTCATCCTCAGGGAGTCCACCGTCCCGCCCCTCTTCCACTCACCCAACACCGGCAACGGCTGGCTCCTCGGCGACAAGGGATAGCCCCTGCACACGTGGCTTATGACACCTCTGAGGAACCCCATCACCGAGCCGGAGCGTCGATATAATGACAGCCACATTGCTACCAGGTCTACAATTGAGCAGGCTATAGGGGTGCTCAAGGTGCGCTTCAGGTGCCTCGATCGTTCTGGGGGAGCACTCCAATACGCGCCACTCAGAGTGGGACGAATTATAGTTGTCTGCTGTGCCCTGCACAACATGGCACAACAGAGAGGGGTGCCGCTGGAGGAGGCCCCATCCACACCCGCCACCCACATTGAGGACGATGATGAGGACGAGGAGGAGGAGGAGGAGGAGCAAGAGGAGGAGGAAGGACCCATGGGCCGAACACCGGCTCACCTGGATGCTCGTCAGGCCAGGGAGGCACTCATATGTCAACGGTTCTCCTAACATCAGACTGTCTGAGGCGTCCAGACCTCATCACGTGCACAGAGGAGCGGCCATACCAGCCCCCTCCACAGGAGAGTGGTGCCATTACTCCTGCACCCACTGTAGTGTGACCCAATGGGTGGGACCAGGTGTTCGTCGTCATGATGAGCCCCACGAAAGGGACCTATTGCACAAGCCGCTCAAGAATGGACAAGAGGTGGCAGTAGTGGTGAGAACAATTGTCTTTATTGTGTATGTGGAGTAAACAACTATAAATAAAAACATAACAAATTGTCATACACCCTGGTGAATTCCCTTTGTGTTCATAACACCTTGGCCTTACTTTGCAGGAACCCCTACGTGGTGCTACCCCTGTGGCTCCAGCAGAGGTAGTGGCAGGTTGCTTTTGTTCTTGCCCTGACCGGGTAGATGCTTTTGGCAGAGCCGGCCACCTGGAAAGGAGGCACCATTGCGGGTACTGGTTGAGAGGGGGGCAACGGGTGAGACGTGGGGGCACTTTGAGTAGCGTCCCCACTTCCATGTCCCCGTTCACCATCTTCCCTCTCATGGCCTAGGCCCACATCACTCCTTCCACCCTGCTGGACGGCAGTTTGGATGACCTGTGTGAGACCTTGCAAGGCCACCTCTAATGTATCTGTCAGCCTGTTTATGGCGGCAGAATGTTGCTCACCCTGAATCCGAACAGCCGTCGTCAGGGCCTGGATGGACTCAATGTTGAGCTTTGCGTGACGCTCGAGGGAGGCCAGCCTTTCCTGCACCGCAGACGCTCCCGCACCTACCCGCGACACTGTGTCGCCGGTACCCTCCTGTACTTGTGCCACCAATGCCCGCATGCAGGAGGTGGACTCCTCCATCACCTGCGCGATTGTGGAGAGTGTGCGTGGCACCTCTCCCAGTACCTCGCCAATGTGCTGGTGCCCCTCGACGACTCTCCTTTTGACTGGTGGCCCCCTGGGTTCAGAATCTGGGTCCGGCTGAGCAGAGCCTGGAGAAGAGTGCTCCCACCGACGCGGACCCTCCGCGGCTGCCCCTGCCACCAGGGTCTGCTCGTGCTCACATGTGCGCGGTGAATCACCATGTGCAATCCCAACTAATTGAGGAGGGGGACCCACCGAGGTGTGTGTATCTGCGCTGGTGGATGCTTGGCTCATATGTGACGATGGACCCTCAGAAACCGGCATGTCCTCTGAGGAATCGCCCTCCACAGACACGGCGCTCGCAGACGGCCCTGCAAGAGAACAAAGGGCAATATCAGGCATGTGGACAAACGTTGAGGTGCGGCAGATGCCAGGTGATGCTAAGATCATTCGCGATCATGAGTGCTGAGTGTCAGCTTTCCCTTACCGGACGTTTCTGCAGCCCCAGCCTCGCCATCCGCCACGGACGGGCAATGTAGCGTGTGGCTGATCTCCAAGGCGTCCAGCTCTGCGTGCGTTAGAACCACCTCGTGTGGCGGGCCCCCTCCGGTGCGGGCCCTTTCCCGGGCGTTCTTGCATCTCTTCTCCTGTCAAGGCAAAACACAGATGCGTGATTGAGTGATGATCGCATTGTGAGACGCTTCAAGCATTGGTGTGGGTGGGTTGAGCATGTGGGAGATGGATGGGAGGATGCGTGTGCCACATGCCCATCCCATTGTATGGGGATTGGGGTGTGTGGTAGTGTTCGAATGGGGACAGGGACAGTGGGTACGTGCAGGCACGGTGAGGATGATAGTTGAGTGGCTGTGAGGATTGATGCGGGAGCGCTGTGGTGGCAGTGCAGAAGGGGTTGTGAGGTGTTTGAGGTGATGTGGAAGACGGAGTGTGGGAGAATGCGTTAGTGTACTCACTTTGCCGGATCTAGTGAGATCATTGAATCTCTTGCGACACTGGATCCATGTTCTTGTGGTGTTGCCCCTGCTGCTAACCTCCGCGGCCACCTCCGCCCATGCCTTCCTGGTGGCGGAGGCAGGGCACTTCCTTCCATCGCTGGGGAACAACGTCTCCCTCCTCCTCCTTACCCCGTCCAGCAGCAGCTGGAGTGAGTCGTCAGAAAATCGTGGGGCAGCCTAAACCCTGGGGTGCTCCATGGTGTGCTACTTCTTGTTTGCAGCAGGAGGAGCAATGGTGGACTGCCCCTTTAAATAGAGCTCCACCATCACTCAGACGTCACTGCGCATGCGCAGGCCGCCAGCGCGCAGCTGAGCAGCGGAAAACCCGTAACCACAGGTAAATGACTTCAATTATCCTGTGATCGCACGGGGGACGCACTCATTTCACCGGGCGCGTTACCCACGCGCCCGATAGCCCCACCAGCCGGGAACCCGCAGGCCTGCTAACATCGGGCCCAATGTTTCAGGTCGAAGACCCTTCATCAGAATTGGAAAATGTTAAAGAGTTAAAATTTTTGAGCAGGTACAGAGCAAGGGAAAGGGTGGGAGTGAGGAAAGATAGGGTGGAGGGCAGGAGTGATTAAGTGATAAAAGGGATGATGGTGCAAGGCAAGAAGGGGGGAAATGGGACAGGTTAAGAAACAAAAGATGGGTCTAGGGGAGCTGCAAATGACAACAGCAGAACCATTACCAGCACCTGCTGTCCGAAAAAATGGGAGCAGTGGTTATGATCTGAAGTTATTGAAATAAGTGTTGAGTCTGGAAGGTTGTAAGTGTTTTGGAACTGATTGTTGGGCCCAAAATATATTGGTGCAAATTGTGACTTCATTTTCCACGAATTTTCCACATGGATTTTTCTGGATGGATATATTTCTTTTCAGGAGGGGCATTCCTGCATAAAATGGCCAGTTTAATGGGCAATATCCAATAAGAACCGAACTTTGACCTTAAGTAGGTGACTTAATCAGATCTGTTCCCTCAATTCCCTCAACCGTGGGACAAGCACCAGGAGGTTTTTTTTTATTCATTCGTTCACGGGATGTGGGCGTCGCTGGCGAGGCCGGCATTTATTGCCCATCCCTAATTGCCCTCGAGAAGGTGGTGGTGAGCCGCCTTCTTGAACCGCTGCAGTCCGTGTGGTGACGGTTCTCCCACAGTGCTGTTAGGAAGGGAGTTCCAGGATTATGACCCAGCGACGATGAAGGAACGGCGATATATTTCCAAGTCGGGATGGTGTGTGACTCGGAGGGGAATGTGCAGGTGGTGGTGTTCCCATGTACCTGCTGCTCTTGTCCTTCTAGGTGGTAGAGGTCACGGGTTTGGGAGGTGCTGTCGAAGAAGCCTTGGCGAGTTGCTGCAGTGCATCCTGTGGATGGTACACACTGCAGCCACAGTGCGCCGGTGATGAAGGGAGTGAATGTTTAGGGTGGTGGATGGGGTGCCAATCAAGCGGGCTGCTTTGTCCTGGATGGTGTCGAGCTTCTTGAGTGTTGTTGGAGCTGCACTCATCCAGGCAAGTGGAGAGTATTCCATCACACCCCTGACTTGTGCCTTGTAGATGGTGGAAAGGCTTTGGGGAGTCAGGAGGTGAGTCACTCGCCGCAGAATACCCAGCCTCTGACCTGCTCTTGTAGCCACTGTATTTATATGGCTGGTCCAGTTAAGTTTCTGGTCAATGGTGACCCCCAGGACGTTGATGATGGGGGATTCGGCGATGGTAATGCCGTTAAATCTCAAGGGGAGGTGGTTAGACTCTCTCTTGTTGGAGATGGTCATTGCCTGGCACTTGTCTGGCGCAAATTTTACTTGCCACTTATGAGCCCAAGCCTGGATGTTGTCCAGGTCTTGCTGCATTCGGGCTCGGACTGCTTCATTACCTGAGGGGTTGCGAATGGAACTGAACACTGTGCAATCATCAGCGAACATCCCCATTTCTGACCTTATGATGAAGGGAAGGTCATTGATGAAGCAGCTGAAGATGGTTGGGCCTTGGACACTGTCCTGAGGAACTCCTGCAGCAATGTCCTGGGGCTGAGATGATTGGCCTCCAACAACCACTACCATCTTCCTTTGTGCTCGGTATGACTCCAGCCACTGGAGAGTTTGCCCCCTGATTCTCATTGGAGGTGTCATCTTTCAGAGAAGTCATTAAACTGAGTCCCCGCCTGTCCGGTGGGTGTAAGAGATCTCATGGTGCTGTTTGAAGAAGAGCAGGATAGTTCTCCCAGTGCCCTGGCCAATACTCAGCTATCAACCAACACCACCAAAATCAGATTATATGGTCATTTATTCATTTGCTGTTTGTGGGATCTTACTGTGCACAAAGTCATAGAAGGAGGCCATTTGGCCCATGGTGCCTGTGAAAGAGCTATCCAATTAGTCCCACACCCCTGCTCTTTCCCCATAGCCCTGTAAATTTTTCCCCTTCAAGTATTGATCCAATTCCCTTTTGAAAGTTACTATTGAATCCGCTTCCACTTCCCTTTCAGGCCGTGCAGTCCAGATCATAACGGGTCGCTGCGTAAAAAAATTCTCCTCATCTGCCTCTGGTTCTTTTGCCAATTATCTTAAACCTGTGTCCTCTGGTTACCGACCCTCCTGCCAGTGGAAATAGTTTCTCCTTATTTACACATTAATTTAAATCTCCCCTTAACCTTCTCTGCTCTAAGGAGAACAATCCCAGCCTCCCCAGTCTCTCCACATAACTGAAGTCCCTCATCCCTGCTGTATTTGACTAGTTAACACTTCAACAATAATGTGTTAACTATAAAGTGGTTCGGGGCATCCTGATGATGTTAAGGTGCTCAGGAAGTACTTTCTTTCATTGTGGCAACTGATGTGCTGTGGGGCCTAAAGAGCACCTTTTGAAAAATCAGCCCCAGAAATAATTCCTCAGTTTGCAGCTCAGAGAACAACTTTGCCAAAACAGAATAAACATTAAGAAGTAAGAGGAAAAGAAGTAACAAACCCGCATGGGTTTTATGAATGAATCTGTTGTGGTGTCTCTGACCAGCATGTGAAAACATCCAGATGCTAGAAAGAGAAAAGATCTTTCATTTATATAGTGCCATTCACAATCTCAGGACATCCCAAAGCGTTTCACAGTCAATAAAGTACTTTTGAAGTGTAGTTACTGTTGTACTGTAGGAATCACAGCAGCCAATTTGCACATAACAAACAGCATTGCAATCTGTTTTAGTGATGTTGGCTGAGGGGCTGATATTTACCAGGACACCAGGAGAACTCCCCTGCTCTTCTTCAAATTATAGCATCTACCTGAGAGGGCAGACAGGGCCTTGGTTTAACATCTCATCTGAAAGACAGCATCACCAACAGTCCCTCAGTACTGCACTGGAGTGCCAGCCTAGATTATGTACTCATCACTGGAGTGGGGCTTAGAACTCACAACGTCCTGCATCAGAGGCGAGAGTGCTACGACTGAGCCATGGCTGATACTCCTGCTCTGTTCTGTGACCAGCCTGTGCACCCAGAGGTTAACCATGGCTGCAATCTTGATAACAGTAGAGTGGGGTGGCTGAAAGTGGAGTTCAGATCCAGTAACTATAAATCAAAGTTGAATCTATACCATTTATCTGCTGGTAGGTACTTGTTTCTAATCTTGGAGATAAAGTACTCCAGGTGATTGATTTCGATGTGTTGGTAGCTCCCAAAGATCTGCTCCAATTTTTTTTTAACTATTTGGGGAACCTTTTTCCCCTCACAATAAGCAACAAGTATTTATTTAACTGAAAAAAATTGAAACAAAGTGCAGCAGAGATAAGACTCCATTGTGTCTCAAGGTGACATTTCACCACAGAATATCTTACAATTTAGCTCCACTGATTTAATTTAGGTGGGATTGCCATTCGCTTAATGATTTTTGCAAATTCTAGAATGTATTTTTCCATTATGATGTGTTTGTTTTTTTAAATCGGTTGTTGGTAAAAGTATAAATGGATGGGGAGATTGATTAACACATTACCTTCATTGCAAATTTACTTCAGGCAATGCTCATTAGATTAGACACTGACAGCTTTATGAGAGTGTTGGATTGCACTCAATTTATCCAACAGAATCTAAATTTAGATGAGACACTTACTGACACACAAAGTAGATACGTGTTCAGCACACGTAAGATTCACATTGAGGTATTTGTGCTGGAGAATGCATTGAAATGCACTTGTTATTTGATTAAATATCAAATTGTGCCAGAGATCAGAAATGGATCCACTTTAATCAGTTCCAGCACCAAATTCCTGGCTCTATTGCCCCAAACCCACAATGTGATGCTGGGAAAAGCTTCGACATGTCATTGAGCAATTATTTTGTAGTCCCTAATTTGTCATTGTGAAAGAAGGCAAACTGCAACATAATCACTCAATGCTGCCTGTCATTTTCATCTCTGATTGCAGCATATAGCAGTGCATAAGATCCATCGTGTGTGTACAGTTGTGTGTTTATTTTTCTCAACTTCAGTAAATCTTACAACTTTCAGAACGATGGCGTGTTTTCAAGGTTTGTGGCGTTTGGAATTCAGAATAGAACTTACATCGAATTACATCGAAAGTACAGCACAGAAACAGGCCATTCGGCCCAACTGGTCCATGCCGGTGTTTCTGCTCCACACGAGCCTCCTCCCTCCCTACTTCATCTCACCCTATCAGGATATCCTTCGATTCCTTTCTCCCTCATGTGCTTATCCAGCTTCCCCTTAAATGCATCTATGCTATTCGCCTCAACTGTCTATAACCAGCTTTGTGTGAGGAAATGTAAGCTGTTTACATCCTAGCAACAGACCAAAGCTCCTGAACCAAACCTTCTCTTTTCATCCTTGATCAAGCCTTAACCTGAAAGCTGTCAGTTTAGGGGCGATGGCGAAATGGTCCGTGTATTCACATTTTCTGTTTATTCTACCATTTTTGAACAGTCCAGTCTATGCAATTACATTTTATAAAGTATTTTGGTAAATTACATCAAAAAATGATGTAGCTCCAACAGTAAATATTGACCACTATATGGTTCTGAATGTTGAATGTACATGTTGTCACAACTTAGCATGTCCCTTATTTGTTTTATGAGGTGACAACATCCTTCCATATTGTTTGTAATGTTTACTATATCTTAATGTCAACCCATTAATCAGCTGATTGCCATCTCAATATGGCGCATTTACACTACAAGTTTGTCCAAAATAGTTTCAGCTTCCCACCGATGCTAAACTTGTGGACTGCAGGCCGGGCGTCAAGGCCCAAAGTGAAGCAGAATGAGACCACCTCCTCTGCTGGACAGAGGCCACCTCCTCTGCTGGACAGAGGCCACCTTCTCTGCTGGACAGAGGCCACCTTCTCTGCTGGACAAAGCCACCTCCTCTGCAGGACAGAGGCCACCTTCTCTGCTCGACAGAGACTATCTCCTTTCCTCACTGCTCTTCGCTCTGGTGTCAGCTCGGGCCCTGACTCCGGGCTGAGGCTGCACTTACATTATAATTTTGGCATGGTGTGAAGGGAACCCACTTTGCACTGATGCTTCATTTGTAGTGTTAATGCATCCAAAGACAGCCACCAGCTGAAGGAAGTACTGTACTCCTTGTGTGGACATTTGGTTCCCACGATTTCAGCTGATAAACTGGCATTTTAGGATTTTTGACCATTTTTCCACAGAAACGTTTTCCTCATTTTTAAATGATCCTCTATATTTTGAACCTTTCCTTCATCAGTGTGAAGAGTTTTATCTGGATCAGTCATGCCGAATGCCTTTATAACTTCGAAAACTTCTATTTAATCACCTCAGACACTTTTTTCTTTTCAACAAGATTAAGACCAACATCCGTAACTTTTCCTGATAATTTAAATTCCTGACATCTTTGGGTGAATGTTATGGACTCATCTTCTGGCGCAGAGCCTCTCCCAACTGGAGGGCATATCAGGAAATTGCAGGGGCACTTCCCAGGATTTTCCGTCTGGATGGAAAATCGCAGGGAGCGCGTCTGAGATTTCCTAATATGTGCTCAGGAGGGAAAGGTTCTGTAAAATTTACCCTCTGTCGTCATCTCTGTAGCCCTATAAGGAACATTCTCAAGGGTACTAATAGATCTCTTATAGTATAGTGACCATACAGAGTACCACAGAGGGGGTCTAATCATTTGCTTACACTGTAAAATATCAGAGGATACATTTTACAAGACTCTGTTCCAAGGAGACTCACTTGACAGGACCTTGGACTGGATAGTCAAGCATGGAATTCTGCTGATCAAAACTGATCACTGAAAAATTGCAAATTAATTTTAATCACCTGAACCTCTGCATCTAATTCCGGATCCGTGCTCCCAATGAGGAAAGCTCCACGCTGGGAGTGAAACCATGCAAAACTTGCCCTCATCTTTTTATGTATATTTTATTTCTCTGGCAATATAAACAAGTGCCTGCTTCCCATGTTTCACTGCAGCCACACACAGCACCGATGGGTTCAATCATACTACACTGCATGATTGGTTCATTCACCACATACTCTCTGCCTTGGCTCCTTGTTCCCATTCTAAGAACATAAGAAATAGGAGCAGGAGTAGGCCAATCAGCCCCTCGAGCCTGCTCCGCCATTCAATAAGATCATGGCTGATCTGATCCTAACCTCAAATCTAAATTCATGTCCAATTTCCTGCCCGCTCCCCGTAACCCCTAATTCCCTTTACTTCTAGGAAACTGTCGATTTCTGTTTTAAATTTATTTAATGATGTAGCTTCCACAGCTTCCTGGGGCAGCAAATTCCACAGACCTACTACCCTCTGAGTGAAGAAGTTTCTCCTCATCTCAGTTTTGAAAGAGCAGCCCCTTATTCTAAGATTATGCCCCCTAGTTCTAGTTTCACCCATCCTTGGGAACATCCTTACCGCATCCACCCGATCAAGCCCCTTCACAATCTTATATGTTTCAATAAGATCACCTCTCATTCTTCTGAACTCCAATGAGTAGAGTCCCAATCTACTCAACCTCTCCTCATATGTCCACCCCCTCATCCCCGGGATTAGCCGAGTGAACCTTCTTTGTACTGCCTCGAGAGCAAGTATGTCTTTGCTTAAGTATGGACACCAAAACTGTATGCAGTATTCCAGGTGTGGTCTCACCAATACCTTATATAACTGCAGCAATACCTCCCTGTTTTTATATTCTATCTCTCTACTTTCTGCATTGAACAATACTTTCCAACTCCTTGCTGAGATTCCTAAAGCATCCAATCCCTCCTGAATCCTGGGATCTTGGGGGAGGTGATGGAGAAAATGGCTGATGCCCTTGAAGTTATGTTTCACGTCTCTAACGCTGGAAAGTGGCCAATGGAGTAATTCGGGTAATTACAGGCTGTTCAGCTTCACGTCTGTGCTAGAGATAATTTCGGAGCTTTAATTCAGGAGAAAATGACCACCTATCTAGATAAAGAGAAAATAGTTAGAAGCAGCCAGCAAAAGGGACAATCATGCCTGACAAAGCGCAGAATTCTCTGAGTTAGTCGTTTGGGGAAAGCACAATCTGTAATCTCATGGCCCGGCATATTCCTCACTCTACCATTACCAACAAGCCAGGGGATCAACCCTGGTTCAATGAGGAGTGTAGAAGAACATGCCAGGAGCAGCACCAGGCATACCTAAAAATGAGGTGCCAACCTGGTGAAGCTACAACTCAGGACTACATGCATGCTAAACAGTGGAAGCAACATGCTATAGACAGAGCTAAGCAATTCCACAACCAATGGATCAGATCAAAGCTCTGCAGTCCTGCCACACCCATTTGTGAATGATGGTGGATAATTAAACAACTAACGGGAAGAGGCTCGATGAACATCCCCATCCTCAATGATGGTAAAGCCCAGCACGTGAGTGCAAAGTTTTAGAAACCGTCTTCAGCCAGAAGTGCCGAGTGGATGATCCATCTCGGCCTCCTCCCGAAATCCCCACCATCACAGAAGCCAGTCGAACAAAAGCCAGTCTTCAGCCAATTCATTTCACTCCACATGATATCAAGAAATGGCTAAGTGCACTGTACACAACAAAGGCTATGAGTCCTGACAACATCCGGCTGTAGTGCTGCAAACTTGTGCTCCAGAACTAACCGTGCCTCTAGCCAAGCTCTTCCAGTACAGCTACAACACTGGCATCTACCCGACAATGTGGAAAATTGCCCAGGTATGTCCTGTCCACAAAAAGCAGGACAAATCCAATCCGGCCAATTACCGCTCCATCAGTCTACTCTCAATCATCAGCAAAGTGATGGAAGGTGTCATCGACAGTGCTATCAAGCGGCACTTACTCACCAACAACCTGCTCACCGATGCTCAGTTTGGGTTCCGCCAGGACCACTCGGCTCCAGACCTCATTATAGCCTTGGTCCAAACATGGACAAAAGAGCTGAATTCCAGAGGTGAGGTGAGAGTGTCTGCCCTTGACATCAAGGCAGCATTTGACTGAGTGTGGCACCAAGGAGCCCGAGTAAAATTGAAGTCAATGGGAATCAGGGGGAAAACTCTCCAGTGGTTGGAGTCATACCTAGCACAAAGGAAGATGGTAGTGGTTGTTGGAGGCCAAGCATCTCAGCCCCAGGGCATTGCTGGAGGAGTTCCTCAGGGCAGTGTCCTAGGCCCAACCATCTTCAGCTGCTTCATCAATGATCTTCCCTCCATCATAAGGACAGATATGGAGATGTTCGCTGATGATTGCACAGTGTTCAATTCCATTCGCAACACCTCAGATAAGCAGTCCGTGCCTGCATGCAGCAAGACCTGGACAACATCCAGGCTTGGGCGATAAGCGGCAAGTAATATTCGTGCCAGATACGTGCCAGGCAATGACTATCTCCAACAAGAAAGAATTTAACCACCTCCCCTTGACATTCAACGGCATTACCATCGCCAAATCCCCCACCATCAACATCCTGGTGGTCACCATTGACCAGAAACTTAACTGGACCAGCCATATAAATACTGTGGCCACAAGAGCAGGTCAGAGGCTGGGTATTCTGCGGCAAGTGACTCACCTCCTGACTCCCCAAAGCCTTTCCACCATCTACAATGCACAAGTCAGGAGTGTGATGGGATACTCTCCACTTGCCTGGATGAGTGCAGCTCCAACAACACTCAAGGAGCTCGACACCATCCAGGACAAAGCAGCCCGCTTGATTGGCACCCCATCCACCACCCTAAACATTCATTCCCTCCACCACCAGCGCACTGTGGCTGCAGTGTGTACCATCCACAGGATGCACTGCAGCAACTCGCCAAGGCTTCTTCGACAGCACCTCCCAAACCCGTGACCTCTATCACCTAGAAGGACAAGGGCAGCAGGTACATGGGAACAACACCACCTGCACGTTCCCCTCCAAGTCACACACCATCCCGACTTGGAAATATATCGCCGTTCCTTCATTGTCGCTGGGTCAAAATCCTGGAACTCCCTTCCTAACAGCACTGTGGGAAACCTTCACCACACGGACTGCAGCGGTTCAAGAAGGCGGCTCACCACCACCTTCTCAAGGGCAATTAGGGATGGGCAATAAATGCTGGTCTTGCCAGCGACGCCCACATCCCATGAACGAATTTTTAAAAAGTAATCGCGGAGACCTATCATATTGGCTCTCTGCCCCTTTTACTTTGTTCTAGGATTTCATTGGCTTGGAAAAGGTGCAAGCCCAAGATTGCCATTTTAATGAGGCAGTTGAGGGTATTCCCAACTCTTCCACCTCACTTTGCTCTCACTGTGACCAAGGGACACCCACTTCCAGTGGCTCCCCAGGAAGCTGGTGTTCGGCTGGGAATATTGGAGAGTCCAAGGTGGTTCTGGCAGCAAGGTGGAAAGGTCCCAATCGGTAACTTCTCTTTCAGGTACGCATTGGCTCTTCGGACCTTGGGGCCTTTTAGCTGCTGTTCTCTTGGGCCTGCAGCTACATCCCTGATTCCAGCACCGATTCCCAGTGCAAGGCCCTGCCAAGGAGCGGGCCTGAGCCAGCCATATGCCCAGGACATTATGATGGCCTGGGACATCAAATTCAAGCTTATGATGGGCTGGTAGGTGGCACAGATTTTATCCATTTTATTTGCTGAGTGTTACATAAAGAGTATGAAAAGAAAATCGCAAGGGATATCAAAACCAATACGAAGAACTTTCATAGTTATATTAGGAAAAAGAGGGTGGTCAGGAGCAGTGTTGGCCCCTTAAAAACTGAAAGTGGTGATATTGTCATTGACAATGGGGAAATGGCGGACATGTTGAACAATTACTTTGCGTCAGTATTTACAGTCGAAAAAGAGGATAGCATGCCGGAAATCCCAAGAAAACTTATATTGAATCGGGGACAGGGACTCGATAAAATTAACAGTAATGAAGAAAATAATAGCACTAAAGAGTGACAAATCCCCAGGACCAGATGGTTTCCATCCCAGGGTTTTAAAGGAAGTAGGTGAGCACATTGCGGATGCCCTAACTATAATCTTTCAAAGTTCTCTAGATTCAGGAACCGTCCCTCTAGATTGGAAAATTGCACATGTCACTCCGCTTTTTAAGAAAGGAGAGAGAGGGAAACCAAGGAATTATAGACCAGTTAGCCTAACATCTGTTGTGGGGAAAATGCTGGAGTTTATAATTAAGGATAGGGTGACTGAACACCTCGAGAATTTTCAGTTAATCAGAGAGAGCCAGCATGGATTTGTGAAAGGTAGGTCATGCCTGACAAACCTGGTTGAATTTTTTGAAGAGGTGACTAAAGTAGTGGACAGGGGAATGTCAATGGACATTATTTATATGGACTTCCAAAAGGCATTTGATAAGGTCCCACATAAGAGACTGTTAGCTGAGATAGAAGCCCATGGAATCCAGGGAAAAGTACGGACTTGGTTAGGAAGTTGGCTGAGCGAAAGGCGACAGAGAGTAGGAATAATGGAATAATGGGTAGGTACTCACATTGGCAGGATGTGACTAGTGGAGTCCCGCAGGGATCTGTCTTGGAGCCTCAATTATTCACAATATTTATTAACGACTTAGATGAAGGCATAGAAAGTCTCATATCTAAGTTTGCCGATGACACAAAGATTGGTGGCATTGTAAGCAGTGTAGATGAAAATATAAAATTACAAAGCAATATTGATAGATTAGGTGAATGGGCAAAACTGTGGCAAATGGAATTCAATGTAGACAAATGTGAGGTCATCCACTTTGGATCAAAAAAGGATAGAACAGGGTACTTTCTAAATGGTAAAAAGTTAAAAACAGTGGATGTCCAAAGGGACTTAGGGGTTCAGGTACATAGATCATTGAAGTGTCATGAACAGGTGCAGAAAATAATCAATAAGGCTAATGGAATGCTGGCCTTTATATCTAGAGGACTAGAGTACAAGGGGGCAGAAGTTATGCTGCAGCTATACAAAACCCTGGTTAGACCGCACCTGGAGTACTGTGAGTAGTTCTGGGCACCGCACCTTCGGAAGGACATATTGGCCTTGGAGGGAGTGCAGCGTATGTTTACTAGAATGATACCCCGACTTCAAGGGTTAAGTTACGAGGAGAGATTACACAAATTGGGGTTGTAATCTCTAGAGTTTAGAAGGTTAAGGGGTGATCTGATCGAAGTTTATAAGATATTAAGGGGAACAGATAGGGTGGATAGAGAGAAACTATTTCCGCTGGTTGGGGATTCTAGGAGTAGGGGGCACAGTCTAAAAATTAGAGCCAGACCTTCCAGGAGCGAGATTAGAAAACATTTCTACACACAAAGGGTGGTAGAAGTTTGGAACTCTTTTCCGCAAACGGCAATTGATACTAGCTCGATTGCTGAATTTAAATCTGAGATAGATAGCTTTTTGGCAACCAAAGGTATTAAGTGATATGGGCCAAAGGCGGGTATATGGAGTTAGATCACAGATCAGCCATGATCTTATCAAATGTCAGAGCGGGCACGAGGGGCTGAATGGCCTACTCCTGTTCCTATATTCCTAATACGCTGTGTCTGACCTTCTCCCGCACAAGGAATGGGGAGAGGAATATCGGGATGCGAGTCCATTTCCCATTTGCTTGCCCTGCATTATAATAATCAACTGGCTTTTGCTTGTAAGGATCAGATGAGAAGTGATTTTTTTTCAATGTTTCTCAGGAATTTTGCACCTTGTTGAGTGCAACTTGACTGTGGCTGAAGGAGTTAACAGCTTGCGGGAATGCCAGTTATTACTGGGTTGACCTGCCTTGGAGTTAAAACTAGCCTTACAGCACTGAGGTCGCTGCCGAATGGCAGAACTCCCTTTGTGAAGCAAATGGAAATTTTGCGGGGCACTGAGACGATGTTGAAAACCAGCCAAAGAGATGTGATGGAACTCTGAATTCCAGCAATATACAGTGTCCAGCCTGACAAGGAGCAAGGTTAAAATCATAAATCAAGATGCAAATGGTGAGAACACCCTTCTGCACTGGACACGGCATGCTACTTTACATTAAAGTTCTTACCTTAATGTCGAATGTTTGTATGCCGTAGGTTTGTAACACTCAGTAAATAAAATGGATAAAATCTGTGCCACCCGACCGTCTGATTGTGAAACCCCAGCATGGGATCCTTGGCTTTATAAATAGAGGCTAAGGGGGCAATTTTAACCCCCAGGACGAGCGGGGGGTGGGGGGATGGTTAAAAATTCAAAAATATGAAACATGACCTGACCCACCTCCAATGCCAACGGAGGCGGTCTGGGGGGCTGGGCAGCTAAGCTGCTTTCCAGAGGCGGGTCCCTCATTTGAATATTTTAATGAAGCTGCATGCCTCAGATTTTAACAAACTTTTGCATTTAACGGTTGCGGGCCGGGCTTCCCAGGGCTCGGGAAACCCGACAGTTGAAGGGAGGTGAGAATGGCCAGATCCAGCAGGTAAGTCCCTTTTCAGTACTTGGGCCTAAGGGAGTAGGAGTGCTTCTCCCCCCCACTCCTCCTGGCCCCCCCAAGCTAACTTGTTTACCTCCCCGCAATCGGTCCCCCCCACTCCTCCTGCCCCCCGCCATCGGCCGAACCCACCTACCCCCGCCATCGGCACCCCCACGATGTCTCTCCCTTCCCCCGCCCCTCCTCAATGACTCTGCCCCCCCCCCCGATCTATTCATGGCCCCCCCAATTGTCCCCCCCACCCCTGACCCACAATCTCTCCCTCCTTCCCTCTCTCCTCTCTGCTCCCCGGCTGCGGCCTTCCAGCCCAGCATCCAGTCAGCCTCTCAATCTGGCTGCAGCCGGGAAACAGAGTCCAAATATTTAAATCAGGTCCTGCCGTTAAATTCAGCAGGACCTCTGCGTTACTCGTATTTCCGAGTTCCCCGGCCGTTACACCACTGCCCTCCACCCCCCCACCCCACTTCCTCCCCACCTCTCCATAAATATTGGAGCCATAGAGAATAAAAGCAAAGAAGTTTTGCCAAATCTTTATAAATCACTGGTTAGGCCCCAGATGGAGCATTGTGGCCAATTCTGGGCACCACACTTCAGGAAGGATGTCAAGGCCTTGGAGAGGGTGCAGCGGAGATTTACTAGAATGGTGTCAGGGATGAGGGACTTCAGTTATGTGGAGAGACTGGAGAAGCTGGGGTTGTTCTCCTTAGAGCAGAGAAGGTTAAGGGGAGATTTAATAGAGTGTTTAAAATTAAAAAGGGGTTTTGATAGAGTAAATAAGGAGAAACTGTTTACACTGACAGGAGGGTCAGATTTAAGATAATTGGCAAAAAATCCAAGGGGGAAATGAGGAGAATTTTTTTTACACATGGTATGATCCGGAATGCACGGCCTGAAAGGGCGGTGGAAGCAGATTCAATAATAACTTTTAAAAGGAAATTGGATAAATACTTGAAAAGGAAAAAATTTGCAGAGCTATGGGGAACGAGTGGAACTAATTGGGAAGCTCTTTCAAAGAGCCGGCACAGGCACGATGGGCTGAATGGCCTCCTTCTTTGCTGTATCATTCTATAATTCGATGTACGTTTAAATGTTGGATGGAAAACCAGGGTCAAAACACCTACAATTTCCTGATGGGCATTGGCAGATGGTGAGGGCATCTCGTTGTGGACATAAACTCAGAAAATCAACCCTGTATTGATCAATTGGAAGTATCATTCAAACAGAGACTGCCCGTATTGACCCATAGAATGAAATTCCACAGCAGTTGCTTTGCCTCCAACTTTGATATCATCAGCAAACACTTATTTCTGATCACCAATATAAGATTATTAATAACAGTGCTCATAGTGCTCATCTATGATAACTATTTTAATATTCATTTTATCTCGTGTCTTATTATTTAAATACCAAGTCATATACGTTTTATGTATCTCCACAACCTGCTGTTCACTCTGTGGCTGGGACCAATGTTAAGTAAAATTCTGCACCTGATTTCTTCCCGGTGTTCTGGCCAATATTTATCCCTCAACCAGCATCACCAAGATAGATTATCTGGTCATTTATCTCATCGCTGTTTGTGGGACCTTGCTATGCGCAATTTGGCTACTGCATTTCCCATATTACAACAATGACTATACTTCAAAAAGTACTTCATTGAATGCAATTTGGGACGTCCTGATGTAAGGAAGGAGCGAGATGAATGCAAGTTCTTTCTTCCTTTTCTGATTGATTGAAATAAATACTGATTTTAAGGCTTGAGTTTCCCCCAGACAATGAACTAGAAGGTTCAATGCCTAATCCAAATTAATCTAAAAGTTGCTGTTGGAAAACCTTCTTGGTTAAAAAATTGTCACTTTTAGCATAATATTGATGTTCAGGTATCAGAAACCGATCACTAATCATCTCATATGAATCATTTACATTGGGTAAAAGAGATGCAGCAAAATCATTGCCTTCATTTCATTCTAAATACGCTTGCACTCTGAGAATTCATCATCTTTCTCCAGTCAGAGGAATAAGTGGCTAGGAGGCAGATAATAAAATATTGTTGTAAAAATATATTTGACATTCCAAGCTCCCCCACGCATATTAATCCTCTGATATTAGGAGATGAGCTGACATATTAGCTTGTGAAAATCTCAGGAGTGAGAATGGGGCCCCCTGTCTGTACCTCATAGAGCCCAAATGCTGGGGACACCAAATTGGTCACCACTTTGGACTGAGGGCATGAATGTATTAATATTCCCAGCATTCAGGGAAAGTAGTGAGGCAGAATCCAAGCTCTGTAAAATGCAATGAATAATGATACGAAGATCTCTAACAATATGAGAATGGCTACCCCAAGCAAGCACAATCTCATCACAGTGAACTAATTTTGGACCAAATCATTCGGGCATAGAGACAATGGGATAGATTTCCCCCTTCCAGTGCGTGGACACATTAAGCACAGCAGATAGAGTAAAATCGGGTGAGGAGAATTCCATGTCCATAAGGCCGCACAATTTTCCATCTGTTAATTTAAAATTGTGCGAGAGTCAACAGCCTATAAAGCGGCAATATTAACCCTGCCCTCCCAGCAGAAACCGGATGGGTGGGCAGTTCAAATAACCCGGGTGACTTACCCACCATCATTGTGCACTGATCTCACCTTTTTTTATTCGTTCATGGGATGTGGGCGTCGCTGGCGAGGCCGGCATTTATTGCCCATCCCTAATTGCCCTTGAGAGGTGGTGGTGAGCCGCCTTCTTGAACCGCTGCAGTCCGTGTGGTGAAGGTTCTCCCACAGTGCTGTTGGGAAGGGAGTTCCAGGATTTTGACCCAGTGACGATGAAGGAACGACGATATATTTTCAAGTCGGGATGGTGTGTGACTTGGAGGGGAACGTGCAGGTGGTGTTGTTCCCATGTGCCTGCTGCCCTTGTCCTTCTAGGCAGTAGAGATCATGGGTTTGGGAGGTGATGTTGAAGAAGCCTTGGCGAGTTGCTGCAGTGCATCCTGTGGATGGTACACACTGCAGCCACAGTGCGCCGGTGGTGAAGGGAGTGAATGTTTAGGGTGGTGGATGGGGTGCCAATCAAGCGGGCTGCTTTGTCCTGGATGGTGTCGAGCACCTTGAGTGTTGTTGGAGCTGCACACATCCAAGCAAGTGGAGAGTATTCCATCACACTCCTGACTTGTGCCTTGTAGATGGTGGAAAGGCTTTGGGGAGTCAGGAGGTGAGTCACTCGCCGCAGAATACCCAGCCTCTGACCTGCTCTTATAGCCACAGTATTTATGTGGCTAGTCCAGTTAAGTTTCTGGTCAATGGTGACCCCCAGGATGTTGATGGTGGGGGATTCGGTGATGGTAATGCCGTTGAATGTCAAGGGGAGTTGGTTAGACTCTCTCTTTTTGGAGATGGTCATTGCCTGGCACTTGTCTGGCACAAATGTAACTTGCCACTTATCAGCCCAAGCCTGGATGTTGTTCAGGTCTAGCTGCATGTGGGCACGGACTGCTTCATTATCTGAGGGGTTGCGAATGGAACTGAACACTGTGCAGTCATCAGCGAACATCCCCATTTCTGACCTTATGATGGAGGGAAGGTCATTGATGAAGCAGCTGAAGGTGGTTGGGCCTAGGACACTGCCCTGAGGAACTCCTCCAGCAGTGTCCTGGGGCTGAGATGATTGGCCTCCAACAGCCACTACCATCTTCCTTTGTGCTAGGTATGACTCCAGTCACTGGAGAGTTCTCCCCCTGATTCCCATTGACTTCAATTTTACGAGGGCTCCTTGGTGCCACACTCGGTCAAATGCTGCCTTGGTGTCAAAGGCAGTCACTCTCACCTCACCTCTGGAATTCAGCTCTTTTGTCCATGTTTGGACCAAGGCTGTTAAGAGGTCTGGAGCAGAGTGGTCCTGGCAGAACCCAAACTGAGCATCGGTGAGCAGGTTATTGGTGAGTCAGTGGCACTTGATAGCACAGTCGATGACACCTTCCATCACTTTGCTGATGATTGAGAGTAGACTGATGGGGCGGTAATTGGCCGGATTGGATTTGTCCTACTTTTTGTGGACAGGACATACCTGGGCAATTTTCCACATTGTCGGGCAGATTGCAATGTTGTAGCTGTACTGGAACTGTTTGGCTGGAGGCGCAGCTAATTCTGGAGCACAAATCTTCAGCACTACAGCCGGATTGTTGTCGGGGCCCATGGCCTTTGCTGTATCCAGTGCACTCAGCCATTTCTTGACATCACGTGGAGTGAATCGAATTGGCTGAAGACTGGCTTCTGTGATCGTGGGGATATCGGGAGGAGGCCGAGATGGATCATCCACTCGGCACTTCAGCCTTGTCTTTTGCAGTCACGTGCTGGACTCCACCATCATTGAGGATGGGGATGTTTACAGAGTCTCCTCCTCCCGTTAGTTGTTTAATTGTCCACCACCATTCACAACTGGATGTGGCAGGACTGCAGAGCTTTGATCTGATCCGTTGGTTGTGGAATCGCTTAGCTCTGTCTATAGCATGTTGCTTCCACTGTTTAGCATGCATGTAGTCCTGAGTTGTAGCTTCACCAGGTTGGCACCTCATTTTTCTACACTCTTCATTGCACCAGGGTTGATCCCCTGGTTTGATGGTAATGGTAGAGTGAGGAATATGCCGGGCCATGAGGTTACAGATTGTGCTGGAATACAATTTTGCTGCTGCTGATGGCCCACAGCGCCTCATGGATGCCAATTTTGAGCTGCTAGATCTGTTCTGAATCTATCCCATTTGGCACGGTGGTAGTGCCACACAACACATTGGATGGTATCCTCAGTGCGAAGACGGAACTTCATCTCCACGAGGACTGTGCGGTGGTCACTCCTACCAATACTGTCATGGACAATGCATTTGCGACAGGTAGATTGGTGAGGACGAGGTCAAGTAGGTTTTTCCCCCATGTTGGTTCACTCACCACCTGCCACAAGCCCAGTCTGGCAGCTACGTCCTTCAGGACTCGGCCAGCTCGGTCAGTAGTGGTGCTACCGAGCCACTCTTGGTGATGGACATTGAAGTCCCCCACCCAGAGTACATTCTGTGCCCTTGCTGCCCTCAGTGCTTCCTCCAAGTGGTGTTCAACATGGAGGAGGACTGATTCATCAGCTGAGGGAGGGCGGTAGGTGGTAATCAGCAGAAGGTTTCCTTGCCCATGTTTGACCTGATGCCATGTGATTTCATGGGGTCCAGAGTCAATGTTGAGGACTCCCAGGGCCACTCCCTCCTGACTGTATATCACTGTATCGCCACCTCTGGTGGGTCTGTCCTGCCGGTGGGACAGGACATACCCAGGGATGGTGATGGAAGAGTCTGGGACGTTGGCTGAAACCTGCTTTTCCAAGCAGGCGGCAAGGACGTCCTCCTGAAGTCGGCGGGGTTCTTCTTTAAATATGCAGATCGGGATCCAATGACATCATCAGGCCCTGACTGCAATTTTAACTCTGGCCTGAGTGGGGAAGCCATTGTTTCTTTCCCGTCAGGTGAACACAGCTGGAAGTGGATCCGGGGCCAGAAGAGGCCCAAATGGATATGTTTTTGTACTTTCTTTGCGGGGCCAGAAGAAGCAGGAGTGCTCCTCTGAGCTCCACAAGCAACATATAAGCCTCAACTGCCCCTTCCCTCCCACGAGGTCCTCCCAAAGCCCCCTTTGCCGCGACGTAACTTGTTGCTGGCGACCGTTACTTTGCTCTGCTCCCTGCCTGATGGTGCAGTAAGTGTTTCAGGGGTCCAACAGGCATAATGTCTAGACACACAATAGCATGGACCCAATCAGCACTGGCAATACCACCACTTAACATTCAGGAATTGACCTCTTTGTTGAAAAAGTGCCTCATGTCCAGGAAAGAATGTGTGGCTTGTCAGCATAATATACCGGTTCTAGGTTTCAATGAAGTGTTGTCCAATCCAGGTGACTTTTTTGCCCCACCTTGCCTGTCTTTAATAACGTAGGCTCCTCCTTTAAAAAAATAATTTTGATGCCTCCTAAAAGTGCTGACACTTAAAAGCTGGATTCCACACAACTCTTCCTCTTGCTTGGTTATGCTGACAGGCTTCTGCTAGCTAAAACACATGGAAACATTCAACTAAGGAGGGCTTTTTCAACTCAGACACAACACATCACAAAATCCAAGGGTGGGGGGGTGGGGATGGGAAATGGGGGTGAATTATTGTCTTTAGTGCTCCTGGTGAACAGCTTCGGGGCTGGAAGGGGATATGAGGAATCAAGCCTGCACAACACCCACCATTATCTGGCAATGGTGGAGGGGGAATCAAGGGGTGGGCGCGCATCTAAATTCAGGATCATGTGCTCCTGGAATTTTAGTCATGATTAACTGGATGGACTGCTTTCTTGGTAATAACAGTTATTTTGAACTCTGCTGAGGGGAAAATTAAATCAACATAAATCCACAATTTCTGTATAGATTTCAGTCGGCAGCAAGCAATGCAACAAATGCTGCTTACAGAGGACTACTAATGATCTCTCAATAACAATCAATGGCCATTTCCAGTAAGTGGAAGGCATCCCGCCTGCCGAGTACCTCAGTCTATAGATGAACTGATAAAAAATAACTTAGTTCTGGGATTTAGACCATGAACGGATGTTCTGAGTATTGAACAGAAGCTGTTTGGAGCCCGGGCGGCAGTATCTCCATAAATTGGCTCCTTCTGTTTTTTCTAAAATGGAAATGGTTTGTTTAACATGCTAATCAATAAGAATATGAACGTAATGTCCCATAAATTTCAAAGAAATTCATTTCATAGCTGTGAATTTCTTTTTATGCTTTCACTATTCAGCCCCTTTCTGGAAAGATCACAATCTCACAACAGATTGTGAAATGTAAGATACACAGAACGCCCAAAACGTGCATCTGTGATTCAAGCAAAACAGAAATTTTGCAGAGTGTGGGAAACGTTGCTGAAAAATCAATCTGGGAACATAAAGAGGCGGATATAAGAAAACGCCTTCAGCTCATCTGGCCCGTTCCTTCTGATTTTCTACTCTTTCATCAACTCAACCCATTTAATTTGCTTCTGTGCAAAGTGAGTTCCTTCGCCAAAAGGTGAATTCGGCTCCAGGAGGCCTATCGAACCTCAAGCTATGTTTTACACATCCTTGGCAGGTTGCCTCCTTTGGCGTGGCAGTTCTATAATCTGAGTAGCTCAAGAAGCACCACGTTCCACACAGCATTTTATCACCACCATCTGCATTCATCCTTATAGCCCCCCAATCCCACTTCTAGCCAGTAATCTCACTCTTTTTGAGGCATTGATAAACACAGAATTAACTGCATTATTTTGGGAGTCTATCCCATCTTATTTCAAGTCTTGGTTCATTTTGTCCTCTATTTGCAGTCCAGCTAAATAATCTGTTAGTATCTACGTGATCCATTCCTCTCACCAAACCTCGCTCATGTCTCCCCCACTTCAGTGCAATTTTAGTTCAGTTATGTGACTCTTGTGGAATAATCTGTACTGTTACTTCTCTCAACCAATGCTGTTTTGGGGGAACATTGCTGAGTATGACAGACCACTGAGTAATTCAATGGTTCCACGCTCTCAGTGGGGAACCACTCAAAGGGAGCACAGGCCAGAGAAAGCCTACAACACTGTAGCACTGGTTCTCCGTTTGAGTCTGGGTCTTCACCGGCAGTGTGGGATCGCTGAATTTACTCCTTTTGCGCCATTTCCTTGATCCTGGGGAAAATGTCCCTGGATCGCTGTGTGTGCAGAAATAATCATGCAAGGGAAATGGGGAACTGACCCCACCAGATTCGGTTAATTGAAATAATTATCACGTACTCCCTGTGCATGTTCCACAAGTACAGGGAGCTCCATGGCTGCAAACTGCCGGGGAATGTGAAGAACAGCAGTTCTTTCAGGCTAAGGTTGCCTATACTTGGACAACTCAAATTAAATCAATGCCCATACAAAGCTTACCACAAACCCCGAGCCCCAACATGGGGCAATATGATGGAGCAGGGGCAGCACTGGTATAACACCCTCACATCTTGCACACCGAAACTTGCATATCAGTAATTCTTCTGCTTGAGTTCTGTGGAAAGCACAGAGAAAGGCTCTAATCTTACACTCATCTGTTGCATGTTTTGGCACCAAGTCAAAAGGCCAGCCCAAGGTACTTGCATGCTGTGCAGTCATCCATTCATACAAGGTGGGCATTGGGCTTTCACTAACGTTACATTCAAATGCTGAAAGTGCATGTTCTGTCTGCTCTTAAAAATTAAGGCCGCTCACATCCTTCGAGAAAGAAATCACTCTGGTGGTGTCCCTGCCAACTCTGCCTTCTGACCCACCGTGAGCTCTGGAAATCATGGGGATGGAGCCATAATTGGTTGGAGGAAGCTTGATGGCTTTGCTGCCAGCCCAACAAGCTAAGTGTTCCCTTGAACAACTCCTTGCTTCCCTTTCAAACTCACTCACTCATCTGGCACAAGCACCCAGCAGCAGTATTGCTCTGTGTATTGTGTTCAGAGCCATTTACAGCCTGCACCGTGCTAATTCATGTTCCTTTTCTCCTTGTGTAGGACCACTCGAGCATGATGGACCTGCCACCAGGGACAGGCAGGAATTGCTGAATCACATGAGCACTCTTCAAGCCCCGCTGACCACACAGGCATCAGCTCAGATATATTCGCCTCGAGAGAGAGAGAGTCAGATAAGAGAGGGTCAGGAGAGAGCACCTTGTGAAGCACACAGCATAAGTGAGGCGTAACAAGTTTAGATGGCAGCAGGAGAACGGAAACAATATGAACGGTGGGCCAGGGCCCACAGATCTTACAGGATCTGCGTTAACCCATTAATGAGCACTTATTTGAGAATGCTATGAGCTCTCTCCTTTACATCTCAGAGACTCGAAAAGTGCGGCTCCGACATCTGTGAAGTCACATGAGAGGTTATGGGAAACCTGCATTCCGCCATGGAGCGAGTGGCAACTCCAGGACCACCTGCAGCGGAGTCCCTGCAGGCAAAGATCCAAAGCCCAGCTGCAGTTGTCCTTATGAGCACTGTGACTGTGGCTATTGAGGCATTGGGGTAAATTTTAACCCCACAAACGGGTGGGTTGGGGGCAGGTGGGAAGATAAAAATCGTAAAAACATAAAACCTGACCCGACCCTGACCTCCGACCCCCGACTCGACCCCAACCTGCCCACTTCTGATTTTAACGGAGACGGGTCGAGAGGTGGGCGACCAATCCGCTCTCAGGAGGCGGGTCAGTCAGTGAAATCTTTTAAGAAGGCTGCGGGCCTCCATTTTAATAGGTTTTTTATTTTTAACTCCTGGGGGCCGGGATTCCCGGGCCTTCTGCTTCACACCACGTAAGAAGAGGTGAGAAGGCCCAGATCAACAGGTAAGTGCCTTTATTGTACTGCCCAACAAGCTTACCTGCCGCGATCCCACATACGTGATCGACTGACCCCCCCCCCTCATCTCCGACACCCCCCCTCATCTACGACACCCCCCCACGATCTCCAACCCCCCTCATCTCCGACACCCCCCCTCATCTACGACACCCCCCCACTATCTCCGACCCCCCCACGATCTCCGACACCCCCCCACGATCTACGACCCCCCCCCCCCACGATCTCCGACCCCCTCCCACGATCTCCGACACCCCCCCACGATCTCCGACCCCCTCCACGATCTCCGACCGCCCAAAATCTCTGACACCCGCCCCCACCACGAGCTCTGACCCCCCTGATGACCGACCCACCCCCAATGACCCACCCCCCCGCCCCCCCGATCTAAGACTTACCTACCGGCATCCGTTCCCTGGCTGCTCTCCTGTCCGACTGGCAGTCAGCATGTCAATCTGGTTGGTCCCTGGTGGAGGAAACCTACTGAAAATAATTGAAAGACGTCCTCACGTGAAAACCTTGAGGACATCCGGGAAACCCATACTTCCAGCTTTCCTGTCCGAAAATCCCGCCTCCCTCCCTCCCGCCCGCCCGCTTCCCGGCTCCCCCGTTAAAATTTACCCTTTTGGGTTCCAGTTTGCAGCAGACTCTCAGCTCTGGTTTGGCGAGGCTGGAGGGTCAGCTTCAGACATCATTAATGTCAGGCTGCACACTTCTAAGTGATGCTGGTGGCCTGTTCCCATAAAGAACTCTGGTCACTTGCAAAAGACATCTGGCAGCCAGGGTGTGTCAGGTGAGCTAGTTACCTTTCAGAGAGACGCTATATCAGCCCAACCTGGCCATCAGCTTCATTAGATAGGAGATGTCATACACTGTCATCAAGGGCAAGCAACAAGAAAGCAGACAGTAAGAGCTCATACACAGGCCTATAGGTGGGAAACAAATTAGTTGCACCTTCTTTGCAATGTAGCATGTAGATTTATTGCCAGAAGGGGCATATTAACGTTGCAAGCAGGAAATGAAGGATAGTAGGACAGGCAGTGGTGATCAAGCACAGCATGTCACAGGATCAGTGAGGAAGCTGATAGGACTGTTCACGCAGGGCCACATTTACAGATTTTGACTTAAAGTCCTGTCAATCAATGATCGACGTACTAATCATCTTGGCTGCATGTCGGCTTCATCTATTTCTGCTACCCCTTTGTTCTTCCTCCTCTTCTTCTTCTGCCAAGGCTGCAGGCTGACTGTCTTGATCCTTTTGCTAAAGGGTCCCTTCACTCTGAATGCAGCAATGACTGATCATTTTAGACACCTTGACAGTGGTATCCCCACCTGATCTGCCCAGACAGCAGAATCCCTACTTCAGTATGCCAGCTGTGTGCTCCATCAGAATTCAGGTAGAAGCATGAGCCTCGTTGTAGTTCCGTTCCGCCCCAGTCTGGCGATTCCCCAATGGTGTTATTAGCCAGCGATGCCGTGGGTAGTCTTGGTTTCCTAGCAGCCAGTCATCCAGTCTGCCTGCTCTTTCAAATAGGACTGGCCCTGTGGACTGGCACAAAATGTTAATTAACATCACGGCTGCTGCCAGGATATTGTACATTGACTTACATTGTCCTGTTCTTGTGGTCTGACAACAGGGGATGAAAGCCTTTCCAATCCACATATACCATGTTGTGTTTAGGGACCTTGATGGCTATATAGATACCATCAATAAGGCCCTGAACTTAAGGAGGCCATTCACCTGCTAAGAGTGCTGAGACTTCTTGTTCTGTCACCTTCTGACCATGCAGAAAATGACAAAAGTCTATCCCTAACAAAGAAAGTCTCTGATTCGCTTAACGTAACAGTGAGCCAAAGACTGACCAGTACGGCAAATGTTAGCAGTTAGAAGGATTTGATCAAGTAAACATTAAAAGCTGTGGTAACCTTCACAACAATGGATCAGGAGTACCCTGTGGTAGATTTTATATGGAGCATAACTCCCTGAAAGCTTCTCTTGTGAAGCATAAACCAGAGGCAGGTCCCCTCACAGATCTCCAAGTAGGTGTACCTAGGAATGAAAACTTGGCTCTTGGCACAAAGCTGAGTGGACACAAAATGTCTGAGGTAGAGGCACAACTGCCTTTGCTCCCTCTGAACTCTTCTTCCCTCTCCAAATATGTCATAGCCATTGGAAGGCCCAACAGAATTCCTTAACTGAGCACTGTGGTCATTGTTAAGGAAGCAGATGCTGTCAACAATAGTGCTGTGAGGAAAGGAGCTGCAAGGGAACAGCAGAAAGTAAGAAAAAGAAAAAGGAAACAGCAGAAATAATGCAGCAAAGATGAAAGTTCCATAAAAAATTACAACTAGCAATAAGGAGGGGAAATAAAATTGTGGATTAAATAAAAAATGGAGCTTTAATAAGGCCCACATCTTATTCAGTAAGTTTTTGTACCATTGATTTTGGTGCCTAACAAATCCAGTGCTTGAAACGACTTGCTTGATTAAGTGATTAAGTGATTGTAGATTGTATGGGTACGTCATCTTCGAGTGCATCATCACAGGCGCACATTCCAAATGTGCCTCACTAATGATCCACGCAAGATTTGAATAACTAGTTTTGACTAGTGATTGATTGGCATTGTTGGTAAGAGTTTCACACCGACAAGATGCTTTCAGAAGATTGTCATTTATCACACCGTGCTTTGCCAAGATACTCCTTGAAAAATAAGAGCCTAAATGGAGTAGAGGAGCAAAGGGATCTAGGGGTACAGATTCACAAATCATTAAAAGTAGCATCGCAGGGTAACAAGGCCATAAAAAGTGCAAACAAAGCAATGGGGCTCATTTCTAGATGAATAGAATTCAAAAGCAGGTAAGTTAAGTTAAACTTATAAGCCTTGCTTAGACCACACTTAGAGTACTGTTCACAGTCCTGGTCTCCATATTACAAAACAGATATAGAAGCACTGAAGAAAGTGCAAGAAAACCATTTACAAGGATGATACCAGAATTGAGAGGGTACAGCTATCAGGAGAGGCTGAACAGGCTGGGGCTCTTTTCTCTAGAAAAGAGAAGACTGAGAGGTGACCTGAAAGAGGTCTTCAAAATTATGAAGGGATTTGGTAGGATATGAAGGATAGAGGTAGAGATGTTTTCACTTGTGGGGGAGTCCAAAACTAGGGGTCATAAATATAAGATAGTTACTAATAAATCCAATAAGCAATTCAGGAGAAACTTCTTTACCCAAAGAGTGGTGAGAATGTGGAACTTGCTACCACATGGAGTGGTTGAGGTGAATAGCATAGATGCATTTAAAGTGAAACAGGATAAGCATGTGAGGGAGAAAGGAATGGAAGGGTATGCTGATAGGGTGAGATGAAGCAAGGAGGGAGGAGGCTCGTGTGAAGCATAAACACCGGCATAGACCATTTGGGCCAAATTGGTCTGTTTCTGTGCTATAAAATTCTATGTAATTATTTGCTAATGTGCTTTTCTTTAACAGTTGCAATTCTTTCATGTTTTTTGCTCCAAAGTGCATTAAGGTGTTAGCCCTGCCTCAGCAGTAGCACTCCCGCCTGAGTCAGAAGGTTGTGGGTTCCGCTCTAGAGACTTGAGTACATGATCCAGGCTGACACTAAACCACCCTAAACATTCACTCCCTTCACCACCGGCGCACCGTGGCTGCAGTGTGTACCGTCCACAGGATGCACTGCAGCAACTCGCCAAGGATTCTTCGACAGCACCTCCCAAACCCGTGACCTCTACCACCTAGAAGGACAAGGACAGCGGGCACATGGGAACAACACCACCTGCACGTTCCCCTCCAAGTCACACACCATCCCGACTTGGAAATATATCGCCGTTCCTTCATTGTCGCTGGGTCAAAATCCTGGAACTCCCCACCTAACAGCACTGTGGGAGAACCGTCACCACACGGACTGCAGCGGTTCAAGAAGGCGGCTCACCACCACCTTCTCACTTTTGTGTTTGTGTGTGTGTATGTGTGTGTGTGTGTGTGTTATATATGTATGTACTGAATGCATTTATGTACGCATGTGCAAATGGGTATTTCATGTCTGAGCTTGTTTAGGGATGAGCAATAAATGCTGGCCTCGCCAGCGATGCCCACATCCCATGAATGAATAATGAATAAAAAGGACAGCAAGGGTCAGCTGCTGGCCCTCCTGCCTCCATTGTTATGTCTGGCACCTTTTTTGTGGCAACCCAGCCCCAAACCTGCTGAAGTCTTCAACCCACCATCTGCATCCTTCTTCTACACTCACAGCAGATCAAAGCAGCAGCTCTCCTTCTCCTTACAAACCAACACTCACCTGCTGCTCAAAACCTCACCACAGTCACAACCAGCAGCCTGGGTTCAGGAAGAACGAGACGCGTTCGAGGGGGCGAGGCTGGTGCCAGCTTACAGCAGGGTGTCAGCTTTATTCTAACTACAGTCTCTCTTTCCTCTCACTATCCCACATATAGGCTGTGTGGCACCTTGGTGATGCCTAGCGCTGACAGGCACCCATTGCTTCATTAACTGTTACCACCATAGTAACCCCTCTGCCCCTTTCTCCAGGTGCTCCTCATCTGGAAGCTGTAGCAGAAACTCTGGAGAGGGAGGCCCCTCCTGAAGGAGCACCGTCTCTCTCTCTCTCTCTCTCTCTCTCTCCCCACAGCACCAGAGATTGGCACTAGGATTGGTAGAATGGGATAGATAGTGTTGGCCTTTATTTCAAGGGGGATGGAGTATAAAAGCAGGGAAGTCTTGCTACAACTGTACAGGGTGCTGGTGAGACCACACCTGGAGTACTGCGTACAGTTCTGGTGCCCTTATTTAAGGAAGGATATACTTGCATTGGAGGCGGTTCAGAGAAGGTTCACTAGGTTGATTCCGGGTATGGAAGGGTTTTCTTATGTTGAAAGATTGAACAGGTTGGGCCTATATTCACTGGAGTTTAGAAGAATGAGAGGAAATCTTATTGAAACATACAAGATTCTGAGGGGGCTTGACAGGGTAAATGCTGAGAGAATGTTTCCCATCATAAGGGAATCTAGAACTAGGGGACATAGTGTCAGAATAAAGGGTCGCCCATTTAAGACGGAGTTAAGGAGAAATTTCTTCTCTCAGAGGGTTGTGAAGCTTTGGAATTCTTTGCCCCAAAGAGTGGTGGAGGCTGAGTCATTGAATACATTCAAGGCTGAGTGAGACAAATTTTTGATCAGCAAAAGAGTCAAAGGATATGGGGAAAGGGTGGGAAAGTGGAGTTGAGGTAAAAATCAGATCAGCCATGATCTCATTAAATGGCGGAGCAGGCTCGAAGGGCCAAATGGCCGACTCCTGCTCCTATCTCTTATGTTCTTTAAGTGAGATGGAGGGGGATGCACAAAGGGATTCACACAGCACTAGTGAGCAGGAGCTTATGGAAAGGGAAGCCCATTGTCCCAGCTCTGCTGCAGAAGGTTGAGATGCAGACCCGAGAGGCCTAGCCTACAAAAGGAGTCTCCTTGGTGTGCACCAGCAGTAACTGGGGGTGTTGGACAGCCTGCCGAGGAGTTACCACAACATGTCTGAGAGTTTGGAGGGGTTCCATTCCGACATGTGCAACAGAATTGTATTCCAGCACAATCTGTAACCTCATGGCCCGGCATATTCCTCACTCTACCATTACCAACAATCCAGGGGACCAACCCTCATTCAATGAGGAGTGTAGAAGAGCATGCCAGGAACAGCACCAGGTGTACCTAAAAATGAGGTGCCAACCTGGTGAAGCTACAACTCAGGACGACATGCATGATAAACAACGGAAGCAACATGCTATAGACAGAGCTAAGCGATTCCACAATCAATGGATCTGCAGTCCTGCCACATCCAGTTGTGAATGGTGGTGGACAATTAAACAACTAACGGGAGGAGGAGGCTCTGTAAACATCCCCATCCTCAATGATGGCGGAGTCCAGCACGTGAGTGCAAAAGACAAGTCTGAAGCGTTTGCAACCATCTTCAGCCAGAAGTGCTGAGTGGATGATCCATCTTGGCCTCCTCCCGATATCCCCACTATCACAGAAGCCAGTCTTCAGCCAATTCGATTCACTCCACGTGATATCAAGAAATGGCTGAGTGCACTGGATACAGCAAAGGCTATGGGCCCCGACAACATCCCGGCTGTAGTGCTGAAGACTTGTGCTCCAAAAATAGCCACGCCTCTAGCCAAACTGTTCCAGTACAGCATTTACCTGACAACGGGGAAAATTGCCCAGGTATGTCCTGTCCACAAAAAGCAGGACAAATGCAATCCGGCCAATTACCGCCCCATCAGTCTACTCTCAATCATCAGCAAAGTGATGGAAGGTGTCGTCGACAGTGCTATCAAGCGGCATTTACTCACCAATAACCTGCTCACCGATGCTCAGTTTGGGTTCCGCCAGGACCACTCGGCTCCAGACCTCATTACAGCCTTGGTCCAAACATGGACAAAAGAGCTGAATTCCAGAGGTGAGGTGAGAGTGACTGCCCTTGACATCAAGGCAGTATTTGACCGAGTGTGGCAACAAGGAGCCCTAGTAAAATTGAAGTCAATGGGAATCAGGGGGAAAACTCTCCAGTGGCTGGAGTCATACCTAGCACAAAGGAAGATGGTAGTGGTTGTTGGAGGCCAATCATCTCAGCCCCAGGACATTGCTGCAGGAGTTCCTCAGGGCAGTGTCCTAGGCCCAACCATCTTCAGCTGCTTCATCAATGACCTTCCCTCCATCATAAGGTCAGAAATGGGGATGTTCGCTGATGATTGCACATTGTTCAGTTCCATTTGCAACCCCTCAGATAATGAAGCAGTCCGAGCCCGCATGCAGCAAGACCTGGACAACATCCAGGCTTGGGCTCATAAGTGGCAAGTAACATTCGCGCCAGGCAAGTGTCAGGCAATGACCATCTCCAACAGGAGAGGGTCTAAGCACCTCCCCTTGACATTCAATGGCATTACCATCACCGAATCCCGCACCATCAACATCCTGGGGGTCACCATTGACCAGAAACTTAACTGGACCAGCCACATAAATACTGTGGCTACAAGAGCAGGTCAGAGGCTGGGTATTCTGCAGCAAATGACTCACCTCCTGACTCCCCAAAGCCTTTCCACCATCTACAAGGCACAAGTCAGGAGTGTGATGGAATACTCTCCACTTGTCTGGATGAGTGCAGCTCTAACAACACTCAAGAAACTCGACACCATCCAGCACAAAGCAGCCCGCTTGATTGGCACCCCATCCACCACCCTAAACATTCACTCCCTTCACCACCGGCGCACTGTGGCTGCAGTGTGTACCATCCACAGGATGCACTGCAGCAACTCGCCAAGGCTTCTTCGACAGCATCTCCCAAACCCGCGACCTCTACCACCTAGAAGGACAAGGGCAGCAGGCACATGGGAACAACTCCACCTGCACATTCCCCTCCAAGTCACACACCATCCCGACTTGGAAATATATCGCCGTTCCTTCATCGTCGCTGGGTCAAAATCCTGGAGCTCCCTTCCTAACAGCACTGTGGGAGAACCTTCACCACACGGACTGCAGCGGTTCAAGAATGCGGCTCACCACCACCTTCTCAAGGGCAACTATGGATGGGCAAAAAATGCTGGTCTTGCCAGCGACGCCAACATCCCATGAACTAATATCAAAAAAATAAATAAATTCTGGCAAATTGAAGGGTAACGATGATTGGTGTTGAAGGACTGTAAGTACAGGGGTGATATGAAGGGGTTGGTTCTGATTTTTCTTTTACAGGATGTGGTAGTCTACCAGCCGCTGCCCGGCTTGCTGTGCAGATCTTGCAGTAGCTTCTCCTGCATCGTCTCATTCCTCGGGCTCTTCTTCCGCCGATGATGACTTCTCCTCAGCTCCTGCTGGTTCGATGCCTTGGCCCCATTATAAGGTCACCACAGCACGGCATATTCGAAGGGGGTCGGTATTGAAGGAAACCCCCAGATTTATCCAGGCACCTGGATCACAGTTTCAGCATACCAATGGCTTGCTCCATTACTGGCCTGGTCTTCCCATGGCTATGGTTGTACAACCTTTCAGCTGGGGTTTGTGGGTGCTGGAAGGGTGTCATCAGCCATGTCAATGAGGGGTAGGCCTTGTCCCCCAGTAGCCATTCTTAGAACAGCTACTCTGGGTCGAGCCATCGCCCTGTTTCCTTCGAGTGGGAGGGCTCAAAATTCGCCTCTGCGTGTGTGTGTGTGTATGTGTGTGTGTAGGTGCGCGTGTGTGTGTGTGCGTGTGTATGTGTGTGTGTAGGTGTGTGTGTGCGTGTGTGTGTAGGTGTGTGTGTGTGTGTAGGTGTGTGTGTGCGTGTGTAGGTGTGTGTGTGCGTGTGCGTGTGTGCGTGTGTCTGTGTGTGTGTAGGTGTGTGTGTGCGTGTGCGTGTGTGTGTGTGTGTGTCTGTGTGTGTGTAGGTGTGTGTGTGCGTGTGCGTGTGTGTGTGTGTGTGTGTCTGTGTGTGTGTAGGTGTGTGTGTGTGTGTGCGTGTGTGTGTGTGTGTGTGTCTGTGTGTGTGTAGGTGTGTGTGTGCGTGTGCGTGTGTGCGTGTGTGTGTGTCTGTGTGTGTGTAGGTGCGCGTGTGTGTGTGTGTGTCTGTCTGTGTGTGTGTAGGTGCGCGTGTGTGTGTGTGCGTGTGTATGTGTGTGTGTAGGTGTGTGTGTGCGTATGCGTGTGTGCGTGTGTGTGTGTGTCTGTGTGTGTGTAGGTGCGCGTGTGTGTGTGTGCGTGTGTATGTGTGTGTGTAGGTGTGTGTGTGTGTGTGTGCGTGTGTATGTGTGTGTGTGTGTCTGTGTGTGTGTAGGTGCGCGTGTGTGTGTGTGCGTGTGTATGTGTGTGTGTGTAGGTGTGTGTGTGTGCGTGTGTGTGTGTGTAGGTGTGTGTGTGCGTATGCGTGTGTGCGTGTGTGTGTGTGTCTGTGTGTGTGTAGGTGTGTGTGTGCGTGTGCGTGTGTGTGTGTGCGTGTGTGTGTGTGTGTGTAGGTGTGTGTGTGCGTGTGTGCGTGTGTGTGTGTCTGTGTGTGTGTAGGTGTGTGTGTGCGTGTGCGTGTGTGCGTGTGTGTGTGTCTGTGTGTGTGTAGGTGCGCGTGTGTGTGTGTGTGTGTGTGTAGGTGTGTGTGTGTGCGTGTGTGTGTGTGTATGTGTGTCACCCATTTCCATTTTTACCCACTTCTAAACAGGAAGGGGAGGGCTGTTCACCCCAGGCAGGCAGAGGCCTACGTTACATTCAAAAGTTGCAGCCCAATGATGCAATCGGCGCCAATACACAATTTTACCTCCAAAGATTGGGAGGCCTGCACGGGGCCAAACCCATCAGCCAAACTCGGTGGTAGACAACAGAGTAGCCAGAAGAGGCTAAGGTAAGTAACTTTATTTTACTTTTCTGTGGAATCCTTATGGGCCAGGAGGAGCAGGACTGCACCCCCGAGCCCTTCCAGGAGTCCTCAGGCCTCCGCAGTCCTGGCCATGTTCTCCCACCCAGTGCCAGCATCTCCTTTCAAACCCTAATCCCACCCACCGCACTAACTTTATGTCCCCTTGTGTTCCCTGTGGCCTTATGCTCCCGCCCAAATTCCCGTTCCCACCCACCGGCCGTGATGTTACTCCCAGTGCTTTCACGCGGGAGAGAGCTCGCCAAATTCTAATGGCCCCAGACACACATTCAACTCATCTGCGCGAGGTTCTTGGCCGCCCCCCCCCCATCCCACCCGTCTCAAACACACCCCTGAGTTAAAATTGGAGCTCTTCTGTCAGCCTGTTTTGCAGGACTAGCTCAGGAAAGTCAATTAAAATTTGGGGGTAATGGGCACAATTTTCTAACACTGATTATCTTTTGAAAGTCTATGGAGGTAATTTTTATCCCCTGGGCAGGTGGGGAAGGAGGCGGCTGACGGGGGGGTAAAAATAAAAAAATGGAAAATCCGCCTCCAACCTTTAAAGTAAATAATGGGGGCGAGGGATCAAGTAAGGGCAGATGTGATAAATTAAATAACGAAGACAAGGCAAGAGAGCAAGGCAGCAATAAGGGAAATGATAATCAGAGAGTGGCAGGAAGGGACAGAGCATGCAAACTTAAGAGTACGCCAGCAGATATGACGAGAGGTTGCAAAAATAGTAAAAAGACAGCACTAAAGGCTTTGTATCTGAATGCGTGTAGCATTCGTAACAAAATGGATGAATTGACAGCTCAAATAGAAATAAATATGTACGATCTGATAGCCATTACAGAGACATGGCTGCAAGATTTTTTTTATTCGTTCATGGGATGTGGACGTCGCTGGCAAGGCCAGCATTTATTGCCCATCCCTAATTGCCCTCGAGAAGGTGGTGGTGAGCCACCTCCTTGAACCACTGCAGTCTGTGTGGTGAAGGTTCTCCCACAGTGCTGTTAGGAAGGGAGTTCCAGGATTTTGACCCAGCGACGATGAAGGAACGGCGATATATTTCCAAGTCGGGATAGTGTGTGACTTGGAGGGGAACGTGCAGGTGGTGTTGTTCCCATGTGCCTGCTGCTCTTGTCCTTCTAGGTGGTAGAGGTCGCGGGTTTGGGAGGTGCTGTCGAAGAAGCCTTGGCGAGTTGCTGCAGTGCATCCTGTGGATGGTACACACTGCAGCCATGGTGCGCCAGTGGTGAATGGAGTGAATGTTTAGGGTGGTGGATGGGGTGCCAATCAAGCGGGCTGCTTTGTCCTGGATGGTATCAAGCTTCTTGAGTGTTGTTGGAGCTGCACTCATCCAGGTAAGTGGAGAGTATTCCATCACACGCCTGACTTGTGCATTGTAGATAGTGGAAAGGCTTTGGGGAGTCAGGAGGTGAGTCACTTGCCACAGAATACCCAGCCTCTGACCTGCTCTAGTAGCCACAGTATTTATGTAGCTGGTCCAGTTAAGTTTCTGGTCAATGGTGACCCCCAGGATGTTGATGGTGGGGGATTCGGCAATGGTAATGCTGTTGAATGTCAAGGGGAGGTGGTTAGACTCTCTCTTGTTGGAGATGGTCATTGCCTGGCACTTGTCTGGCGCGAATGTTACTTGCCACTTATGAGCCCAAGCCTGGATGTTGTCCAGGTCTTGCTGCATGCAGGCGCGGACTGCTTCATTATCTGTGGGGTTGCAAATGGATCTGAACACTGTGCAATCATCAGCGAACAGCCCCATTTCTGACCTTATGATGGAGGGAAGGTCATTGATAAAGCAGCTGAAGATGGTTGGGCCTAGGACACTGCCCTGAGGAACTCCTCCAGCAATGTCCTGGGGCTGAGATGACTGGCCTCCAACAACCACTACCATCTTCCCTTGTGCTGGGTATGACTCCAACCACTGGAGAGTTTTCCCCCTGATTCCCATTGACTTCAATTTTACTAGGGCTCCTTGGTGCCACACTCTGTCAAATGCTGCCTTGATGTCAAGGGCAGTCACTCTCACCTCACCTCCGGAATTTAGCTCTTTTGTCCATGTTTGGACCAAGGCTGTAATGATGTCTGGAGCCGAGTGGTCCTGGCGGAACCCAAACTGAGCATCAGTGAGCAGGTTATTGGTGAGTAAGTTCTGCTTGATAGCACTGTCGACGACACCTTCCATCACTTTGCTGATGATTGAGAGTAGACCGATGGGGCGGTAATTGGCCGGATTGGATTTGTCCTGCTTTTTGTGGACAGGACATACCTGGGCAATTTTCCACATTGTTGGGTAGATGCCAGTGTTGTAGCTGTACTGGAACAGTTTGGCTTGAGGTGCGGCTATTTCTGGAGCACAAGTCTTCAGCACTACAGCTGGGATGTTGTCGGGGCCCAAAGCCTTTGCTGTATAACAAAGGCTGGAACCTGAATGTTCAAGGGTACTTGTCATTTCAGAAGGACAGGAAGCTAGGAAAAGGAGGACGGATAGCTTTGTTAATTAAGGATGACATGAGTATAATGGAGAGAAATTACCTTAGTTCTAAAGACCAAAGATGTAGAATCAGTTTGGATGGAGATAAGAAATAGTAAAGGTAAAAGCCACTTGTGGGAGTAATTTATAGGCCCCCTAATGGTAACACACTGTAGGACAGGGTATACAGGAGGAAATAATGGGGGCTTGTGAGAAAGGAACAGCGATAATCATGGGTGATTTTAATCTACATATAGATTGGAAGAATCTGATTGGCAAAGGTAGCCTGGAAGATGAGTTCGTAGAGTGCTTTCGGGACAGTATCTTAGAGCAGCACATTCTAGAGCCAGAGAGCAGGCTATTCTAGATCTGGTAATGTGTAATGTGACAGGATTAATTAATGACCTCATTGTAAAGGAGCCTCTAGGTAGCAGTGATCACAATATGATTGAATTTCGCATTCAGTTTGAGGGAGAGAAGAGTAAGTCTAAAACTAGTGTTTTAAACTTAAATAAGGGCAATTATGAAGGAATGAAGACAGAGCTGGCTAAAGTGAACTGGGAAATTAGGTTAAGGGATAGGTCAGTAGAGATGCAGTGGCAGACATTTAATGAGATATTTCATAGAACTCAGCAAAGATATATTCCAGTGAGAAAGAAAGACTCTAGGGAAAGGACGTACCATCCGTGGCTAACTAAGGAAGTTAAAGATAGTTTCAAATTGAAAGAAAAAGCAAACAATTCCACGAAGATTAGTGGCAGGTCAGAAGATTGGTCAGAATATAAAAAACAGCAAAGAATGACTAAAAGAATAATAAGGAGGGAGAAATTAGAGTACGAGAGAAAGCTAGCTAGAAATATAAAAACAGATAGTAAGAGTTTCTACAGGTATTTAAAAAGGAAAAGAGTAAGTGAAGTGAGCGTTGGTCCTCGAGAGAGAGTCTGGGGAATTAATAATGGAGAATAAGGAAATGGTGGATGAATTGAACAGATATTTTGTGACCGTCTTCACTGTAGAGGATACAAATAACATGCCAGAAATAATTGTGAATCAAGAGGTGAAAGGGAGGGAGGAACTTAAAACATTTACAATCACCAGGGAAAGGATTCTGAAAAAACTATTAGAACGAAAAGCTGACAAGTCCCCAGGACCTGACGGACTTCATCCTAGAGTCTTAAAGGAAGTGGCTGCACAGATAGTAGTTGCATTGGTATTAATTTTCCAAAATTCCCTAGATTCTGGAAGGGTCCCATCAGATTGGAAAATAGCGAATGTAACTCCTCTATTCAAGAAAGGAGGGAGACAGAAAGCAGGAAACTACAGGCCAGTTAGCTTAACATCTGTCGATTTTACAATGGTGGTGGGTTGGCGGGGGGGGTGAAGGTGCGCGTGGCAAACCTCCATGAACAAAACTTACCATTTCCGACATGATCTCATGTTGATTGATGATGATTAACGTCATCTCCGGGTTTCGCACAGGCTGGCTGCCGTCAGGAGCTGCTACCCGACGCGGGGGGGTGGGGGTGGAGAAAGGGGGAGAGCGAGATGTCATCCGGCGCTGGACTGGAAGACCCGGGGTAGGGGGAGAATGGAAGATCCGGGGGGAGGGTGGAAGATCAGGGGATGGAGGGGAAGATCGGGGGTGAAGAGGGGAAGATCGGGGGGGTGAGGGGAAGAGGGGAAGATCGGAGGGAGAGGGGCAGAGGGGATGATCAGGGGAAGAGGGAATGATCGGGGGGGAGAGGGGAAGAGGGGAAGATCGGGGGAAGAGGGAATGATCGGGGGGGAGAGGGGAAGAGGGGAAGATCGGGGGGAGGGGGGTAGATCGGGGTGGGGGAGAGGGTAAGATCAGCGGGGAGAGGGTAAGATCAGCGGGGAGAGGGGAAGATCGGCGGGGAGAGGGGAAGATCGGGGGAGAGGGGAAGATCGGGGGGAGAGGGGAAGATCGGCGGGGAGAGGGGAAGATCGGGGGGGGGAGAGTGGAAGATCGGGGGGAGAGGGGAAGATCGGGGGGGAGAGGGGAAGAGGGGAAGATCGGGGGGAGGGGGAAGATCGGGGGGGAGAGGGGAAGATCGGGGGGGAGAGGGGAAGAGGGGAAGATCGGGGGAAGAGGGGATGATCGGGGGGGAGAGGGGTAGAGGGGAAGATCGGGGGGAGGGGGAAGATCGGGGGGGAGAGGGGAAGATCGGCAGGGAAAGGGGAAGATCGGGGGGGGGAGAGGGGAAGATCGGGGGGAGAGGGGAAGATCGGGGGAGAGGGGAAGATCGGGGGGAGAGGGGAAGATTGGGGGGGGAGGGTAAGATCGGCGGGGAGAAGGGAAGATCGGGGGAGAGGGTAAGATCGGGGGGAGAGGGGAAGATCGGGGGGGGGAAAGTGGAAGATCGGGGGGAGAGGGGTAGAGGGGAAGATCGGGGGAAGAGGGGATGATCGGGGGGGAGAGGGGTAGAGGGGAAGATCGGGGGGAGGGGGAAGATCGGGGGGGAGAGGGGAAGATCGGGGGGAGAGGGGATGATCGGGGGGAGAGGGGTAGAGGGGAAGATCGGGGGAAGAGGGGATGATCGGGGGGGAGAGGGGTAGAGGGGAAGATCGGGGGGAGGGGGAAGATCGGGGGGGAGAGGGGAAGATCGGGGGGAGAGGGGATGATCGGGGGGAGAGGGGTAGAGGGGAAGATCGGGGGAAGAGGGGATGATCGGGGGGGAGAGGGGTAGAGGGGAAGATCGGGGGGAGGGGGAAGATCGGGGGGGAGAGGGGAAGATCGGCAGGGAAAGGGGAAGATCGGGGGGGGGAGAGGGGAAGATCGGCGGGGAGAGGGGAAGATCGGGGGGAGAGGGTAAGATCGGCGGGGAGAAGGGAAGATCTGGGGGTGGAGAGTGAAAGATCGGGGGGAGAGGGGAAGATCGGGGGAGAGGGTAAGATCGGGGGGAGAGGGGAAGATTGGGGGGGGAGGGTAAGATCGGCGGGGAGAAGGGAAGATCGGGGGAGAGGGTAAGATCGGCGGGGAGAAGGGAAGATCTGGGGGGGGAGAGTGAAAGATCGGGGGGAGAGGGGAAGATCGGGGGAGAGGGTAAGATCGGGGGGAGAGGGTAAGATCGGGGGGGGGAGAGTGGAAGATCGGGGGAGAGGGTAAGATCGGGGGGAGAGGGGAAGATCGGGGGGGGAGAGTGGAAGATCGGGGGGAGAGGGGAAGATTGGGGGGGGAGGGTAAGATCGGCGGGGAGAAGGGAAGATCGGGGTGGGGGGGAGAGTGGAAGATCGGGGGGAGAGGGGAAGATCGGGGGGAGAGGGGAAGATCGGGGGGAGAGTGGAAGATCGGGGGGAGAGTGGAAGATCGGGGGGAGAGGGGAAGATCGGGGGGAGAGGGGAAGATCGGGGGGAGAGTGGAAGATCGGGGGGAGAGGGGAAGATCGGGGGGAGGGGCGTAGATCGGGGGGGGGGGGAGATGGGAAGATCAGGGGGGGAGAGGGTAAGATCAGCGGGGAGAGGGGAAGATCGGGGGGAGAGGGGAAGATCGGGGGGGGGAGAGGGGAAGATCGGGGGGAGAGGGGAAGATCGGGGGGGAGAGGGGAAGATCGGCGGGGAGAGGGGAAGATCGGGGGGGGAGAGGGGAAGATCGGCGGGGAGAGGGGAAGATCGGGGGGGGAGAGGGGAAGATCGGGGGGGGAGAGGGGAAGATCCGGGGGGGAGAGGGGAAGATCGGCGGGGAGAGGGGAAGATCGGGAGGACATCAGGGGGTTGAAGAAGGGGACATCGGGAGGACATTGGCGGGGGAGGTGAAGGGGGACAGATTGGAGAGAGAGACATCGGACATTGGAGCAGGGTGCAAAGGCAGGTTCATTTTGTGTTTTAACTTCCCTCTATGGTGTTTTATTTAATTTATTTTGTTTCTTTTTCCCTGATCCGGCCCTGGTTTCACCAGTGAATCAGAAGCGGTGGGCAAGCTGCCCAGGTAAGTTAAAAATCGTTACAATTATCTGTCACAGGTAAAGTGCATTAAGTACCTCAATGAGGTACATTTGGCTCTTTAACTGTCATCCCGCTGGCTTTAATTGCCGGCGGGACTTCCGTTTCCGGGTTGCCCGCACGCACACAGGTGGGTCCCTGGGAAACTCGGAAGTCGGTGGGTTGGAGCCCCCCCGCCCTCAACGCACCCACAATTGCCCCCTAAGATTGAGTCCAAGGAGACTGCAAAGGGATACAGATAGGTTAAATGAGTGGGCAAAAATCTGGCAGATGGAGAATAATGTGGGAAAATGTGAACTTGTCCACTTTGGCAGGAGGAATAGAAAAGCAGTATATTATTTAAATGAAGAGAGATTGCAGAACTCTGAGGTACAGAGGGATCTGGGTGTCCTAGTACATGAATCACAAAAAGTTAGTATGCAGGTACAGCAAGTGATTAGGAAGGCAAATGGGATGTTGTCATTTATTGCAAGGGGAATGGAATATAAAAGTAGAGATGTTTTGCTACAGCTGTACAGGGCATTGGTGAGACCACATCTAGAATACTGTGTGCAGTTTTGGTCTCCTTATTTGAGAAAGGACATAATTGCTTTAGAGGCGGTTCAGAGAAGGTTCACTCGACTGATTCCTGGGATGAGGGGGTTATCTTATGAGGAAAGGTTGGACAAGTTGGGCCTGTATACACTGGAGTTTAGAAGAATGAGAGGTGATCTTATTGAAACATATAAGATTCTGAGGGGACTTGAAGGGGTAGATGCTGAGAGGATGTTTCCCTTTGTGGGAGAGACTAGAACTGGGGGGCACAGTTTAAAAATAAGGGGTCTCCCATTTAAGACGGAGATGAGGAGAAATTTTTTCTCTCAGAGGGTCGTGAGTCTGTGGAACTCCCTTCCCCAGAGAGCGGTGGAGGCAGGGTCATTGAATATTTTTAAGGCTGAGTTAGATAGATTTCTGATTAACAAGGGAGTCAATGGTTATAGTAGGTAGACGGGAAAGTAGAGTTGAGGTCACAATCAGATCAGCCATGATCTTATCAAATGGCAGAGCAGGCTCGAGGGGCCGAATGGCCTAATCCTGCACTTAATTCGTATGTTCATATGTAACCCGCATACTTCCGACCAATCCGCTTTCAGAAGGCGGGTCGGTCTGTGAAATATTTTAAGAAGGCTGTCTGTCTCCATTTTAACTCAAGTTTTATTTTTAACACCTGCAGGCCAGGATTCCCGGGCAGATGCGAGGAGGCGAGAAGGGCTGGATCTATGAGGTAAATGCCTTTATTGTATTGCTTGTGGGCCAGGAGGAGCAGAGTGTTCCCTCCGGCCCTACAAGCTTACCTTTTAAACAACCCACGATGGGACCCCCGTGATGTCTGACTCCCCCTCATGATTGGACCCCCCCAGATCCAAACTCCGAAGACCCCGATCTCTCCCTGACTACCCCCTCAGATCCAATCCCCAAAGATCCCGATCTCTCCCCGATCCCCCAGATCCAATCCCTGAAGATCCTGATCTCTCCCTAGCTGTTTTCCCGCCCGACAGGCATCAAGTCTGTCAATCTGGCTGGCTGTCGGGCACGAAACCTGTTGAAAAAATTTAAGACCGGTCCTACCGTAAAAATCGTCAGGATCTGCGGGAAACCCTTACTTCCAGGTTTCCGGTCTGCAAATCCTGCCCCACCTCTGACTCTCTTCCCGCCTTGAAGTTAATATCCAGCCCTATATCTCACAGCATGTCGAGCTTTAAATGTACAACGTGTATTCCCAATTTACTCATTCAAGAAAGTTTATCTGTTGTATTATAACGGCACCCATTCTAACTTGATATCAGTAAAACACTAACTATAAAGCTGTCATGTCCCACCAAAGTGGCCCACCCGATCCAGAACCTAAAATAGCAAGAAAGCTTGAGTGATTGGCAGCCTTGGAACTTCAACCAATTGGATGAGTGACAACTGTTCAGACATGTTCTACAAATCAGGACTACTGATACGGTTCAGATCTACAGCTGAGATCCGTTACTAACTGAGGCCACTGCCAGTGCCTCTTTTCTTCATAGGCCATCTTTTGCCGATTCCTCTCTGTGCTCTCTCACACAGGCTTTGGCTTCCACTGGATTGGTGGCTGCAGATCGTCTTCTTGGACCTGACCCAAGTTTGTAACGATGGGCTACTTATTGTGTCGATCGGCGTTGGCCAAGAGATAAATATTGGCCAGGACATCGGGGAGAACCTCCCTGCTCTTCTTCAAAGTATTGCCGAGGGATCTTTTACGTCCACCTGAGAGGGTAGACGGTGCCTCGGTTAAATGTCTCATCCAAAAGACGGCACCTTTGACAGTGCAGCACTCCCTCAGTACTACACTGGAGTGTCAGCCTAGATTGGGTCTTGAACCCATGACCATTTGACTCAGAGGTGAGAGCACTACCACTGTGTCATAGCTCACACCTTGACTAAAATTGCATTGTCACCCCTGTAAACCTGCACAAGGAGTTTTCTGCACGGTTTATTAAATGGCAACAAGGTTGAGTCATTCTTGTTGGATAAAGCAATCCTGGCATGATGCGCTCTTGATGTCCCCTTTGACAGTTTCAAATGGTGATTCTAGTTCCCAACCTAATCTGTTAAGAGTGCGTAAATGCAGCAGCTGAACCTCTCGGCCACTGGCCAATACAATCTAAGGTGAAGTTAATGAATCGGCAAAAATATCTAGACAGCAGATGTGACACCATTAAATCTTTGCCAGTGCTTCTGCCTGGCTCCACTGGTATCAATGAGCACACACAGCTTCAACATAAGGATCACAACTGACTTGGTGCGATCTGACCCATCACCTGAACTAGCATGAGCTGTCATTATCTCAGTTTTTAAAAACTTTCTATCGTGACTTGGATTACAAGCAGCGGTGAGATTGGGAGTTTTCTTATTCAATTTCTTTATGAAAAGAATTAGATATTTTACAGGTCACATTGTTTCCCTTTGAATTCAATTTCTCGGGTTAAAATTGTGACTTTGTTTGAAGGTGTTTAATTACATTTTGCAGGAAGCTGATTTTGAGGTTCAGTAAAGCATAAGGTGCTTTAAGGAAAGAAGAAAACCCGTTTTATGTTTCTCATTGTTCCTTGGTTGGATTGTATATGGATACGGTCACATTTTAGCTTTCCCTTTCGGCCAATGGCTAATTGATAATTACAATACCAATACAGAAATTGGAATACACTCTGGTAGTCAATTTTGATTAACTGCCTGACATAGCTTCTAAGCAGAAAAGGCAAACCAATCCCATTGGAATTGGCCTCCTTAGTCCCCACACACACACAAAACCTGCTCACAAAGCAGCTGTAACAGGGCTAGTGGAAATGTTGATGCTCCACGCTCCTGACTAGGACGGTTAGCAGCACCGAAAGCAAAAAAATCAACCTGAAAAAGAGCATTAAAGTTTCACAGGGCCGCCAAGAATGAGCTGCCACTTAATTGCAGTTTAAATCGTTAAATAAGTTAGGTGAAAATCAATGGCCAGCAAGCTCCCCAAGTGAAAAAGAAAGACTTGCCGTTATACAGGGCCTTGTTTCTAAGCACCTCACTTTAGAAGCGCAGGTAAAATTTGCACACAGCAAGATCCCACAAACAGCAATGCGATGAATGACCAGTTAACCTATTTTTGGTGATGTTTGTTGAGAGAAGAATGTTGGCCGGGACACTAAGAGAACTCCCTGTTCTTTGAACAGTGCCATGGGATCTTTTATGTCTACCTGAGCAGGCAGACGAGGCCTCAGTTTAATGTCTCAATCAAAAGACAGCACCTCCGACAATGCAGCACTCCCTCAGTGCCGTACTGAAATGTCAGCTTACATTAAGTGCTTTAATTTACAGATTCGCTAGTTAATTATTGCACTGCATTGTTTTTTCCCCACCTAGTGTATAAGTAACAGTTCCATTAGCTGCTGCAGTGTTGGGTGACAAGACCATTAAACTACAGACAACCCAAGATGTGAAACTAATTACTATCTGTTCTGAGCTACGGTTACAATAATTGGGGAATTACAGTTCATGCTTGCTACATGAAAACCCAACATCTCACAATTATTAATGAAGATAAATGAGGGCACTGGATTCAGAAGGCCAAGTGTGAGGAACCAACTGTCCCTTCATCGTGGGGTGTTTGAAGAATAATTTGAGTCACTGCTTCTCCTTCTGTCCACGAGTGTTTACAGGGGTTAGATGGATACAGTGCAAACTTGGGAGTGTTTACTGAATTTAAACTGAAGAAAACTAAATGGGAAGGATCAGTGAGACAGTAAAGACCCGATTTTAACTCAGGGCGGAGTCAGGCCGGCCGGGGGGCAGGGTGAGCTGCAAACCCCACTGATGTCACAGTGTGATGCCCAGGCAATTTTAACTCCTGGACCTCATGTTCGCTGTGCAATTTCCAGCGAGCTGCCCGAGGCCCATTTAAAGCAGGAATGCACCTCTTAAAGCAAGGTTGCACTCCATTCTGGAACAATGTGGACACTATTAACTTGAAAGTAATGAGTCGGAGGGCTGACCCTAGAATTTCTATTGACTCCCTGGAGATCCTGGTGGAGGAGGTCAGGGTAAGAAGGGAGGTACTGTTCCTCAGCACCCTCAGGAATCCAGCAGGCTTGAATAGAGGTGGCTGAGAGGGTCAGTGCCAGCAGCATCACCCCCAGGACCTGTAGAAAGAGGTTCAATAACCCCACAAGAGTAGCAAGGGTGAGTACAGCTCTTCAACAATATCTGACAACACCCTCTCCTCCACCACTCTCAACAATTCCCTCCCCTCCATCAAATCCTTCAGCGTACAATCACAAGGGCACAACACCTCTCTCATTCCAAACACACTCACCTCGTCCTTTGCTCTCTTCACACAACAACAACAACTACTTGCATTTATATAGCGCCCGTTGCATAGTAAAACGTCCAAAAGCGCTTCACAGGAGTGATTATCAGACACAATTTGCCACATGAGGGGATACTACGACTGGTGGCCAAAAGCTTGTTCAAAGAGCTAGATTTTAAGGAGGGTCATAAAAGACGAGGGGTAGAGAGGCAGAGAGGTTTAGGGAGGGAATTCCTGAGCTTAGGGCCTAGGCAGCTGAAGGCACGGCCGCTAATGGTGGAGCGATGAAAATCGGGGATGCGCAAGTGGCCTGAATTGAAGGGGCGCAGAGATCTCGGAGGGTTGTAGGGCCGGAGGAGGTTACAGAGATAGAGAGAGGCGAGGCCATGGAGGGATATGAAAACAAGGATGAGAATTTTAAAATTGAGGCACTGCCTGACCGGGAGCCAATGTAGATCAGCGAGCACAGGGGTGGTGGGGATACGGGCAGCAGGGTTTTGGATTAGCTCCAGTTTACAGAGGGTGCGAGACTGGAGGCCGGCCAGGAGAACATTGGAATAGTCGAGTCTAGATGTGAAATGTGTGCAGGATGGATGGATGCACAGTACCAAAAGAAGAAATAGAAAAGAGAGATCAATGGGCTGAATGGTCAGTCTGGGAAAGTATCCAGTGCCAATATGAAGCTCTTATCTACAGGACTAATCAAACACGGCGAGGGCATCTTCATGGCATTTCACAATAGGCCAAAAATGTTACTCGAACCTTATATGGATCATTATCGAAATGAATCCCGGTATTTGATTAGCTCTGCTGACAACAGCTTCACACACTGACTGGAAACTTCCCAAAATGATCATTAGTGCCACTCATAAGCATAGTGGCCCCACAACCCTCCACCACCAGCCCTGTGTAAAGAAAGGGTTAATTAAACTGTCCTGAAGTCTCTTTATAGTGTAGTAATATTCATAGTAACTGATTGGGTGACATGAAGGAGGGAGGGAGCAGGCTCGTGTGGAGCATAAACACCAGCATGGACCTGTTTGGCTGAACGGCCTGTTTCTGTGCTGTAAATTCTATGTAAAACTTTTAGATTTTGCCTGTTGAGTGAGTTTCTGTTGGAAGAATGAAAGTGTAATCATAAGACAGGCTTGCTTTATTTTGGATAAATGTGCATTTTAATGCACGATACAATATTTCAGTTTAGACAGTGGGCTTAATTAAACGAAATACCAGGCAGGGACAGTCTTTAGCTGTTAAGAGATTCAGCAGCGGGCGACTAACATTCAACCATAGGACAGCTAGGGATATTAACTCTTCCGAGGACATATCTGCATAAGGAATGTGGTCAAGTGATAACATCACTAGCAGGGGGTCTTTGTTCATTAATCTCTCTGTAACTGTCCACAGTTGAATGATTTGATTGACATTTCAGTCAAGGTGAAGCTGTAACAAAGTTTGGGAAGTTGTACAGTTATTGATCAGGGACAAGGGAAACGGCTAATTGAATGAGGTAACGTCATGGAGCATGTGGATTCTCATGTAGCAGGCTTGGGAAAAAGGTATAAAAGAGCAGGTGTTAGGAGAGAGGCCTCAGAGTTCGATGAGGCCTGATTAGCCTTGAAAATCCTCGAGCTCGAAATTGTACTGTGTTTGAATTCTCCAGTGAACTCGCAGGGCATTGCTGTAAGTGCGATGTTAAGTGTATGTTTAATTATTGTCAATAATAGTTATTACTGTATGCTTAATTCCTATGAGTGTCAATAAATTCTTTGAATTCTATTATTTTGAGGAGTAACTTATAAACTTATAATTAAGAACACCCATGCTCTAACACCACTGTGGCTGTGGTACGTACAACCTACAGGATGCACTGTAGCAACTCGCCTTATATCGCGTTTCTTCATTGTCACTGGGTGAATATCCTGGAATTCCCTACCTAACACCATTGTGGGAGCACCGTCACCAGAAGGATGGCAGCAGTTCAAGGAGAAGGCCCATCATCACCTTCTCTAGGTGATGGATTCAGAGAGCGGTCACCAGTGGTGTCCCACAGGGGTGGGTGTTGGGACCATCACTTTTTACTATTTTTATTAATGATCTAGATGTAGGTGTTGGGAGTATTATCTGAAAATTTGCAGATGATGCCAAAATCTGTGCTACATTGTCTTATAAAGAGACTTCAAGGCAGTTTAATTAACCCTTTCCTTACACTGGGCTGGTGATGGAGGGTTGTGGGGCCACTTTGCTCATAAGTGGCACTGATGATCATTTTGGGAAGTTTCCAGTCTCCCAGTGTGTGAAGCTGTTGTCAACAGGGCTAATCAAATATTGGGATGCATTTCGATAATGATCCATATAAGGTTAGAGTAACATTTTTTTTATTCGTTCATGGGATGTGGGCGTCGCTGGCAAGGCCAGCATTTATTGGCCATCCCTAATTGCCCTTGAGAAGGTGGTGGTGAGTCTCCTTCTTGAACCACTGCAGTCCGTGTGGTGACGGTTCTCCCACAGCGCTGTTAGGAAGGGAGTTCCAGGATTTTGATCCAGCGACGATGAAGGAACGGCGATATATTTCCAAGTCGGGATGGTGTGTGACTTGGAGGGGAACGTGCAGGTGGTGTTGTTCCTATGTGCCTGCTGCCCTTGTCCTTCTTGGTGGTAGAGGTCGCGGGTTTAGGAGGTGCTGTCGAAGAAGCTTTGGCGAGTTGCTGCAGTGCATCTAATATGAAATGCCCTGAAGATGCCCTCGCCGTGTTTGATTAGTCCTGTGGATAAGAGCTTCATATTGGCACTGGATACTTTCCCAGACTGACCATTCAGCCCATTGATCTCTCTTTTCTATTTCTTCTTTTGGTACTGTACATCCATCCATCCTGCACACATTTTACGTCTAGACTCGACTATTCCAATGCTCTCCTGGCCGGCCTCCAGTCTCGCACCCTCTGTAAACTGCTGCCTGTATCCCCATGACCCCTGTACTCGCTGACCTGCATTGGCTCCCAGTCAGGCAATACCTCAATTTTAAATTCTCATCCTTGTTTTCAAATCCCTCCATGGTCTCATCTCTCCCTATCTCTGTAACCTCCTCCAACCCTACAACCCTCCGAAATCGCTGCTTCCTCCAATTCAGGCCACTTGTGCATCACTGATTTTCATCGCTCCACCACTTGAGGCCGTGCCTTCAGTTGTCTAGGCCCTAGGATTCCCTCCCTAAATCTCTCCGCCTCTCTACCTCTCTCTCCTCCTTTAAGACACTCCTTAAAATTTACCTCTTTGACCAAGCATTTTGTCACTTGTCCTAATATTTCCTTATGTGGCTCAGTGTCAAATTTTGTTTGCTAACGCTCCTGTGAAGCACCTTGGGAAATTTTACTACGTTAAAGACTCTATATAAATGCAAGTTGTTGTCTTATTTCAGTGGCCATTAAATTGAACTGTCACCCCTCATTGAGGTCCACCTGCCCATCCATTCATTCGGTTCATGTCCTTTTACATGTTGTCCCTTTCCCTTATGCTCATCACTTGTCCACGTAAGTTAACCCTATTAGTAGGTTTCTAATATTACAAGAATTCCCCATCTCCATGTTATTTAGGAACGGAAGGAGACCCAGACTAACTGGCTCCCAGACAGTTATGTCTAATTGTCAACCCCTTCTGCTCCAGTAGTGAATATAAATGCTATGTGATGTATATCAAAGGAAAAAAATAACTGTGATATAAGTTGGTAACTGAATCTGGAAATTCTACTGATGCCACCTATTATTTCAATTGTTGCCTCTCATTTCACTGCTATCTGTTTATTATTCTATATTCATTTGCACTGTGCCTTCTCCACACAAACATTTTAATCACAAGCAGTTTCATAATGGATAGCACTATGACAAGGGTGTCTCAACAGCAGACTGTAGGCCACATGCTGCAAACTGTACCCTGGCAATCTGGCCAATCCCATTTGTGCTTATATTGCTTATTTGCTGGTTTGTTTTTTGAGTTTTATTGGGCTGAGGTTTGGAAAGAGCTGTTTTTAGTGCGGTTGCCTCATTGGTGAATAAATCCTAAATCATGAACATCTGTTACTATCAGCAATGTGTGATATATGTCGATCAATGTGAATAAAGACTCAAAATTTATAGCCCCAATTTTGTGATCCCAGCAAAATCTGTGCTGTGACTGACTAGCTTGCTGACCAAAGCTAGCCCACAGTACACAGAGGTAACGGCCCAATTTTGTGGGGTCAGCTCATTGGAATAAATAGCACAAGTCTTGGCCTCGCTCTGGCAGCTGGCCTAATGAGGAATACCCAAAACTTGGTATATATTGTGCTGCACAGGGTATCACGATCGTGTGGGAAAGGCTGGATGGACCAGAGGGTCTTTTTCTGTCCATTGTTCGTATGTCCGTATGTTCATAACTAGGGATGGGTGAGAAATGCTGGCCTTTCCAGGGTCACCCACATCTTGAGAGCAAATAAAAAATAAACCCTGACTTACGGCAATTGTTGTGAATGGGATTCTGTTTTGATTGTAATTTTTTGCCCGTGTTTTCGGGATCACATTCTGCGATTGCAGCTGTGTTCTTGTGAAATCCAATGACCTTGATGATCATTTCTCACACAAATTGTTTCCCTATTCAGTCTTTCCTAATGGACATCATGTCACCATGTGCACTTCTCATACATTAGCATAATTTGCATTCACATTAAAGCCCATCTGGAACATTTGGAACACAGTGTGCGATTCTGGACCTCCTACCTTCAAAAAAAACATTAATACGTTGGAAAGGGAAAGGATTTGGAGCAGATGACTCAGAGAGTCGGGGAGGTGACATTTGCTGAGAACATGCTGGATTGTAGCCGTGGAGAGATTTAAAGACAAGGCCAATCATTTTAAATTTGAAACACTGGGGTGTGGGGAACCAATGTAGATCAGCGATGGGCGAGCAGCATTTGGTGCAGGCAGCAGAGCTTTCAACTAGCTGGATATTAATCGCTAATGTGTGGTGATGCTGCTAGAATACATGGGCCTGAGTTTTCCTTTGGGATGCAGTAATGAATTACCTGCAACAGCAAATCTGCATGCTTGCCAGCCCCGACTCTAGCTGTGCCAGGTTCAAATGTATAAATAATGTTTGCTGGAAGTACGGTCAGTTGTAAGGCAAGGGTAGATATCGGACTGACCAGCTCAGTAGGGACTGAGCTGCAATTAGAGGAATTCCTTTGATACAACCTCCCCCATGCCCTATATGAGGTCCATGTTAACACAGCAACAACTTGCATTTATACAGCCTCTTTACATAGAAAGCATCCCAATGCAGCTTATAGAGGGGAGGAAAGATATAAGGGATAGACATTGAACCATGGTGAGAGAGATGACCTTAAGCTTCATTCAGAAGATGGGTCTGAGTAGGTTTTTAAATATGGTGAGAGAAGTAGAAAGCAGAGATTAGGGAGGGAGTTGCAGAGAGAGCTAGCTGAAGACTCTGCCGTCAGCAGTGAGGAGAAGGGGGTATCAAAAGAAGCCACAGTTGGGATGCCTAAGGATATGGAAGGGGAAGTAAGGTTGTAGAGGTTGTGGAGGGACAAGGGTGGATTTTAATACGGAGCTTGATTTCTAATCTCCTGTAGTTAAGGACTCCAAGGCCTAGAAATTCGAATGCCCACTTTTCAGGCACAAAATGAGTGCCTAAGATCCAATATGGCAGACGGAGTGCACGTGCTCATTATGCGCCACCTGCCATATCGGCAGAAAAAGAGGTGTCCAGGGCCCGCGCCCGAAACAGGCATAGGGCCTTTTGCATATGCAAATTGGGGGCCTAACTCCTTTTTGAGGTCCCCTTTGCAAAATTGGCTGCCCTGAACACAGCTGGCGCCGGGCTGGCTGTGTTCAGGAAAACATGGTCTACATGCGGCCTAACCATCGCTTCTTAAAGTGGCCACTGAAGGCCGCTACCAAAAACCACTCCACTGCAGTGCGGAAGACCATTGCCGGCCCTCGCTCAGCCCCCTAGCGATTGGCCCCTCCCCCTCTCCCAATCGCCCCTCCCCCTCTCCCAATTGCCATCCCCCCTCTCCAAGTCACCCCTTCCCCCCCTCCCGACCGTCTCTATCCATCCAGATCGCTTCCCTGCTTCCCGATCGCTTCCCCCGCCTCTCCCAGGACCTACCTAAAATTGAAATCCTCTTCACCGGTGAGCTGGCTGGGGATGCCCAGCAGGCATCTGCAGCTCACCGGTCTCATGTGAATGAGGCCCGAGGCCTAATACCAGGTGTGCCTTGGGCCTATCCGTTCTGGTGTAGGTTTCATTCCCTGCGCCCAGTTCGTGCTGAAGTGAGAGGTTGTTTAAAAGAACTGATAGAGTTAAGGACCATCTCTAGTCTGAAATGTCCCCAATTACTTTACTTCACTTCTTCAATGGTAACTAACGACGACCAGCATCAACAACCGGGAAATTATTTTACCTGATGGTAATGATGAACATCAGGTAAAAAAAAAATCAGAAATTCATATGATAAACTTCCCCAGAAGAAGAGGCAGATCACGATTGTTTAAACTTGTTGGAGGTTTTCAACAGGCAGTGTGAAGAAGTGCAGGAGCACTGCAGTAGTAGAGTCACTCATCCACTGTATATAGTGTGAAGGTGGTGCCAACTGGACAGCAAATCAAGAGGACACATAATATTTAGTGGGTAAAAGGTGAAGATGGAAGAGGAAGTCTCAGTTTTTCTGGTTCTGTAGAAACTACGACCAGCTTTTCTGATCATTGTTATTTTAACACTGGCGCTAACCCGTTTAAAACCCATTGATACTGGTGTTGAGGTAAAGCAGATCAGAAAATCTAAGCTTGCGACTACAGTGGTGAATGTTTAGTGAGGTTTGGGCTTATGAGTATTTCAATAACACTGAATGACTGTAACCTGTATATGAGAATACATTGTGATGGCTCAAGCTTTTTCCCAACACTTTGTTCACCGCAACAGGTTGAGTCTCCTATAAACCAAAAGCAGCATCTGTGGATTGGCACACCCAGAATTAACTGTCGCCCCCTAAATGTTGTACGTAGCTCAGTGGAGCTGTTCATGTGGGACGCGCACCACATTCTCCAATGTCAATAGGCTAAAACTATGTGGTCAGATCCATTTACAGGTTAACAAATACACAGAAAGCAAATGATAGTAAGATACTGAGTCAGCAGAATAATTAATAAAAAAATAGATTTGGAATCAGTCCATAAGGGATTAATGCCCAGTTTTTTTGGATCTATTTCAAAGGGTCTGATAATTGACAAGGCCATTGGACAGACAATCAGGCTTGCCCCTTGGTAGTCCTTCCAGATGTGATGTTGTTTCTGGACGATTCATCTATATTCAACCATGGAGCTCACAACAAAAGACTATGGGAGAATACTTATTGAATCACAAGGCCTCTGAAGTTAGAGCTGTCAGTCATCCATGATTAAAGACAGAGTAGTAGGAATTCTTGAAAAGAATGCTGACTACAAGGTGCTCACATCTTGTCTGGCTTTCAAGCAGCCTTCACTATATGAACTCTAATTTACACCTGGAACAAACCCCCCACCAATATCTTAACTACAACAATAACAGCAACTTGCATCCATGTAGCAACTTTAACATAGAAAAGTGGCCCAAGGAGCTTCACAGAAGCATAATCCAGAAGTAAATAGATGCCAAGCTCAAGGAGGAGACATTAGGAGGGATGACAAAATCTTGGCCAAAGAAGTGGGCTGCAAGGATGGTCTTAAAGGAGGAGAGGGAATTGGAGAGGTGGAGAGGTCAAGGCAGGGAATTCCAGACTGTAAGGTCTAAGTAGCTGAATGCACAATCGCCAATGGTGGAGCAAAGTGAGGGGGGTGGTGCTGGGGGAGATTACAGAGCTATGGAGGAGTGAAGCCATGAAGGGTTTTAAACACATGGATGAGAAATTTAAATTGGAAGCGTCAGGGGAATGGAAGCCGATGAAGGTCAGCGAAGACAAGGCGTGATGGATGTGCGGGATTTAGTACGGGATAGGATATGAGCAGCAGAGTTTTGGACGAGCTCAAATTTATGGAGAGTGGAGGACTCATTTCCAGTTCTGACGAAAGGTCTTCGACCTGAAACGTTAACTCTGTTTCTTTCTCCACAGATGCTGCCTCACTTGCTGAGCTTCTCCAGCATTTTCTGTTTTTATTTCAGATCAGTAAACCTGGCCTAGACCCTTAGACACCTCGGGTTGTTTAGCTTAGCTCCCGAGTGTAAAACTGACAATTCGAATTGGCCTTTCATTATAGAAACCGCCTAATTTTTATTTCCACTGAAATCAATGGCACTGACAATGGGCAGGTTTCTGTCATGGGCGCCCAATCCGAAATGCCAGCTTTACGCCCTGATGGCAAATTTTGGTGCATGAAGACAGCTTCCATCTTAAGCAAGACACAGAAATCTCCTTACTTTTTTTATCACATCCATAATGGTTTATTTAAATCGATCAGAAACCATACCAAACGGTTAACATCTAATCTGGATAGAATGCATCTGATGAATGCTTAGGCAACTCTCTGAGATAGTTTACAAAGACATTTAGACGTTGATTTATAAATAATCTTTACTCAGAATCAATTGGAACAGCAAATGATATCATCTGATTCCCGTTAATAAACATATTTGCTTTATAGATCACTGGATTTCAAGGGTGGAAAGGTTGCACAGCTTGTTGGATGTACCAATGCATTGTGCCACTGAGCAATATAATGCAGGTTTAATTGCCCCTGTGCAGAGTACTCAATATGAGCCATTAAAGTGAGCAGGTGAACAGCCATCCACAGACCGCTGGTGATGGGTTCAGCCCCATATTAGCAAAAGTCTGGGAGGACACTACCCTGCCCCCACCCCCAACTCCATCCTCCACCACCAACCCCCACCCCATCCTTTATAACTCTATCACTGGTGTCTGATCAAAAGAGAAAATGAAGGAACACACGGAAAGATTTTACCATCAAATAAATCACTGTTGGACTGCTATAGCCCTACAAAATACTTTGAAATGATAAAAAAAATTGCATTTATATAGCACCTTTCATGACCTCACTAAGCACTTTACAACCAATTAAGTACTTTGAAGAGCAGTCACTGTTGCAATGTAGGAAATGCAGCAGCCAATTTGAACACAGCAAGATCCCACAAACAGCAATGAGATGATAACCAGATAATCTGTTTTAGTTATGTTGGTTGAGGGATAATTATTGGCCAGGTCAACAGGGAAAACTAACTTGTTCTTCTTTGAAATGGTGCCATGGGATCTTTTGCACCCACCCCAGAGGGCAGACAGGGCCTCAATTTGATGTCTCATCTACCTCCGACTGTGCAGTACACCCTCAGGTATTGCACTGAAATGTCAGCTTAGAGTATGTGCTCTGGAGTGGGACTTGAACTCACAAACTTTTGACTCAGAGGCGAGAGTGCCACCCACTGAGCCAGGCTCACACCTGATCTACGTCATAGTCTGCTAAGAACAAAGGGATAGTTCTGTGGGAATGTGCTCCCAAAGTGGAACTTCACCAGACAGGACAGCAAGTCACAGATAGGGCCTATAACACTTCTCGGCCTGCAAAGACAAGATGGGCCGAATGGCCTCCTTCTGTGCCGTAAATTTCTATGATTCTATAGGGTCGATTCTGCAACCCCAGCTCCCTTCTAGTGAGATTGAATGCTTAGAGAAGCGGCTCATAAATTTATCCCACAAAAGAAAACACAGCATTTTCCTTCCACATGGGTGGACTCTACCCAATCTACATAGTCTCTGGAGGGAACAGCCAACCACAGGTGAAATCTCCAAGAAGGTAAAACTTTGTGTACCTTCTCCCTGACCACTAAAGTAATTGAACTAAACTGCAGAACATCAGTCCAGTCCAACAGTCTCAGTAGTTACAACATTCATCCGCTGGTCATCACTCAGGTCCCCTGGGTTCCTGTCGATCAGTGTGGGAGCTCAGGAGCAGACTGCCAATCAGCACTGGGAGTATACAGATACTCTGCTCTTGAAATGGGCTTCTACTACAAATCTTCAATATCTACGTAATAGGATCAATTTTCAGAACACGCACTCCCAATGCGGAGCATAGTCCACCGAGAGCTCATTTCAGCAAATAACAGACATGCAACCTGCGATTTCCCATCCATTTATTATCCACAATTCCCTGATTTGCACTCCAAGTGGGCAAGGGCGTTCAGGAAATTGGTCCTAACGATTTTTCCTAATCTTTCAGAAGTAGGTTTCTTGAGCTCCCATTTGCATCAAGAGAAAATGATTTAACGATGACTGCGTGACACTAATTGGAGTTCGACTGGATTTACGTTTCGCAGTTTTAAATGTTTTTACCACACTTGTGATTAGTGAAGTATTGCATGTCCTTTCTCTCCCTTTTACCATGATTACACTAATCATCTTTCTTTTCTCATCAGAGTGATGGCACAGGCAAAGAGGAGGTAGTGAGCAATATATCTCAGATTCATTCATCAAACTACTCTTCATTTTTTTCCCTTCTATTGATTTGGAATTTATTGGTATTCATTTATTTTTTGCACGCGCGTCTTCTTCAGTGCTTGACTGCAAGTCCTGCCCGTTGAATATTAATAATGATTCCTGTGATAACTGACAGACTCTTTCAATAAATCAGGATTGGAAACATGAAGACATTATTCTCAGCCTCCGCTGGTGCTGGCCTGACTTGAATCAGTTCAAATTTCTGCTCGAGATGAAATATCTAACTCAGTGTCCCAATTTTCCTCTTTGTTGCACATTTGCACAGTCAAAGGGCATTGCATCCATACGTAAAAATTATACTTCACCGAGTATTTACCAAATGAATTTTAAAAGATTGTTGAACCAGAGATGGTACAAAGTTTTAATGTCAGAGAGCATTTGTTAACCAGTGAGCAACATGTCTTTATATTGGACTTTACGGTACGGTACGGTCTTCAGGAGAACTGAATTTAAGGTTGTGAGGGAAAACTGAGGAAAATTATTTGGGAATAAAACTGTGAGGAAAATGCCAAGCAATAATCTAATGTCTTCAGGAAATACTGAAGAGGTGCAAATGAGATATAAACCATGCAGAAGTAGGTAGATAATATCAAAACCCAAATCTATGTACTGTACTTAAATAGAAAGCTTAGTGAAAGCATACTGCAGAAATAAGCCTGAATTTGTGACTGGCCTGATTTTGAGGGATTAACTGAGGGTTACTTTGGGGTTTTGAGAGTTATGAAGAAGGCTGCTGAACAATTAACTCCACTGCTTCAGTCGATGGGACTAAAGACAGGCACAGCGGGGCTCCAAAAAGTAAACAGAAGCAGCAATAATCGAAATAATTAGCCGAGAACTATAATCAGGAGGAAGTTAAGCACTGAAATAGAAATGGGTCGGCTAGAGCAACTGTTAACTGAGGAAAGTTGCTGAAGAATAGGACATTACAGAATGAAGGAAAGGCGGGTTGACTGCCCAGGCATTGGAAATCCTACTGCAAGGAGTCAGGGAGGGGAGGCATACATTGCATGGGACTGATACCAGCCACTCAGCAGTTGTATCTGCACACTGCTTCTAGCCATGGTTGGTACATGGATGTCCATTAGCAATGGGTGCAAAGGATAACAAGGTGGACGATTCTGTACAAAACAAAGAGTGTGATTCTGTACTAGTGATTGTATACCAGCTGGATGTTGGAAGAATAAAATCCTTTTTGGTTCATATAGGGAACAGCGTTGTGCACAAGGGCCTGAATGGCAACATGGTGCAGTCAATGACCCTGTGGATTTTGGGACAGCCGGCAGATCTGTTGAAGTGTGCCATGCTATTACATTGCTGCTGTTGGTCAGAGGTGAGTGCTGAAGTTGTTGGCTGTGTTGAATAAAGCATGAGTCACCTCATTGATACATCTGTCAGCTGCAAACTGGCTGGCATTACCGCTGTCTCCAGTGCCAGACTGGAAGGAGCCTGGTGCTTAAAAATCAAGGCCTACGCTGACTTTGATAGCCATTGGCAGTGACATACGGATGTTGGCTGTTGTCTGGAGATCTTAATGAAGGAAATGGCATAGCTGGGTCACAATCTCCCCACTTAACCTCAGCACCCTTCAGCATATCTCTTCTGTCATTGCCTGGAAATGGTTCCTGATACAATGGGCCCATCGTGTTGTGTAGTGGTGGGACCCGTCAGTTTATCTTGAGTACAACGTGACATCAAGGACAGCCCCTTCCTGCTTGTGCTGGCCCTCCTCTGCTAAGTTCAGTAATACTGCAGCACACAACAAAATCCCCATAGTATGCAAAACAAAAGTACATGTCAGCTCACCTTGTACTGGAGACTCCAGGTCACAGACTGCAGCTCTGCAGCAGCAGTGGTTCAATAGAACAGCAAAGCATAGCTCATGCTGTGTGTTGGCATTGAAGTATGGGACTGTAGGCTTTTAACAAGTTAAGTGCAGGCAATAACATGAGTGATAAAACACTCAGTCTTAACTTTGACCCTGCAGTAATTTCACACCATTTAGGAAATGGACATTAAGTACAGGTTTAATGGTACTCACTAAATTATTCAGTAATGTTCCAATATCACAGATGTTAGTCTTAATGCTAACAGCAGTTTCCAAACTGTAACGTTTTAACTAATTTAAGGAAACAGAGAAATTATGCAAAGGTAATATCAGAAAGGCTAAATTAATCATATGGGGTGAAGATGCAAAACTGGAAAAGAGAATTACAACAGGCTATAGGAAGGATGAAATGAAGCTTCCCGAATGATTTGTATCCCACACCTTCCATTCCTCGCAGTTAGGATTCTCTCCATTCGGTAGCCAGCCATACAGAGTGGGGAGGTCTATTTTCAATCCCTTGTCAGTGCTGAGTTACCTGTTCTCAGATATGTGGCTGTAGGGTAGCTAGGCCACTATCCCTCTGAACTAGGGAGGGGGGAAGGGAATTCAGACTGAATTTCTGCTTCTATTTGTCACTCATTGAGCCCTTCTGGAAAACACGTATGTGCACACATTGAGTGACGATAGGATTCAACTCACAGTCCAAGAACTGCTGATAGCTCACACATTAAGAGTGACTATCTATATGAGGTACCTGAGGCTTGCCAGCACCCATGGAGCTATACCCCAACTAATTTGCTATCCTTCTGAGAAAACTGGAAGGAAAAGTGAGATTAGACTTTTTTGGGTACATTTACAGCAAGCAAAACATCAAAAGCAAGTTGGATCCCTTCAGGATGTCATTGGACAGTTACAGCTCCGGGGAATAAAGATTAATCCTACATAACAACATTTCTTTCCCTACATTACAACAGTGACTACACTTCAAAAGTACTTTGTTGGCTGTAAAACGCTTTGAGACCTCCTGGGGCCATGAAAGGTGCTATATAAATGCAATTTCCTTTCTTTTCTTTCTTTAACCCACATCACTTTCTCCTGACGTGCACCAACTAAAATGATTAGGGTTTATGATGATAAATGGAATGTTAGGGTTTATAAGACCATCCCAGGCTACGGGGGTAATTTTGTGAGATTCCGCGGCAGAAGTAGAGCCCCATTAGACATTGAGCAAGGTTTTATGGATATGGCTAATCACACTGTAGGCCCCTTTCTCTGATCCACACTCAGTTCAAGTCGATCATACCAGCATTATACAAAGGACTAGCAAGATCACACATTAGCGCTGACATCCCCGAGCCCTTGGGCAGCTGGAGAAAGTTGGGCGGTTGACCTCACGTGACTGATTTTACGATAGGTGATTTGGGAACAAAAAATTGAGGCCCGCTGTTGATGTGCACAAATACACAAATATTTAAATTACCGTTCAAAGGTCCCACACTGAATCGTTCGACAGTGGGCGGAACTTCAACCATAGCGTGCTGTTCACATCGAAAAATTAGATGTGTGGTAATTGCTGGGACCTCATCTACAAGTGGACTTCTTAATGCCAGAGGGTGATTTTTGATGCAGGCAATTTGTTTTTTCCTTTTATTTTGCACTTTCAATGACATCTTCCTGCACTTTGCTCCGTGCATTAGTTGGTTTTGCATGGTAGTCCTCCATCTTTTATTTATTTTTTTCCTTTCAATGCTTTGCTTTATTATTCTTGGCTGCTGCTGGCATTTAAATCATATTATAAAAAGAGGTGAGAGTGGGTATTTATGTAGGAGTTCCGAACGTACGATACAATTGAGGTGACAGAGGGGAGTTCATGAGTGGCCAAGGAATGATGGTACAACGACACCTGATGCACTTAATACACACTCGACATACCCTGGAGCTTACATCTCTAGACCCTTCCACCTGGACATGCCACAGGAGATCTGTTCTCACTGCCTTCACTTCATCAGAAAGGCTACCAAAGAATTGTGCTAAATAATGGCCTGCAGACAACATCTGGATCAGTGGATTTGGAGAGTTAATTTGTGCTGAAACAGGTAACGAGAACCAGAGGACAGAGTTAAATAATTAAGTTATAGGAGGTCATAGATTGTAAGTATAAAGTATAATCGCAAAAATACCTGTGGCCTTTGGGTCAACCATTCATCTCTCACTGGTGTCACAGCTTCTGATAAGCTTCATTAGATTGAATGAGGTAATAAATGAGACGACATCCCTCTTTGCTTCACCTTTCCTCTGACAGGATAATGATGCAGATGGCTCTGTTTCAAACCTGGAGTGCAACTTCCTAACATTAAGGGGCCGATTTTCGGATGGCCGAGCGGGTGCGTTGGGAGTGGGGGGGCTCCTAAAATGGCTGAACCCCGGAGCGGGTTCGGAGCCCGGCTCCAACCCCTGACTTCCGGGTTCCCCAATGGCGCGCGCAGCTCCCACATGAGGGACTCCCACTGGCAATTAAAGCCAGCAGGATGCTACTTTAAATAGTTATTTAGATGGTTGAGGTACTTGACAGACCTCATTGACTGGAGATTTTGGCAGGGGTGTGATTTTGAAGGATCCTCAGTGTGTTTCCCGTGCTGTGGGAAACACTCCCTGTTGGAGCAGACGTGTTTCAGCCAGCAGCCAGTGGGAGATGCAAAGGATTATTTGACAGTTGGGGGGAAAACCTCATTTATTGCAGCAGGGCACTCTGTCACTTCAGACAAAGTTTTGGCTGCAACACCTTTGTCTTTCCACTCAAAGTTCTTAATTTATTCCCTAAACTCTGCTGTGCAAACACATTTACCGACTTTGTGGACCCCCTCAAACTCACACCGTCAGGATGGGGGGGGCGCCATAGCTGCATTCATCACTTCATCCGAGGACGAGCAACATCACCAGCCTCGCCAGGCACACCATCCACCTCCGCCACGTGGAGCTCCACAACACACAGTGCTGTGCCACAGGCACCTGCACAAAATAGTCGTGCAACCACACTTACACCCACTGTAGGGTGACCCAATGGGTGGCATCAATGGTGGGTGCTCGTGGTGAACCTCATGAAAGGGACTTAATGTACAAGCCAGTCAAGAATGGCCAAGACGTGGCAGTAGTGGTGACAATAATAATATTTAATGTGCCATTAACAAAAATCAAATATAAATAAAAAACATGACAAATCGTCAAACACCCTTGTGCATCCCCTTTGTGCTCACAAAACCTTTGCCTTATGCTTACGACTACTCCTACATGGTGAATCCCCTGTGGCTGCAGCAGAGGTAGTGGCAGGTTGCTCTTGTTCTTGCCCTGACCGATTAGATGCTTTGGGCCTACACCCTCTGGGTTTCGGTGCCCGTGAGGACCCCTCCAAAGACTGCTCCACCTGCACCTGTGCAGGGGCAGACTCGGTCACCTGGAGAGGAGGCAGCATTGGGGTACTGGTTGAGAGGGGGTAACGAGTGAGACATGGGAACGCTTTGAGTGACATCCCCACTTCCATGTCCCCTTTCACCATCATCCCTCTCCTGGGCCAGGCCCACATCACTCCTACCACCCTGCTGGATGACAGTTTGGAGGACATGTGTGAAGCCTTGTAAGGCCAATGCTAGTGTATCTGCCTGCCTGTTTAAGGCGGCAGAAAGTTGCTCACCCTGAATCCAAAGGGCCGTTGTCAGGGCCTCAGTGGACTCATTGGTGAGCTGTGCTTGAAGCTCAATGGAGGATAGCCTTCCCTCCATCGCAGACATTCCCGCACTTACCCGCGACACTACCTCAGAGATGCCCTCACGTCCCTGCGACAGTATCTCAGAGATACCCTCTCTTACCTTTGCCACCATTCCACTCATGCAGGAGTTGGACTCCTCCATCCTCTGCGCTATTGTGGAGAGTGCGTGTGGCACCTGTTCCAGCACCTCGCAAATGTGCTGCTGTCCCTCAATCATTCTCCTTTTAAAGGATGGCCCCCAGGGTTCAGCATCTTTGTCCAGCTGAGCAGAGCCTGGACAGGAGTGCTCACACCAACGCGGACTCTCCACAGCTGCCCCTGCCACCAGTATCTGCTCGTGCTCACATGTGTGTGGTGACTCACCATGTGCGACCCCAACTAAGTGAGGACGGGGACCCACCGAGGTGTGTGTATCTGCACTGGTGGATGGCTCGCTCAGATGTGATGGTGCCCCCTCAGAGGCCGGCAGGTCCTCTGAGGAATCGCCCTCCGCCGTCACGGCGGTCACTGAAGGCCCTGTAAGAGAATGGAAGGCAATATTAAGCATGATGACAGATGTTGAGGTGCTGAAGATGGCGAGGCATGTTAACATCATTTGGTATTGTGAGTGCTGAATGTTAAAGTTCTGTCACTAGCCGTTTGTCGGGTGACAGTCTTGGCATCCCCAACGGACAAGCACTCGAGGGTGCGGCTCACTTCAAGAGCCTCCTGCTCCCCGTCCGTGAGGACGACCTGATGTTACAGCCCCCCTCCGGTCTTCGCCCTCTCCCGTGCATTCTAGGCTCTCTTCTCCTCTAAGGGGAGAAAGTAGAGAGGCATGAGTGAGGGGTGGTGACGTAGCCAACCGCTGAATGCATTGGTTTGGGTGAGGCTGACCGTGAAAGGGATGCATCAGATCGTGAGTATGAGAGAGAGCCATGATATTGTATGAGGATTGGGTTGAGTGGTAGTGGTGGGATGAGTACTGGGGAGGTGAGTAAGTGCAGGTAAGTTGAGGATGAGGTTTGAGTGGGTGTGAGGAGTGATGTGATAGAGTAGTGTTGGGAGTGCAGAAGGAGATGTGGGGTGGGGGCGGTGATGTGGAAGACGGAGTGTAGAAGAATGAGTAAGTGTACTCACTTTGGCTGACCTAGTTAGGTCATTGAAACGCTTCCTGCACTGGATCCAGGTGCGGGAGACGTTGCTGCTGCTGGTGACCTCCTCTGCCACCTCGAGCCAGGCCTTCTTGGTGGCAGAGACAGGCCACTTCCTCCCATTCGCCGGGTAGAAAATATCCCTCCTCCTCCTCACCCCATCCAGTAGGACCTGGAGTGAGGCATCATTAAATCTGGGAGCAGCCTTTCCCCTGGGCTGCTCCATTTTGTACTTTTGGTTGTTTGCTGCAGAAGCAGCATTGGAGGACTGCCCCTTAAATAGGGCTCCTCCAGCTGACAGCCTGTGATGCGGGTGCGCAGTCCGCCCGCTGCGCAGGTTGACGAACGGGAAACTTGGAAGCCACGGTAAGTGCCTTCATTTTGCCCGTGATCGCGTGGGGAACGGACCGATTTCACTGGGTGGGTTACCCACGTGCCCAGTCACCCCCCCCCCCCCCCGCCCCCCACCCACCTCCGCTGCCATCCCGCCTCCCTGGTAATATCGGGGCCTAAGTCTTTGAATACGGCTATTCTTGCACAGAAGCATTTCCTAAGAAAAGAAGGTGTCCAGAAACACTTTACCATCTGCTATGTGGTGATGGTTTCAGTTTAGCTCACCCATCAGATATCATTAAGCATATCTGATCATCTATCTCTGATCCAAAATCTACCAGCACCAGCAAAATTAGTGTGAAACCAAAAACACAGACCATTGTGACCGTGACACATTCTCTTATACAACTGTTACCACCTCACCCAGGTCAGATTGCACAATAACAAGAAATAAGAGAGAATTTCCATTTATCTAGCAAATCATTATGTCCTAAAAGGGTGTCTCCAAGTGTTTCACAAATAATGATTACATTTTGGTAGGAAGAACGAGGAGAGGCAATATAAACTAAAGGGTACAATTCTAAAAGGGACGCAGGAACAGAGAGATCTGGGGGTATATGTGCACAAATCTTTAAAGGTGGCTTTTTAATGTTAAAGGGCAGGTTGAGAAAGTGGTTAAAAAAGCATTCGGGATCCTGGGCTTTATAAATAGAGGCATAGAGGAAGTTATGATGAACCTTTATAAAACACTGGTTTGGCCACAACTGGAGTATTGTGTCCAATTCTGGGCACCACACTTTAGGAAGGATGTGAAGGCCTTAGAGCAAGTGCAGAAAAGATTTACTAGAATGGTTCCAGGGATGAAGAAGAATGGAGAAGCTGGGGTTGTTCCCCTTAGAGCAGAGAAGGTTGAGAGGAGATTTGATAGAGGTGTTCAAAATCATGAAGGGTCTAGACAGAGTAGATAGAGAGAAACTGTTCCCATTGGTGGAAGGGTCAAGAACCAGAGGACATAGATTTAGGGTGATTGGCAAAAGAACCAAAGGCGACATGAGGAAAAACGTTTTTACGCAGTGAGTGATTAAGATCTGGAATGTACTGCCTGAGGGAGTGGTGGAGGCAGATGTAATTGTGGCTTTCAAAAGGGAATTGGATAAGTACTTGAAGGGAAAAAATTTACAGGGCTACGGGGAAAGGGCGGAGGAGTTGGACTAGCTGGGTTGCTTTTGCAGACTCGACGGGCCATTGGAACTCGATGGGCTAAATGGCCTCCTTCTGTGCTGTAACCTTTCTATGATTCGATGATTCTAAGTGTAGTCACTGTTCTGCAGGGAATTTGTACACAGCAAGGTCCCATAAATAGTAAATGAGGTGAAGGGCAAGTTAATCTTTTTTGGTGTCTTGTGAGGGAAGAATGTTGGACAGGACAGAACTCCTAGTTCATTTTCAAATTTTTTACAGCCACCCGAATAGGCAGATGGAGCCTTTATTTACATAGAATTTATAGCACAGAAACATTCCATTCGGCCCAACAGGTCTGTACCGGTGTTTATGCTGCACACGAGCCTCCTCCCTCCCTTCATCAACTAAGTACCACTTGTTTTGCACCCTTTCATGTTTATCTTGAAATGAATACAAAGGACAAGATTTGGTTGTGTGACAATAATCTCAAGGACTGCAGCAACTCGCCAAGGCTTCTTCGACAGCACCTCCCAAACCCGCGACCTCTACCACCTAGAAGGACAAGAGCAGCAGGCACATGGGAACAACACCACCTGCACGTTCCCCTCCAAGTCACACACCATCCCGACTTGGAAATATATCGCCGTTCCTTCATCGTCGTTGGGTCAAAATCCTGGAACTCCCTTCCTAACAGCACTGTGGGACAACCTTCACCACACGGACTACAGCGGTTCAAGAAGGCAGCTCACCACCACCTTCTCAAGGGCAATTAGGGATGGGTATTTCATTGAAAACTCATTCGAAGTACCTATAGCACCTGTAACACCCACTGATGGCACCGTGATAGGTATTTTTAATGTTAAAGGTGTCACACTGTGTGACACACAATTGCTGTTATTTTATAGTGAGACGATATCACCCTGAGATTACACAATCTTGCCACTGGGTTCTCACAATTCTCTCAAAATGCTTTCTGAATTTTGTTTTAGCTGGTATTTTTTTTCTTCAGTGACTAAAGTCTGTAATGCCCAAAATAATTCTTTAAACAAAAGAAAAAAAAAATCTAAATGATGAAATCTATCTATTTAATTATCTTTTGTCCTTTAATGTCTTCATTTTTACTTGAGGGCCTCAGCCTCTCCCGAAAGCCTGGACTTGATATTTTTGCCCAGAGCTGTGACGCTGTGAGCTGAATTTGGATTGTCCAATCTGAGCATGTGCACTGTGCCTCATTTCCCAGGATGCATCAGTGCTGTCCAGTCTGGATCTGATCAATATTTTTTCTTTAGTAATTTCTGCTCAAAAGTTTTTCAAAATTATTTGAAGTAAAGCTAGAGGTCAAATTTCAATAGCTTGACTGAAGTAAAATTCATATTGAGTGTTTCTTTTAAAAAAAGAGGCTGTGTCTGTGTGAAATAGAGAAAAAATGACAGTGTTGATTATAATCCCATTGTAGCTTTTGTTTTGTGTTCGATAAATTTTAGAAAGTAAACTTTAGAAAGTAAGATTCTCAAAATTCACAGATCCCTCAAAACTCGGAGGAAAACCCTAAAGAAAAGGACTTTGGACTCTGTTCTAACCATTTCAGGGTGATGAAATATTGGGCCGACTCACACACGCCGCACCAGGAAGCATCAACCAGGGAAAAGTACTTTTCGAGGAATCCACGTCCTTTAAGGGACTCGCTTCCTCGTAGGGGCGACTGTAAGAATTCTGGGAATTCACCTTTTCCCTGAGTATGGAAAACTTTGGCCATTGACTAAAATCCTAAGATGGAAGGATAGGTGAGAGGTCACCAGACGAATCAACAACACACACAGTGGAATGTGGGAGAATTACTGCTTCAGACATGTCTCTGTGTTAATGCAAAACCTACAGCAGGTGGTCAACACTCAGCACTAATTCGAAAGGCAGTAGGCCATTGAAAGAGGCAACTGCTCCAGACATGGTGGGGCCATGTCTTTGTTTTAAAGCAAAACCGATCAACACCTAGGACGTTGGATACAAAAGGAAACCTGTATACCAGGTGATCAGGAAATCGGAATTAAAACAATGACCCATCGGGAGAAGCAATTGCAACATGATGAAGGACCATCAAAAAGCCATCAAAGATTCTTAAGGACTTTGTAAGAACTGTTTAAACAGACATGAAGTGCTTTTTTTTAAGTGACGAAGACCATTGTAAGAGAGGGATATAGAAGTGGAAACTCGAAACCTCTCTCTCTGGCTCTTGCTGGCTCTTGTGTTCTGCTTCTCTTCTTCTGCCTGTCTCTGGGAGGAGAGCAGCTTCCAGCGAAACCAACAAACGCTACGTGAGAGAACCGGTCAGCCAGACCTGCAAGTGCAAAGGATTGTTCAGTTCAGTTCAGCCAGGAGTTCGACAGCTCGGGAGGCGACAGTTCAACAAGGTGAGAGGGCGACAGGGAAGGTCAGCAGCTGTAGAAGCAGGCCGACACACAAGAAGAAACCAGAGCAACAGCCCCAGTGACCATCAGACACCTCGCGGCAACAAGGGCCTTACGAAACAACCAACCGAATATTGCCACCAACCAACCGGGTAATATTGGGCCACCGCGACCAAAGAAAACCAACTCGGGAGAAAACCGAAGATCCACAAAGTTTCCACTCTACGATCTATTCCTGACTTACCTCTGGGTGAATTACTGTCAAGGATTCGTTGGGTGAGCGTTATCTCTGGTCCTTTAGAGTCCAACTTAGCGAGTACAGTGGGATTGGGAGGGGTGAGGTATCTTTCTACTGTAATTTCCCTCGTGTGTACTGAAGTGTTCCCCATTTTATTAGAGTGTTAAGATTGTTGTGTTGTATTTTCTCTCTTGAATAAAGATCAAAGTTTCTTGCACCAAAACCAGTTGTCTGCTGCACTTTGTCACAACCCCCAAATAAGTCCAAGGTCTAGAACCCAGGGAGTGGGAGTGATTCGAACCGCTCAGAAGTCAGAGGTGAAGCTGACACACACCACCACCCCCTACAGAGAGAGAGATCAGGGAGAAAGAGATGACGGTCAGAGGGAGATTAGGGTCAGAGAGAGGAGGGAATGAGATGGAAGGATGAGAAAGAAAGGTGGTGAGAGAGAGACTGGGGCCAGAGAGAGGAAGGAGTGAGGGAAAGAGTCACAGCCGTACAAGAGGAAGGGAGGACGTAGTGGTAAAGTGGAGAGTTCATAGGGGAAGAGGTAGGGGAGCGAAGGGTGATAGGAAGGAGAATGACTGGTGGGAAAGTGAAGGGGCCGAGGCATGATGTGAATAAGGAGATAAAGGGAAGCACAAATAACTGAGGAAAGGGAGACGCTGAAGGCCGCATTTTCCCAGCATTCCACACCTGAAATGCAGTCTGCAGCCGTTGGCGCCTCCTCTCCCTCGCCACACCACACCATACCGCCCACCACCTCCCACCTAAAATAAAGACCAAAAAGGCAGAGAGAAGCAAGAAGAAGACAGAGACAAAGGGAAAAAGAGTTAAGGGGAAGCAGAAGACAAAAAAAAGACACAAGCAGAAAAGGAGAGATGGAGAGAAACAGCAACATGAAGATATCAGTGATAGGTAAAGACAGTGACCATATTCTCTGACTGACTGTGTGCAATGTAACAGCAGATCAACTAGTTACAATTAGAAAATGTAGTGGTACCAGGGCAACCTGTGGTCGAGCTCGGTTTGGCTGACTGAGGTTGGGGTGGTGGGGGGGGGGGATGGGTCGAAGTCAGGATTTGGCTGACTTGGCAGGAGGGGGACCGTGCTGGCAATTGGGGAATGCTGACTTCCCCAGTCGGAAGGCCGGACCGAGAACCGCACAGACTCACAGGCTGAACCTGGAGGTCAAAGACAGGTGACAGAGGTTCCTGGGAGCAAAATGGAGGCGGACCTCCAAAGCAGTGTTGGCCGACCTCAAGATGTTTTGGGGGGGGGATTATGACCCTGCTGACCCCCCGCCATTGGTTGTGCCACCGTGTATAACATTACTAAACAAAGATTGTAAAATATATGACATTCAAAGTGTAAAATTTGCCTGAAGGCCACTCATAAAGCACGTTCCCTGAGTACTTAGCCCATGCTATTGTTGAGTGGTTTCTTAGATTTTTCAATTTTAATGCCACACTGACCTGTTTAATATAAATTGATTGATATCAGTGTTAAAATAATGCCAATCAGCAAATCTAGGCTTCTATCTCCTCACAGCGATCTCTTGTGTTTTTTTAACAAAGGGATCTGACAGATGAAGTAATCTTCCACCTTTGCACTCCCAACAGCGAGCAGCACCTGATGGCAATGTATGTTGGAAATCTGAACTTGCACTGCCCACAATTTCCAACTTTGGTCAGGAGGCCAATCTGTCCTTAAATTTTAGACAAAAAGTACTGCTCTCTTCGAAGGCCGAGCCTGAACCCCCACCGATAGGATCCTCGTACACCTCACCTCACTCAGTGTACCAGCCTCCACTGATACCTCAGGTCTCTGTCCAGCCGAAGAAGCAGGAACTCCAGCACAGGAAGTCACCACCCTGGCTCTGCCCCGTGGCCATCGTTACCTTGTAAGCCTCGACAAAGGTTCAGACCCTCACAAAGTGTCCGGGGAAATGGCAGAGATCAGGCACAACTGGAGCTGAGGCGTTAGACCAACCCCACGCCCCCTCCGACCCCCCCCAGGAATTTCAGGGCCAATATGCTGGAAATACACTGCTCACCTGTCAGCTTCTAAAAGGAGACAAGACAGGCTACCATCCTGGGTAGATCTTTTCATCATAAGCCGTTTGCTGATGGGCCTGTTGTATATTTCCAATGCCAATCATTCTGTTATTACAACAGATTTCCATCATTTGCAGCTTTTTTTTCCCCTTGAACATAGTGGTGATGATTTCCATCCCTGTACTAATGAAATCCAAGATAAATTTAAACTTTTATTCAGAATTATTCAGCTACGTTAACTCCAACAGTGAGCTTTTTGTGTTTTACATTCACTGTTCAAATTATTTGGTTTTGTCCGAGGATTCTAAACAACGGCTCTTTCCAGGTGCACAGTTTTAACATATCACCACTTATCGTCCTCTGGCAGATAGTCCCTGGCTTTCACCAGGGAGTGAGCCTCCTTGTCATTCCCCAGATGAAGCATATTGGGGAGCCACGTGGTCGTCCATCCACATGTTAACCAAACGTATGGCTCGGGCCTGGGCAGGTCTGACTGACGCTGGCAGAGGAGCCCTGGTTGCTGTTGTTCCTTTTAATATTGTTTATAATTAGGTGCTCCTTCAATTCCACGTTATTTTCCAATGGCCCGGATTTATTGCTGACCGACCACCTCTAAGGGGCAGCTTTGTATTTCTACCAGTTGTGTAAGTGGGGAGAAACCACACTGAAGGATAAAGGAGAATTACTCAGCCGGTCATAGAAACCTCCACATTTAGCCATTTCTGGTTAGAAATCTGGGAGCTTTGAAAAAAGACCCATCAAGTCACAAAGATATTTGTTTAACATCTCCATACTATACACACACAGGGCTAAACCCAGCTGTACATGGGTGGTGGGCCTTCCTTTGGGCAACAGGGATTAAGCACTGCATTAATTTCCCCTTCCTATAATCTTGCTTTAAATGAATCGTGCACAGACTGAGATTGAGATGGATCTGGTGACAGATATAGTTCCAGGATGTTCTATCTTCACACAGCGTTGGATTATTTTTCCTGTTTATCCCAGTCATGTTCATCCGAAGATTTAATGATGATGTGAAAAGAGCTAATTGAAAATGGAAAGCTTTGGAGAGCACCGAGTATTGAAGTTGTTAAGTCTGAAATCATTGAGTGGCCAGATGTGGGATCGTACCTGGGCCTCTCACTCTTGAGTTGCTGAACAGAGGCAGAGACCAGGTGCTTCCACAGAACAAGCTGTCACCAAGCCCCCCCCCTCTTACACTCCCTTTGCTGCCCAGCACAAATATGTCTTTTCTGGTCAGATTGTCCACTCAGCCAGAAATATTCAGCAATCAAACAACAGGGGCTCAAAGGGCTTAGTCAGAATAATATGAATTTTAACTGCAAGAGTTAGTTCAAGATGGAATCATTTAACTAAAGGGAAATGTTTGAACTGTAAAGACGCAATGTGTTTAACATTTATAAAATGTTGGGGTATCATCATATCGTCTTGAAGAATTTCCTCATGTTTTAAATTGTTCTGTCTCCTGTACTCTGAAATATAATGGGAATGGGCTCTATAACAGACTGTGTTTTTTGCCTCTCCCAGGAGATTACATGGCTGCGGGGTGGTGGTGGGGAGACGGGGAGGAATTACATCGAGTTACATTGAAACTACAGCACTGAAACAGGCCATTCGGCCCAACAGGTCTGTGCCGGTGTTTATGTTCCACACGAGCCTCCTCCCTCCCTACTTCATCTCCCCTATCAGAATACCCTTCTATCCCTTTCTCCCTTGTATGCTTATCTAGCTTCCCCTTATGTGCATCTATGTTATTTGCCTCAACAATGTGGTAGCAAGTTCCACATTCTAACCACTCTCTGGGTAAAGAAGGTTCTCCTGAATTCCCTATTGGATTTATTAGTGACTATCTTATATTTATGACCTCTAGTTTTGCACTCCCCCACAAGTGAAAACATCTTCTACCCTATCAAACTCTTTCTTATCTTAAAGACCTCTATCAGGTCACCCTTCAGCCTTCTCTTTCCTAGAGAAAAGAGCCCCAGCCTGTTCAGCCTTTCATGATAAGTATATCCTCTAAGTTCTGGTGTCATCCTTGTGAATCTTTTTTGCACCTTCTCCAATGCCTCTAGATCCTTTTTTTAATATGGAGACCTGAACTGTGCACAGCATTATCTCTGCATTTGACCTAGCTCGTAAATGCCAGTTTCTTAACATGCAGAAAGTAAAGAAACATTTTTTAAAACTCAGAATGAAGAATGTTGGAAGCTGTACAAATTCAGGAAACTGTGAGAATCACATTCAGAGTGCCCGCTCACTGGTATGAGAAATGGAAAAAGGAAAAATGTCACACATGCAGTAGGCGGTGCTTTTCTGAGGTTAGGGCTGAGACACACTGTTGGCAGAGCAAAAGCAGTTTTAATTTGGATGTAATCATGCTATACCAGACTTGGACGTAAAACCTAATGTTGACTGTGGGTGTCCAAGATGGAAAGTGTTCCATTCTCCGGAACCAACATCCATCACCTTGATGAGCACATAATACTAAGTAATTTAAAAATACATAAAACCCTATCTCTATCACCCTTTGGAAAATGTTTCGCAATAAATAGCTAGGAATGCTTAATAATCAACAACAAAAATGCTGAAATACAAGAAAAAAACTGCAAATGAGAGAAGGGAGGAAGTGTTTAGTCATGGTGCTTACGGTGTGGGGCAGGCTTGATAGACCAACTGGTCTTTCCCTGCCCATCAATGTTGTATGTTTGTATGTCCATATGTATCGTCCTCAGACTCCAACAACTGGTGGAAGGCAATTAAATACATTTCTAATGATGGATCTAACTCCATTATCCCACCTATGGAGTCACATACAGATAAAGTCAAGCTACTAAAACATCACCTGTTATCCAAGAACAAGCGGCCAAGTGGACAGTTAAAATTGCCCAGGTTACTTATTCACCCTGGAGAGGCTGAGAGCTGATGGTTCCCGATTCTAACTTGCTCAACTGAGCAAGCAGCAAGGACACCCGCCAGCATGTAGAAAGTCCTACAAGAGAGGGGGCGGTACTGGACCTAATTCTAGGGAATGTGGCCGGCCAAGTGGAAGAAGTGCTAGTAGGTGAGCACTTTGGTGACAGTGACCATAATTTGGTGAGATTTAAGGTGGTCATGGAAAAGGACAGGGAGGGGCCGGAAATAAAGGTTCTAAATTGGGGGAAGGCCGATTTTAATAGGATAAGGCAGGATCTGGCCAAAATGGACTGGGATCAGCTGCTTGTAGGAAAATCCGCATCGGAGCAATGGGAGTCTTTCAGAAGGGAGATTGAGACCATACAATGGCAACATGTTCCCGTAAAGGTCAAGGGTGGTTCCAAGAACTCCAGGGAACCTTGGATGTCAGGGGATATACGAGAATGGATTAGGAAAAAAAGGAGGGCTTTTGGCAGATACAAAAGGCTAAAGACGGAGGAAGCCCTAGAGGAGTACAAAAAGTGCAGGGGGATACTTAAAAAAGAAATTAGGAGATCAAGGAGGGGCCATGAAATAACACTGGCGAGCAAAATAAAGGAAAATCCTAAGATGTTTTATAAGTATATTAAGGGTAAGAGGATGACTAGGGAAAAAATAGGGCCCATTAGGGACAAAAATGGCAATCTGTGTGTGGAGCCGGCAGATGTAGGAGGGGTTCTAAATGAATTTTTTGCATCTGTTTTCACTATGGAGAAGGACGATGTAGACATAGAAATACGGCAGGGGGACTGTGATATACTCGAACATATTAACATCGAGCGGGAGGAGGTATTGGCGGTTTTAGCAGGCCTAAAAATGGATAAATCCCCAGGCCCGGACGAAATGTATCCCAGGCTACTGTGTGAGGCAAAGGAGGAGATTGCGGGGGCTCTGACACATATATTCAGAACCTCTCTGGCCACAGGGGATGTGCCAGAGGACTGGAGAACCGCTAATGTAATACCATTATTCAAGAAGGGGAGTAGGGAAAAACCGGGGAACTACAGGCCAGTGAGCCTAACATCAGTGGTAGGAAAATTATTGGAAAAAATTCTGAAGGACAAAATTAGTCTCCACTTGGAGAAGCAAGGATTAATCAGGGATAGTCAACATGGCTTTGTCAAGGGAAGATCATGTCTGACTAATTTGATTGAATTTTTTGAGGGGGTGACTAGGCGTGTGGATGAGGGTAACGCAGTGGATGTGGTATACATGGATTTTAGTAAGGCCTTCGATAAAGTCCCCCACAGGAGACTGGTCAAGAAGGTACGAGCCCATGGAATCCAGGGTGCCTTGGCACTTTGGATACAAAACTGGCTTAGTGGCAGAAGGCAGAGGGTGATGGTCGAAGGTTGTTTTTGTGACTGGAAGCCTGTGGCCAGTGGGGTACCACAGGGATCGGTGCTGGGTCCCTTGCTGTTTGTGGTCTACATTAATGACTTGGATATGAATGTAAAAGGTATGATCAGTAAGTTCGCTGATGATACAAAGATTGGTAGGGTGGTAAATAGTGAGGAGGATAGCCTCAGTCTGCAGGACGATATAGATGGGTTGGTCAGATGGGCGGAACAGTGGCAAATGGAATTTAACCCGGAAAAGTGCGAGGTGATGCACTTTGGAGGGACTAACAAGGCAAGGGAATACACAATGAATGGGAGGACCCTAGGCAAGACAGAGGGTCAGAGGGATCTTGGTGTGCAAGTTCACAGATCCCTGAAGGCGGCGGAACAGGTAGATAAGGTGGTAAAGAAGGCATATGGGATACTTGCCTTTATTAGCCGAGGCATAGAATATAAGAGCAAGGAGGTTATGATGGAGCTGTATAAAACACTGGTTAGGCCACAGCTGGAGTACTGTGTGCAGTTCTGGTCGCCACACTACAGGAAGGATGTGATCGCTTTGGAGAGGGTGCAGAGGAGATTCACCAGGATGTTACCAGGGCTGGAGCGCTTCAGCTATGAAGAGAGACTGGGAAGATTGGGTTTGTTTTCCTTGGAGCCCAGGAGGCTGAGGGGGGACATGATTGAGGTGTACAAAATTATGAGGGGCACAGATAGGATGGATACTAAGGAGCTTTTTCCCTTCGTTGAGGGTTCTATAACAAGGGGACATAGATTCAAGGTAAAAGGCGGGAGGTTTAGAGGGGATTTGAGAAAGAACTTTTTCACCCAGAGGGTGGTTGGAGTCTGGAACTCACTGCCTGAAAGGGTTGTGGAGGCAGGAACCCTCACAACATTCAAGAAGCATTTGGATGAGCACTTGAAATGCCATAGCATCCAAGGCTACGGACCAAATGCTGGCATATGGGATTAGAGTAGACAGGGCTGATGGCCGGCGCGGACACGATGGGCCGAAGGGCCTCTATCCGTGCTGTATGACTCTATGACTCTAAAGCAGGCCGGGGTCCTTTTTTACATATGCACGTCGGGTCCTGATGACACCATCGAGACCCGACTGCAATTTTAACTTGGCAGCCTGAGCGGGAAGCTGCAGTGAAGGCAAGGGAAGAGGAAAACTTGTTTTACTTTCCTTGTGGGGTCAAGAGGAGCAGTGTTCCCCCCGAGCCCCACAAGGACAGCTCAGGCCTCCCCTGCTGCGGACTCGCGCTCCCCCTTCCCAATCACGAGACCCCCATGAGACAGCTCCAGCAGCCGATCCCACCACCACCTACCTGGTCTCGAAGACTTCCTGGACGGAATGGGTCGGAAATTGGCCACCGGGATTTAAATGAGGCCCGGGAGTTAATATACTCCAGGCCCCGTTTCTGGAGCAGCGGGTGAGTTTCTAACTGACAACCCAAAACTGGCCCGCAGTTAAAATCGAGGCCCAGGTTCCATTCAAATTCGGGCCTTTTGCCTACCCATATGGTAACATTACAGCTACATTATGAAGATTCATAACCACATCACCAGAACTCAATGTATTAAATAACTCTTTCTACAAGGGACTATGTGATATAGTTGGCTAGAATCTATTCTTTCCCCTCTGGAACACCGTGGTGAATCCAACCCAGGCTGCTGGAATAATAGTCACCTCTCTCCTAGGAAGTGATAAGGGTCAAAAGTGACATTTATGCGAGGTAGTCTCATTCCAGTTCCCACCGGGCGCAAGTCCTCACACCCAAACTGACCCTATTTTACATTAAGCCGGTAGTTTTATTGAGAGGGGTCACATGGATAGTTAGGAATATCACAGGTGTGCAGTGTTGGTGGGGGGGCTGTTCTGAGGCAGGGTTACAGGCACATTGTTGGATAGAGTAGAATGAGCTTTATTCAGTGCCAGGAGAATTGAACAAATTTGTACTTTTTGCACCGATGTTAGTATCAAACATTCACGTAAACCAAATATGACCTTAGAGCACTGGGTGCAAAAAGTAGGAATGCACACTCACTGAAAATATTAAAATACAGAGGTGGATGGAGTAACTTTCTCTTTTAATTGTGATTAATTCGAACTAAATTCAAACCATTCTTGGACCACAATTACATTCTTTTCTCTGGCCACAATTATCCTTGCTTTCCATTTCACATCTATCCAAAGAGAGCTAATAATAAAATAATTTAAATGCTGTCTTATCTACAACTGCTGCTTTGAATTGTTCAGCCTGCAGCATGTTGAAAGTAGCATTGGATCAAACTGCCTTACATTCGTCATATTGTATTAATTTCTCATTAACGGAATAGATCTGTGCCAAAGGAAAGATAATTGCTACGGTCCATTGTCTTTACAAAACAGGCATGTTTGATGTTAGTAATTATTATCCTATTGTTATACTGTCAGTGTTTTCCTGAAACAATTTGTTACTACGTCCCCCCTCTCCTACTGATTTCTTCTTTTCTGGCCCCATATACATATAAGGGCAAAATACATCTCTTATGTAAACTTCTAGCGGTGATGTACATTGGCATATTCATACAGTGGATCATGGCGTGATCAGGTGTGAGTTGTCTAAGGAAGGGAAATACTGAGTGTAAATAAGTGCAGGAAGATATTTGAAGGCAGACCATCAGCCCCAATGTCTCTCTCAGACAATAGTACCCTTTAAGATTTCATTTGGCTCCCCATATTCTTAATTCCAAAATGAGTTTACATTCCTCTACACTGAACTGTATCTGCCATGTATCTGCCATGTATCTACCATGTATCTACCACCTATCTGCCACCTATCTGCCACCTATCTGCCACCTATCTGCCATGTATCTCCCACCTATCTGCCACCTATCTGCCACCTATCTGCCACCCTGCCAGCTTATTTATCTTCTCCTGCTGCCTTTTCAAATTCTCATTACAATTTGCCATACCCTATAATTTGGTGTTATCCAAGGAATAATGAGGTTGCCTCAGTTCCCAATCCAGATCATTTATGTATTTACCTGGCTGCTAAATCCAAATAACAGTCTGGTAGCATTCGGATCGATTTACAGATCAATACAAAATTGGATTTCGAGCAGTAATTCAACTTTTGGTTAGTACTCCCACTTCATTAGAACCATGATTGTGGATAAATATGAAATAGTGCTAGACATGACCATAATGGAGCTGGGATTTGCTGTTGCACACACAATTCCAAACGATTGTCTAAGGTCTTGTATGCTTTATACCTGATCCATAATGTAATTAAATTAGGTACAGTGCAGGAAGAAGTGCTGGAGCATATGTGCTGTTACCTTTAGAAGAATAATTACCAAACATATTTTTTGAACAAATGGGATACTCCCAAATGATTTTGATGAATTATCTGCGCAGAACAGACCAGCACATTTACACATACATTCAGTGACTTAGGATCCAAAAGAAAAAGGCACAACACGTGTCACAGACCTGACAGATCAGAGGGACCTACAGAGCACCTCACCGTACAATCTCCAAGTGCTGAATGCCTTATTTTTACACTCGTCAAAAACAAGGGAGGGGGGAAATAAATGTTGGAGAGTTGAATTTTGTGTAGTGATCTCCTGCACCTGATCTTTCCCCTGGCTCTCATAGTGGGGCAAGCACCTGGAAGCATCAGGGGCCTCATTAAAATATTAAAATAAGGGTCCTTTTGCCTGTTGAAGGACCCTCTTTCCCAAATTGAACTGTGAGGGCACCGGATTTGAAGATTCTTAACCCCGCCTAGTAATTTTTGGTGCTATCTGTCAGCAAGCAGGCTGCGTAACTGATATTTAAAGGGATTTTCAGCAGCACTCAGATAAGTCTCTGGTTAGTCTTTATAGGCTGCTTGTCAGCTTGTAGGCCTTTTTGTTGGCTATTGTAGCTGCCAAACCTTTAGCAGCTTCAGCACAATTTCAATGCAGGTAGGTTAAATAAACGGGTGGTGTTGTCAGTGGCTGCCATTGGGGCTGGAGGGTGAGTAGCTGGAGCAGGAGTAAAGAGAGCAGAGACCTAGAGCTGCTGGCAGAAGAGGGTGAATGATGGGAGGGCACAGGAGACCATACACCACATGGGCCTTCCACAATGGAATGTCCTACCATTGTAAGTGAGCAGCAGTGTGTCTGGCAGCTCCACTTCACCAAGGATGCAGTTACTGAGCTATGTCACCTGTTTCAGCACCAACTGCAACCCAGCACCAGGTAATGTACATCACTGGTCACTGTAAAGGTCAATTTCTACATCTCCGGGGCAGTCCAGGATGCAACAGGTGACGTTAGTAACATCAGTCAATTTGCTGTGCATTGCTGCAGCGGGCAGGGTACCGATGCCCTCTTCGAAAAGTACAACCAATTAATTACCTTTCCGATGGGTGTATCTAAACAAGAGGAAAGGGCTCTCTGGGCTTTGTCAGATTGCACACATGTTGCCCTGCGTGCTCCATATGAATGCACCAACAGACTAATCATCACACCCACTCCTTCCACCAAGCTGATGAATGCCCCCATATTCAACTCCAACATCAATGCACAGAAACTGCTGGACAATAACAAACTGGTTTCATAGAATCATAGAATCATAGAAGTTACAACATGGAAACAGGCCCTTCGGCCCAACATGTCCATGTCGCCCAGTTTATACCACTAAGCTAGTCACAATTTCCTGCACTTGGCCCATATCCCTCTATACCCATCTTACCCATGTAACTGTCCAAATGCTTTTTAAAAGACAAAATTGTACCCGCCTCTACTATTGCCTCTGGCAGCTCGTTCCAGACACTCACCACCCTTTGAGTGAAAAAATTGCCCCTCTGGACCCTTTTGTATCTCTCCCCTCTCACCTTAAATCTATGCCCCCTCGTTATAGACTCCCCTACCTTTGGGAAAAGATTTTGACTATCTACCTTATCTATGCCCCTCATTATTTTATAGACTTCTATAAGATCACCCCTTAACCTCCTACTCTCCAGGGAAAAAAGTCCCAGTCTGTCTAACCTCTCCCTATAAGTCAAACCATCAAGTCCCGGTAGCATCCTAGTAAATCTTTTCTGCACTCTTTCTAGTTTAATAATATCCTTTCTATAATAGGGTGACCAGAACTGTACACAGTATTCCAAGTGTGGCCTCACCAATGCCCTGTATAACTTCAACAAGACATCCCAACTCCTGGATTCAATGTTCTGACCAATGAAACCAAGCATGCCGAATGCCTTCTTCACCACCCTATCCACCTGTGACTCCACTTTCAAGGAGCTATGAACCTGTACTCCTAGATCTCTTTGTTCTATAACTCTCCCCAACGCCCTACCATTAACGGAGTAGGTCCTGGCCCGATTCGATCTACCAAAATGCATCACCTCACATTTATCTAAATTAAACTCCATCTGCCATTCATCGGCCCACTGGCCCAATTTATCAAGATCCCGTTGCAATCCTAGATAACCTTCTTCACTGTCCACAATGCCACCAATCTTGGTGTCATCTGGTTTATTACAGTTCATTTCACGATCGATTGCAGTGAAATCACCCTTGCCTGTTTCCGTGCTCATTTGCCTATTCTGCTCCATTGAGGTGTTCCCCAGTGGCTACAGCAAGGGAGGTTGAACTTTCAGTGAGGGCATGTGAGATGGCTGTGGTGGGCGATCTCGAGGAGCTCTGGACTGTAGACTGCTGGGACTCAGCGGTGGTCAGGGCAGTCTGGACCAGATGGCAGTCTGGCACCAACATGGGCACTGGTTCAGAGGCCATCGGGGCAGCAGGTGTGCTGTCATCCTGAGAGAGCACAACATCTGCCTCTTCTGAGATGCCAATGCCACTGTCATGGGGCTCCGTTTCAGCACTCCCACAGAGTCCAGATGCGATGTGACACTTTGGAAGCCCCTATCCACACTCTCCTTCAGGCTTTAGGAGCCACAGGAGATGCTGGAGCCCAGAGCCAAGTTGGCAGCAGTCTGAGCTTCCATCAAAGCTGTCACCAGAGGCTCCAACACTGTGGGCCCTGCTACAGTGTGCACAGAAGTGACAACATGCTCCATGGTTGACTGCGTTGTTTCTATTTCGTGTGCGAATACCCCACACAAGTTGAAGTTGGAGTCCTCCATGCTCTCCGACATTGTGTGCAGGCTCGCTGGCAGGCAGTCCAATGCACTCAGAGGTTTGTCATGCCCTGCCATCAGTCTTCTTCCATATGCTGGACCCACGAATTCAGCATCTGTTCCCTCTGTAAACGAGCTAGGATGTGGCTTCGTCCTCCAGTGAGCTGGTTTCTGGGCTGTCCTGTTTCCCCCGACCTTGCTCCTACACACTTGTGCTGGATGAATCTCCCAGAGCAGATCCCTCTAACTCACCCTTTGAAGTACGCGGGGTCCCAGTTTGTGAGCTAGTGCCTCCAAGAGTAAGGTCAGGTGACGGCTTCTGTTCAGAAGGGCTGTCCTCCTCTTCCTCTGTGTTTAGAAGGATATTTTGGTGAGAAGAGTAAACGAGGATAAGATGGCCAAATGCACTACGGAGCGTATCCTCCAGCCTCGCCAGTCGCAATGCTCCTGACGCGCCCTCTGCCCACGAGCTCCGTGATTATCTGCTCCACTGGGAGAGGACATGATGGATGATGGTCCTGCTCCTGTGCATGCATGCTCCCACTGACTATGATTGCGAAGATGTGCCTGTCAGGATTGAATAGTGTGGATGGCGTGTGAAAGATACCACAGGTGTGAGGCAGTGAGAGGGGTAATTGTGAGGACCGTAACAGGTGCAGATTGTGCAAGTAGCAGCAGAAGGAGAGTGAGTGAAGTGTGCTACTGTGATTAGAGGAGAGTTATGGGAAGCAGGGGAGGGAAGGCTTGTGAATGCTGGGGCTACAGTGGTGCAGGGCTAAGGAGAGAGTAAGAGAGATGTGAGTCGGAGTCTTACCTTGGCAGTTCTGGTGCGATCGTTGAATTTCTTCCAGCTGTGCAGCCAGTTCCTGGGTGCAATGTTCCTTGCTTTGACCTGTTCCACCACCTCTGCCCATATGCCAGGCAAGTTGCCTTGGCACCCGCCTGCCATCTGAAGGGAACAGCAGCTCCCACTGCTGGTCACTCCCTCTACCAGCATCTCCAAAGCAGCGTCAGATAAGTAGGGGGAACTTCCTGATGCACCTCTGCCTGCCATTCCGTCTGCTCAACTTTAATTCAGTGAAATGCAGCCAAACTGTATCTTCCCTTTAAGAAGTGCAGACTGCCTTTAAATGGCATCACTGATATCCAATCCCCCCCTCTTTCCCAATCGGCGAGTTGCAAATAAACAACACGTGTAGCACTGGTGCCTCACCAATCTTAATCAAATGAGGCCCGAACACCAATTTTACCTGTGCCTCTCCCTCGTGTGATTGGGCACACGTTCAGATCGCGCTGCATGTTTAACACTGGAAATCAGTGCGAGCTGAATTTCTCCCCCATGGTGTTCAAAGTTGAAACAGTGGTAATGTGTGAGAGTGAGAGGAAGCATCTGATTGGAAGAGTTGAGTACTGATGGAAAGAGTTTGTTGGTATGTGGGTGATGGGTGGTGTAGTGCATGGTGCAGTTGGTAGGAGAAGCCACTTGACAGTTGACCTCACTCACCTTGACCACTCATGTCAAAGCATTGAACTTCTTCCTGCACTGAACCCATGTTCATGATGCTGTGCGCCTGGCATTGACTTCATCTCCCGCTGCTTCCCACTGCCTTTTGAGTATATTTCTGGAGCGCCTCTTGCTCCCCCCCCCCCGCGGATATAGGATGTCCCTCCTTCTGTTCACCTCTTGCACCCAAGGTCTCTAGTGCATCAGCAGAGAACCTTGGTACATGCACTCTCGCCGGCCTGGTACCAACTCAGATTGGCAGATTGGCGAGGATGTTGGGTTTAGTCGTGCGCAACCTCTATTCAATGTTTTAACATAACTTATCAGTGTGTAAACATAGGGATGGAACCTGCATCTGTGTTTTACGTGTGCGATGTCTGATCTCTGTTCAGATTCTGTGCAGACACAGTAGACTGTTATTTTCAGCAAATAACAGGTACCAGCTACCTTTAAGAGATTTCTGAGTAACAAACTCCCTTTAAGAGATTGAGCTCCCTCTGGTGGTGGAAAGTGTGAATTGCATTGATTCCACGTGCAAGACCTGGAAAGGAACGCCGATTGCAGGTAAGTGCTCCAGTGGGTCCAAACTTGCGCCCTGCCTGCGCAGGGGCCATTGGGCAGGGGTATTAGCACATCGCGCTACCCGTGTCCAAAAACGGCCCCTATCAAACTTTTCCCCCACCATCTTTTGGATGAGACATTAGGTGGACGTCAAAGATCCCATGGCACTATTCAAAGGAGAGCAGGGGAGTTCTCCTCGTGTCCTGGCCAATATTCACCACTCAACCAACACCACAAAACTGATTATCTGGTCATTCATCTCATCTGTTGTTTGTGGGACCTTGCTGTGCACAATTTGGCTGCTCTGTTTGACAAATAGTGACAGCAACTGCACCTCAGAAGTAACGTATTGGCAGCAAAGTTCTTTGGAACATCCCGAGGACATGAAAGGCGCTATATAAATGCAAGTTCTTTCTTTATACGTCTCAAGCCATTGTTGCAGGCTACCTTGAATCTGGCAGTTATTTGTAAGTTGCTGAAATGTGTGTAGCAGTATTCAGCAACCCTTTCTGTTGATGGCACATTGTTTACTGCAAGGGCAAAATTTGCTTAGCTTCACAATGTCCGTTTGGTACAGGCAATTAGATTTTGAACACATAAGTGCCTCTACTTTTCCTTGACTAACAAATCAAATCCAACTCCCAAAACATAGGTTGGAGAGGATGCTTCATTCATTGACATAGTTCAAGTGCCTTGTTAAGCTCATTCATTTGCATGCTTTCATCTTGTATGCAATTGGATAGCTTAAATTGGCGGCTGGTGATATTAGTGAACTAATGAAATTGTACAGTTGTCTGTTACACTTGGGCAGCAAAGGATGTTATTATCTCCACTTTGTAAAAGATCCAGCCTCACATCCTGAAATTATGACTGCTTGTTTTTGTTTTGCTAATAACTGGTTGGAATACTGGAGCAGGACTTTCTTTATGAGTCACCTCCAATGGGAAGAACGTTTTTTTTTAACCAAATGTGAAGTTCCGATGGGAAAATGAGTCAAGATACAAAGCTTTTTACTCGGCAGAAAGAACTTGCATGGAATTTATTGAGTGCATATTTCAAACTGTTGTGGGAGCAACTTTGCCATCTGTAAGATGTAAGGATGCATTCGTAAAATAGAATCAGCTAAATGGCTGCATGTTCAGTTCTGGGTTTTGTCAGAAAAATGTACTTCACAAGATAACCAAAGGGCCAATTCCCTAATCGGACATTCTCAGTGCACAGCGACTCTCACAGTGGGTGCTGGTTGGGAAATAAATTGAAAATTAAGGTCTTTGGACTGATGGTTTCCTGACCAGGACTCCCTGAAAACGCCAATATGAACTGGGGACGCTCGATCCAAGGGAATCAACTCTCAAATGTGGAAAGTGGCTGTCGCAAAAATTAAACATTTTCATCTCAGATTGGCTTGGTCTGAGCTTCTTACATTCAGTCACAGTGCGTGAGATTTTGCACTTGGGGTTTTGCCCGAGGGAAAAAAATCCAGGAGCTGGTTTCCCACTCGCTGAATGAGAAGTGGTTAGATCCCATTGAAGTTTCTGGAGTCAGACAAATTTGTAATAATGTGGGCAAGCTTGAGGCATCAGGAATGCCTCTCTTGCCATCCATTACATGCTGCTGCAGAATTTAGAGGCCTGCAGCATCTTAAAGGGCAAAAACTGAAAATTTCACACAGATCTTTGAAGGAAGATGCCTCGTATTCTGAAGAACAAATTGGAGCACCCAGGTTCATGGATGAGGCAGTGGAAGTGCATTTAACAACATGGCAACGCAGAGTCACAAATAGTTTAAAAAAGAAAGGCTTGCATTTATATAGCGCCTTTCACAGCATCAGGGCATCTCATAGCATTTCACAGCCAATGAAGTACTTCTGAATTGTAGTCACTGTTGTAATGTAGGAACCAACCTTACGTAGTCTGCCAGGTAAGAGGAATCAGCCACATCCTCTATGGATGCATTTACAATCGCCTCCCGCTCCCTGCATTAAAGTTTTTCAATAGTTGAGCATCATTGCCCAAGGGGTCCAATGGGGCCCCTTAACTCTCCCCAGCCTTTCCCTTCAATTATTCCTTCACTCACCACCTTACGTGCTTTCACTCCAATGACAGCTTCAAATGGTAAGTAATTGCTTAGTTCTTGCATCCCTTGTCATCCTTATTACAATCTGCCTGCTGACACCGAGCTTGACAATATCCGGAGGCCATTTCACTTTTTGTCTTTTTTTTAAAGAGGAGACAGGAGCCGGAGAGAGATCGGCTGCAGGTGGCAGATTCCCAAACCTGTGACCTTTCACCCCCTGAGAAGAGAATGCTTTGGAGCACTTGGCGAGTTGAGACATTAGATGGAGTGGAGCTGGAGAGGAGGAGGTTGGAGGGGAGGCACCAGTTGCAGCTTTCTCAGGATATTAACATGTTTCTCGTTCCACCTCATCTTCTGTGCCCTGCATTAATTATCGGTATCTAGGTCATGAAATCCTCCTGTCACTCCTTCTCGGAAAGGAAGATGTGAAGTTAGCTCCTCAATTTAATTTCTCTTCCACTTTTCCATCTTCTAGCTGTGCTTCACGGACCGCCATCAACAGAGGATGAATGAGCAGGCCTATCTACATCCAGCCCTGCCACACATCACAGTGTGCTGTCACCCACTCCTTCCCTGTTGAAGATATGCACCCAGGGAGAGTTAGAGAGTGAGGCAGAGCGGAGTGCACAGGACACTGCACAGAATCTGAATGGGCAGGAGGGCCAGGAAATGGAAGATAGGGAGGAAGTTGTTGCTGACCAGAGGGGTCAGGAGACATTGTCCCTCAGCTGAAGAGCCTAGACACCCTGATCTCTGAGGTCTTACATTTAAAAGGATGTGAACACACGAACAGTGATGGACAGCAAAAGACCCTCTGGTCCATCCAGCCTGTCCCACTTGCAGATCATCAAATGTAAACACAGGCACAGGGGACAGTCTCTGAGAATGTGCAGCAAATAGCAGGGCAATTGGACGAGTCCATTATCTGCATATATGTGGCACCAGATGGATGCATTGCTATCCATCCAGCGTGTGGCAGCTCCGGGCCAAACTGCAGCAGAAACCCCCATGACAGAGGCCCTAAGGTCAGCCTGGCTTTTGCCATGGATGCTCAGATGGCTGCTATAAAGGCCTTGGATGTCAAAGTGGGGAAAGCTGTCTCTTCCAGACTCCAATCAATTGGGACAGATACAGACTACTACTCCCACCATTAAGTCTGCTTTCCCATCGATCGATGGCTAAGCAAAGTTAGTGCTCAGTATTAGTGGCATAACAGGAATGCACTCATATGATCCTGCTCGCAGGATAGCAGCATCTGCATGCTCTCCCATTGGTTCCCTCATGTGAGAAAAAGAAGGCAGGGCCAAGTTATGCGTGCAGGATCACAAGAGGTGCAACAGGTTCACCTGAGGACTTAGCTGCCTTGAGATGAGGACCTACAGCATCCAACCATTCATACACTTCTGCCACTCAGGCAGCACTCAGGAGAAGTACCAGATTAGGATCAAGAGTTCACATCATTACACTGGCACCAAGGGGAAGTGAGCTGTAAATGACATTGTGATTGCCCTGAAGTTGTGCGTGTGTGTAGACATTGGTAAGGTTGGGGAGAGGCTTTGATGAGGTGACATGAACAGGAGCTGTGTGAGCTGAGGAGCACAAAGAAGGATGAATTCATCAGCTAGATTTAGTAGCAAAGAGAATGTGTCCTGTATCAGATTGACCCGAATGTGTGTTACAGCCAGTGATGAGTTGTCCACTGAGTTGTCTTTAGGCTATTGCATCTTCTGCTGCTGATCCCCCTGCTACCCTTGATTGCACTCCATCTCCAGGGAGTCCATAAAGATGTCTCCTTCTAAGGTGAAGTTGTGTAGCAGGGAGCACATCACCACAATCCTGGACACCCAAGCCAGGCTATATTGCAGATCACTCCAAACTGATCCAGATATCTGAGGTGCACTTTCATAATCCCAGTAATGTGCTTCATGATGGTAGAACAGTGGAACTGACTTAAAATGAGAGCTGCCAGGAAAGTGAGTGCTGCTGAACATTGAGAGAGTGGAATCCTTTCCTGTTGATGTAGGTGATGAGATAAATGAAGTGTGCAGCATTGCAATTTTGGTGCATTCAATGTCTTCTTGGACCTTCTTGGAATCCTGCCATCCTGTAAATTTGCAGTGCGCTATCATTGCTGCTGCCAGATGGGGAAGCTGATGAAGTGGCTTGCTTTAGCAAACAGTGCGTCTGTAATCTACTTTATGAATCCGTGCACAGCTGATGCATCTAGTGCCAGTCTGAAATGACCTTGTAGCAAAAGAGTTCAGGGCAATTGCGATATTACACCCACCGGTGATGCTGTCTCTGTGGTGGAGGCACCCAGGTGCCAATATCCCCACAGCAGAGTAAACAGACTGAAGGCACTGCTGCCTCCACTTGAGACAGGGTCAGGAGCAGTACTTCACAGAGAAAACTATCAGTCAGTTATGTGACATGCTTGTACCCAACCCGGGTTAAAGCTTGTCACATAACTCACCGATGGCTGATGGCCATTTTAAAGGAGGCTATTTAGTTTATGCGATCCACGCATGGCTACCTTATAAGGTAATTTTTTATGATGAAAGGCACAATTATATACACAATGGACTTGGCAGACTCTGTTGTACCACTAATAAGTACTGTTTATTGAAATCTGCAAGTGCAGCCTGGAGTAACCTTTAGTAATCAATTGCACTGGCATTTCCTATTGTTTTGAATAGCTCTGTAATTTGTGCCCATTTCAGGCTGGTTGTAAATTAATTTGTGTAGTTTACATGGGATAATTAAATTTACTCTGCTTCTGGTGGTAAAATGTTGTGTCATTAAAATCAGGCTGGACCATGTTGAAGCCCCACCACCTGACATTTAATTCCATTAATAATTCGGCATCTGGCTATTACATGCCTGTTTTGCTCTGCCTGTCTATAGCTGACCTTAATTTTAAGTCCAAGCTCCAATAGAAATAAAGGCCACTTCAGTGATTGCTGCTGCTTATAACATTGTGCAATGGCATGAATAGTTTCCGTATTATGAAACCCTGCTGAGAGGCTAATTTGTAGGAGCTAGATTTTGTTTTCACACTTATGTACAAGCAGTGTTCTGGATTGTATCAAGTTTACTGTAGGGTACACAGCAGCAGGAGCATTTATACTTCATTTAGATTGGATTTTGTGCCTATATGGATCTAACTTTCATATAGGCATAAAAATCCAATCAAAATGAGGCCTTCATTGCCTCTCCCCTCCCTGTCTCTGCAACCTCCTCCAACCCTACAACCCTTCCAGATATCTGTGCTCCTCCAATTCTGGCCTCTTGCATATCCCAGATTTTCATCAGCACACCATTAGTGGCCGTGCCTTCAGCTGCCTCGGCCCTAAGTTCTGGAACTCCTTCCGAAACCTCTCCGCCTCTCTACCTCTCTCTCTTTAAGACACTCCTTAAAACCTACCTCTTTGACCAGGCTTTTGTCACCAGTCCTAATATCTCCTTATGTGGCTCAGTATCATTTTTTTGTTTGATAACTCTCCTGTGAAGCACCGTGGGATGTTTTATTGTGATGTCGGCACTGTATAAATGCAAGTTGTTGTTATAATTTAAGCTGAAGGTTCCAGTGGCATTTATAAATTTTAAGCATTTGTTTGTATCATCAGAACCACTCAATTGAATGATCTCCTTGGACTTAATCTGACATTTTATATCTAATGTATATTGCATTTGATTGTCCCTGGAAAGGGATAGTATACACTCTCCTTCCACGCAAGGCCTTCAAACAGCAACCAGAGGATTAAGTGCTCCCACAACAGTTATTTTTTGTTCTCAAGACATAGGCGATGCTGGCAAAATGTATTGCCCATCCCTTGGTGTATTTGTCCTAAGAAAGTTGAAATGAGCCTTCTTCTTGAACCACTGCAGTCCTTCTTGTGACGGTGTTCCCACAAAGGATTCCAAGATGTTGACCCAGCAATGATGAAGGAGCGGCAATATATGTGCAGGATGGTGTGTGACTTGGAGGAGAACCTGGCAGTGATGTTGTTTCCATGACATTGTTGCTCTTGTCCTTCTCGGTCGCACGTGATGGAGCTAGTATCAAGGTATCAAGGTAACCTTGGTGAATTACTGCAGTGCATCCTGTAAACCGTACACACTGCAGCCACAGTGTGCAGGTGATGAAGAGGGTGTATGTTGAGTCCAGTGGCAGGGGCTCTGATCAAGTGAGCTGCTCTGTCCTGGATGGTGTCGAGTTTCTTGAGTGTTCTTGTGACTGCAACCAAATCAGGCGAGTGGTGAATATTCCATCACACTCTTGATTTCTTGTGCCTTGCAGATGGAGGAGAGGCTTTGAGGGTTCAGGATGCGATCACAGAGTACTCAGCCTCTGTCCTGTCCTTGTAGTCATGATGTTGATATGGCTGTGCAGTTAAACTTATGGTTAATGGCGATGCCTAAGATGCTGATAGTGCGGGACTCACCAATGATGGTGCCATTGGAGGTCAGGCTTTCTCTTGTTCAAGAAGGTTATTATCTGTCACTAATGTGGTGTGAATGTTATCTGTGACTTGTCAGCCCAAACCTGGATATTATTCAGGTCCTGCTGTCAGCTGGCAAGGAATGTTTCATTATCGGAGGAGTTGTGAATGGAGCTGAACCCCGGGGAATCATCACCATTCAGCACCAATCCTGACATTATGTCAGAAAGAAGATTATTGATGAAGAACTGAACATGGTGGATCAAAGACACTTTACTAAGGAACGCCTAGATTGATGTCCTGGGGCTGCAATGATTAACCTCTGACAACCACAACCATCTTCCTTTATGTCAAATATATCTCCAGCCACTGGAGGCTTTTCTCCTTTGATCCCCATTGACCTCAGTTTTTTAGGACTCATTGGTGCCATGCCCAGTCTAATGCTGCCTTTATGATAAGAGCAGTTACTTCCATTTCTCCTCTGTCATTCAGCTCATGTCCATGTCTGGATCAAGGCTTTGATGAGTTTAGGTATTTTTGTGTGATTATTCCTAGAGATTATTAAAATCAATTCTTACCGATTTTCACCAATAAATTCCCAGATTTTTTTTGAGTGATGAATCAGTAAAATTGATTTCTTCTTGTATTTGAGAATTTAAAAAAATCTCCCTTGTTTTTTTCTCAAAAGTCAGATCCAGAGGTGTATTCATGCTGCACACTGTACATGCCGTTCTAACGTCATGGATATGATGCGTGCTCATCTCTAAATCCGATTTTGTGCCTCAAAGCTTCTTTAGGTTCTGCATCGAGGACTAGATTATGAAGTCAATGGAACTGAATATCGGGTGGGGCATATAACAGGAGGCTGTCGCCCAACACAAATTTCTACCCCGTGGTCTTTTATTTGAAGGTGGCGGAGAGGAGTTAAGGCAGTAGTGTCGAAGGTAGACAGTGTAAAACAGAAGAGAAGACTTGAGTGATGAGTTATGATCTGTCCCTTGCACCAGTCACTGAGGAGTTCCCTGAGTGACAGTCATCCTGATACACTTCTCCATGTGCTTCAATCTCCAAAGCAGTCTCCACCCCTCCAGAAATGTTCAAGTACAAGCCTTTGTGTGCAGGACACAGCAGCCTACAGCTTTGTGGGACACATGAGCTGGAGCATACCGCAGAGCCCCTCCCAATCTGTGAAGGCAGCAAAAGCACCTCTTTAAAACCCTGATTATCCTCTTGATAACCACTCTGGTAAAGGCATGTGCTTCCTCGTGGTGCTTGCCTACTGCTTTTGGGCCACACAGTTGGGTCAGTCTTGCATTGAAGTACAATGATCCTTTCAGGTTGTCACACACAACCTGTATATTCAGGGGCTGGAAACCCTTCTGTTGGGTTAGTTGAGGGGGTTTGTCACAGGAGCTTGCAAAGCATTGTTGATGCCACCAATTGCACCCTGGACCTTGTGAACACCAGCAACCCCATAAAACTGGAAGCCCCTAAATTTCCGCTTCCTTGCTGTGATGCCAAACTGGATGAGTTCCCCAACTCTCCTAAGAAGTGCGTCAGTCACTTGACGATTGCATGTCCGTAATGCAGCCAGGTTTGATGTTACAGAGATCCTCCCATGACAGCCTGAGATAACCTGGTGCTATAAAAGTTGAGTGGGGTTGTCACTTTCATACTCATGGATAAGCAGTGTGGGCAAATGGCCATGGCTAAAGGTCCCTCTGCAATAGGTGGCAAAACAGCCCTGTTGCCGCTATGGTCAAACGCACTCTTCTAAGATATATCTCCCCACTAAGGTCCTTACAGGACCTGTGTTGCCTGTATATTCTTTGAAGTAATATCTAGTGCGGTTTATCCTCCTTAAATGTTGCCTCATTCTCCTTTCTTCCAGCCTCTGCTCTCTTCCTCCCCTGTGATAATGACATACAAGGGTAATATTATTCCTGCCCCAGGCAACTCTTCAAGGTTGGTGACTGGGGGCCAAAATCTCCTTCTAGTCTCACACTTCTACAGGCAGTCAGAAGCAAAGCCATGGCTGTCTAGGCTGAATGTAATAACAAAAAAAAATCATTCCAAAAATTTGTTGTCAGCTGCAGTAATCACTACTCAAACTTTCAGCAAGCCTCAGGCTCAAAACTTATTCACTTCTGCCAGTCTCAGCTGATCGTGACAACAGCTCCAGCCGATAATTCTCACTCTAACCTACTCCGACTGCATTATGAATGCAAATCCAGGAAATTCGGGGCTGCAGTGCCATTGGCCTCATTATGATATATGCTAATTCGGGGCTGCAGTGCCATTGGCCTCATTATGATATATGCTAATTCGGGGCTGCAGTGCCATTGGCCTCATTATGATATATGCTAATTGGGTAGCTGAGAACTTGATGGATGGATCATGGGAAGGTCCCAAAAGCACGTGGAAATTCAGGCTGAAAACTGGTGGCAATAGCTTATGCCCCAATTTGCTGGCCAGAAAACGTACTCGACCCGATTGTGCACTACAGCCACATCAAAAGTGGCAAGGAATTTCGGGACCCAGGTTTTACAAATCAGCAATAAAAACCCGTCAATTTTTCCTTTATTATGGAGTGTTTTTCTCGTGCATGTCCCTGTGTACACGTCAAGGCAAATTCTCCAGGAGACAGAGAGTAGGGATAATGGGCAGGTATTCAAATTGACAGGTTGTGATTAGTGGTGTCCCACAGGGATCTGAATTGGGGCCTCAAGTATTCACTGTATTTATTAACAACTTAGATGACGGGATAGAGAGCCACATATCCAAGTTTGCCGATGGCACAAAGATAGGCAGCATTGTAAGCAGTGTAGATGGAAGTGCAAAATTACAGAGAGATAGTAATAGATTAAGTGAATGGGCAAAACTGTGGCAAATGGATTTCAGTGTAGCAAGCGCGAGATCATCCACTTTGGACCTAAAAAGGAGAAATCAGAGTACTTTCTAAATGTGAAAAGCTCAAAACAGTGGAGGTCCAAAGAGACTTAGGGGTCCAGGTACATAGATCATTAATAGGCCATGGACAGGTACAGAAAATAATCAAAAAGGCTAATGGAATGCTGGCCTTTATATCTAGAGGACTAGAATACAAGGGGGTAGAAGTTATGCTACAGCTGTACAAAGCCCTGGTTAGACCACACCTGGAGTACTGTGTTCAGTTCTGGGCACCGCACCTTAGGAGGGATATATGGCCTTGGAGGGAGTGTGGTGTAGATTTACTAGAATGGTACCCGGACTTCAAGAGTTAAATTATGAGGAGAGATTACACAAACTCGGGTTGTACTCTGTGAAATTTAGAAGATTAAGGGGTGATTTGATCGAAGTTTTCAAGATATTAAGGGGAACTGATAGGGTGGATAGAGAGAAACTATTTCCGCTGGTTGGGGAGACTGGGACTAGGGGACATAGCCTAAAAATTAGAGCCAGGACTTTCAGGAGTGAAGTTAGGAAACACTTCTACACACAAAGGGTGGTAGAAGTTTGGAACTCTCTTCCACAAATGGCAGTTGATGCTAGCTCAATTGTTAATTTTAAATCTGAGATTGATAGATTTTTGTTAACCAAAGGTATTAAGGGATACGGGGCTAAGGCGGGTATATGGAGTTAGGTCACAGATCAGCCATGATCTCAGTGAGGGGCTAAATGGCCTACTACTGTTCCTATGTTCATAGGTTCCACGGATAACTTGGAAAAAGGTTTAATTCCTCTACAATAGTTCAATAGTTTCCAAATATTTTTGTTGCAGTCACATTTGTATATGTGGATATATAAATCTGATTGCAGATTAACTGATAATATTTGGAACTTACTATTTCTTGATTACTTTGTTGCTGATCTTACTACACTTTCCAGTCTCTCTACTTCCACTAATGCACTGATCTTCTTTTCTCGCTTTCTGTCTATCTCTCTCTCACTGGGGTCGATGTTGACTTCCCTCGTCTGGTATTAACGGGGTGTTTACAGCCTCAAAATGGGGTCAGTAGCCTTAGCATCCCGTTAACACTGACGATGCGGCCGCTGCCATTTTAAAAGGGTCATACCTCTGGGTGTCCAAAACGCCCGCCTGTTTCAGGCGACAGGCTCCTTTTAAAAATGGGACCCCGTTTGCCATTTTAGGTAAGAACTGGTTGTAGCCTGCGGAGTGCAAGCTCCAACCAGTTTCTACGGGCGATGGTAGAGAAGAGGCCTAGCAAAGGTAAATCTTGTATTATATCTGTGGGCCCTGGTGGAGCAGGAGTGCACCTCCCTGACCCACCCTTGCGTAATTTACCTTGCTGGCGGCAGCTCCGGCCCGATTTGCAGCCTTCAATCCAGCGAGCTGTGTCGGGACCTCTGTCTGATGCCCTGCAGCTCGCCCGGAGAATTCAAATCAGGCCGGAGCATCAAAATCACTGCTGGAATGGGCGGCCGACCAGCGCGCTCCAAAATCTATCCCACTCTCTCTCCTTTCTGTCTCCCTTCCTTCTTTCTTGTCATTTTTGTCTCTGTCTCTCTTCCCTTTTATTTTCAGCCTCATTCCCCAAGTTGCCGTGCGTAATCTCAGCCATCCATATCCCAACTTAATGTACAGCGTGCAGTCAAGATGCAAGTGCAGAACAAAACTACAGCAGTGCCATTCGTTACTGGATGAATACCCCAGGCTGCACTTGCTAATTTAACTAGTCTTGCCCTCCCTACTAGGTTTCTCAATGGGGTTTCCCATGCCGATTCTGCATATGGATTTTCATGGCCATCAGCAATCACTAGAGACACATTTTATATACATATACATGGCACTAGAGAAGGTGCTAAAAAGGTACAAAGGTGATACTAGAACTGAGAGGTTATAACTATCAGGAAAGACTGAATAGGCTGGGGCTCTTTTCTCTAGAAAAGAGAAGGTTGAGGGGTGACCTAATAGAGGTTTTTAAAATTATGAAGAGGTTGGGTAGGGTAGACGTAGAGAAGATGTTTCCACTTGTGGGGGAGACCAAACCTAGAGGTTATCAATATAAGATAGTCACTGATAAATCCAATAAAGAATTCAGGAGAAAATTCTTTACCCAAAGAGTGGCGAGAATATGGAATGCACTATCACATGGAGTAATTGAGGCGAATAGCATAGATGCATTTAAGGGGAAGCTAGATAAGTACATGAGGGAGAAAGGAATAGAAGGATATGCTGATAGGGTGAGATGAAGTAGGGAGGGAGGAGACTCGTGTGGAGCAGAAACACTGGCCAGTTGGGCCGAATGGCCTGTTTCTGTGCTGTAAATTCTATGTAATTAGATATACATACACACACCCATTCATAGTTAATGGCTTGAAACTCCAGCCCTGGAGCTTGGTTTTAATTATAGCCAGTTACAAGCTGGAGCATGATATACACTTGTCTCTATAGTAAGGAAAGTTAGCCAGGATATAATGCTTACCTTTTGATAGGTGAATGTATACCAGGTACAGAATATAACATGTGTGGGTTGTGACCTCAGAAGCATCATTAGGTTGGTGCCACTGGTGCCCTGTGGTAATAGCTGCCAGAGTTTGAAGTGTCAGTAGGAGGGCACCTCAACTGCATGGGGCCGGAGGCCTGCCTCACTATGGGCACATCACGGGCATCCGCCTGCCAATGCTGCCATAAACACTGGCCACCTGTCCACCATCAGGAGGGTGGAGTATACCCCAGGCCCCGCTTTCTGAGACCCCAATGCACTTCCTCCCCTTCGGCCCCCCATTTTTTTTGAAAAAGAAAATGTCCTCAGATTCAGGAGTCCGGGGCACGTCCCCAGACTGGAGCTATAGTGGGCCCACTTCCACCCTTCTGAAGGGTGCCTCATTTCACTGGGAGTACTGGCCTCTGCTATTACGCTGAGCCTTTTCATAGTATTATAGTAACTACAGCACAGGAGGAGGCAGTTCGGCCCATCATGCCTGTGCCTGCTCTTTGGAAGAGCTATCCAATTGGTCCCACACCCCTGCTCCTTTCCCTGTAATTTTTTTCCCTTCAAGTATTTATCTAATTCCCTTTTGAAAGTTACTATTGAATCTGCTTCCACCACTCTTTCAGGCAGTGCATTCCAGATCAGAACCAATCGCTGTGTGAAAAAATGTTTCCTCATATCGCCTCTGGCTCTTTTGCCGATCACCTTAAATCTGTGTCCTCTGGTTACCGACCCTTCTGCCACTGGAAACAGTTTCTCCTTATTTACTCTATCAAAACCCCCCATAATTTTGAACACCTCTATCAAATCTCCCCTTAACCTTCTCTGCTCTAAGGAGAACAACCCCAGCTTCTCCAGTCTCTGCATATAACTGAAGTCCCTCATCCCTGATAAAATGCTAGTAAATCTCTTCTGCACCCTCTCTAAGGCTTTGACATCCTTCCTAAAGTGTGGTGCCCAGAATGGAACACAATACTCCAGCTGAGGCCTAACCAGTGATTTATAAAGGTTTTGCATAACTTCCTTGCTTTTGTACTCTATGCCTCTATTAATAAAGCCCAGGATCCCATATGCTTTTTTAACAGCCTTCTCAACTTGTCCTGCCACCTTCAAAGATTCATGTATGTGTGCCCCCAGGTCTCTCTGTTCCGACACCCCCTTTAAAATTGTACCATTTAGTTTATATTGCCTCTCCTCTTTCTTCCTACTAAAATGCATCACTTCACATTTCTCTGCTTTAAATTTCATCTGCCATGTGTCTGCTCATTTTATCAGTCTGTCTGTGTCCTCCAGAAGTCTGTTACTATCCTCCACATTGTTTACTACATTTCCAAGATTCATGACATCTACAAACTTTGAAATTATACCCTCTATACCCAAGTCCAGGTCATTAATATATATCAAAAAGAGCAGTGATCCTAATACTGACCCCTGGGGAGCACCACTGTATACTTCCCTCCAGTCTGAAAAACAACCATTCACCGCTACTCTCTGCTTTCTGTCCTTTAGCCAATTTTGTATCCATGCTGCCACTGTCTCTTTTATCCCATGGGTTTTAATTTTGCGAACACGTCAATTATGTGGTATTTTATCAAATGCCTTTTGAAAGTCCATATACACATCAACAGCACTATCTTCATCAACCCTCTCCGTTATTTCATCAAAGAACTCAATCAAGTTAGTCAAACATGATTTTCCTTTTACAAATCCGTGCTGACTTTCATTTATTAGCCCATAATTTTCCAAGTGCCAATTCATTTTGTCCCAGATTATTGTCTCTAAAAGTTTCCCCACCACCGACGTTAGGCTGACTGGCCTGTAATTGGCGGGTTTATCCCTCTCCCCTTTTTTGAACAGGGGTGTAACATTTGCAATCCTCCAGTCCTCTGGCACCATCCCCATATCTAAGGAGGATTGGAAGATTGTGGCCAGAGCCTCCGCAATTTCCACCCTTACTTCCCTCAGTAACCGAGGATGCATCCCATCCGGACCGGGTGAGTTTTCTACTTTGAGTACTGCCAACCTTTTAAGTCCCTCCTCTTGATCTATTTTTATCCTATCCAATACCACTACTACCTCCTCCTTTACTGCTACAATGGCAGCATCTTCTTCTCTTGTGAAGACCGATGTGAAGTATTCATTTAGTGCCTCAGCCACGCTCTCTGCCTCCACAAGATGATCTCCTTTTTTATCCCTAATGGTCCCACCTTCCTTTGATTACCCTTTTACTATTTATATGTTTATAAAAGATTTTTGGGTTCCCTTTTATGTTAGCCACTAATCCATTCTCATACTCTCTCTTTCCCCTCTTATTTCCTTTTTTAGATCTCCTCTCTACTTTCTATATTCAGCCTGGTTCTCTTCTGTATTATGAACCTTACATTCATCACAAGCCTCCCTTTTCTGTTTCATTTTAATCTCCGTATCTTTAGTCATCCAGGGAGCTCTAGCTATGGATGCTCTTCCTTTCCCCCTCATAGGGATGTATCTACACTGTACCCGAACTAACTCCTCCCTGAAGGCCTCCCATTGTTCAATTACTGTTTTGTCTACCAATTTTTATTCCAATCCACCTGGGCAAGATCCCTTTGTAACTCACTGAAATTTGCCCTCCTCCAGTTAAGCATTTGCACATTTGATTGTTTTTTGACCTTTTCCATAACTATTCTAAACGTAATGATATTATGATCACTTTTCCCTAAATGCTCCCCCACTGAAACATGCTCCACCTGCCCCACTTCATTCCCCAGAACTAGATCCAGCACTGCTTCCTTCCTCGTTGGGCTGGATCAAGAAAGTTCTCATGAACACATTTCAGGAAATCCCCCCCCCACCTTTGCCCTTTACACTGTTACTGTCCTAGTCTATATTGGGATAATTGAAGTCCCCCATTATCACTACTCTATCGTTCTTGCAACTTTCCGTAATTTGCCTGCAAATTTTCTCCTCTATCTCCTTCCCACTATTTGGTGGCCTATAGTACACCCAGTAGCGTAATAGTTCCTCTGTTTCTCCTTAATCCTAACCAAATAAATTCTGTCTTTGACCCCTCAACTACATCATCCCTTTCCAGTGCTATTATAATTTCTTTGATCAATACTGCCACCTCCCCCCCAACCTTTCTTTCCTTCTCTATCTTTCCTGAATATCTGAATGCCAGGAATATTAAGTACCGAATCCTCCCCTTCTTTGAGCCAGGTCTCTATTATTGCCACTATATCATAGCCCCATGTGGCGACTTGAGCCTGCAGCTCACCAACCTTATTTACCACGCTACCTGCATTTACGCACATGCACACCAATCTCATCTTAGTCTGCCTCGCATTGCCCCCTGTCTGATCCCTCCTATTTCTGAACTATTCTTTACTCTAGTTCTACTTGTCCGTCCCAGTCCTCTGTGCATCTAGTTTCTCCTCTCTAATGTTTCATCCTGGTGCCCACCCTCCCTGCCAAACAGCACTAGTTAATCTCCCCGTAAAGACATTGGTCCCAGCTCTGTTGAGGTGCGACCCGTCCATCTTGAACAGATCCCTCTGCCCTAAAAGTGGTCCCAATGCCGCAGGAATCTGAAGCCCTCCCTCCTGCACCATTTCTCCAGCCATCTCATCCTACTATTCCTACACTCACTAGTGTGTGGCATTGGGAGTAATCCAGAGATTACTACCTTTGAGGTCCTGCTTTTTAACTTCCTCCCTCGCTCCTGAAACTCTGACTGCAGGACCTCGACCCTTTTCCTTCCTATGTCGTTGGTTCCCACATGGACCACGACGTCTGGCTGTTCCCCTTCCCCCCTCAAAATGTTCTGCACCCTCTCAACGATGTCCTTTACCCTGGCACCAGGGCGGCAACACACCATGAGGGACTCACCTCGGCAGTTGCAGAAAAGCCTATCTAGCCCCGACTATCAAATCCCCTATAACAACTGCGTTCCTTTTGGGCCCCCTTCCCCCACCCCGTGCAGCCGAGTCTCCCACGGTGCCGTGGATTTGTTCCTGACTGCACTCCCCCGAGGCGTAAACACCCTCACTGGCATTCCACACTGGTTTCTGAGTGCCACACTCCCAGGGGATCCCTGCCTGTTCCTCCTAGTCGGTCTGGTGGTCACCCACTCCCTCTCCACTGAACTCTCTGTAGCTGCGGGGTGACCACCTCCTGAAACGTGCTATGCACGAAACTCTCAGCACTCCGTATGCACTGTAGTGACTCCAGAAACTCTGAGCTCGTGCAGTTGGCGGCACTTCCTGCACATGTGGTTTTCCAGGACACGCGGAGTGTTCTGGAGCTCCCACATGTGCGACGGGCCCCAGCTGTCCTGCCATGATAGCTGCAGTTATTTAAACTGTTTGTTTAGCTTTAAGGCAATTTACACTAAAACAGTAACCACTAAAAAACACTAACCAATGAACAAAATACTCACCTGACTTACCATCAGTGCTTCTCCTTGTCTTGTGACTTTTTCTTGAATTTTGATTCCTCAGACGGTTCCCTTTATGCTCCACTCTGTATAAGTCCCAGTCTTCTCAAAAAATGTTATGTATTTTTTTTATTTAAGTTTTAAAAGTTGATAGTTTAGTTTATAGTTCCTTGGTTTAAATCACTTAGCACCTCGTTCTTCCTCTGCGCACTCTCTGTCTTTGCCAACCTCTGTGCTCATGCTCTGTGCTTTTGGGACCAGGGAAGCAGGAACTCCCAGTGTAGGGAGCCCCCCTTCCTCTGACTGTGGCCCTTACAAGGCCTCTCGAGATTTCCCAGCTAAGGTCGGGACCCCACCGATCTGGGCCTTAGCCTTCCTCTCAGCTGCTCTGCTGGACTCCTGCCCGAGTTATAGCAGGGGTTTCTTGGAACAGCTGGAGGCCTTCAACCCCTGTCAAAATAAATCTGGGGAAAAGGATAAATGTTACTTTATTAATGGTTCAAGAAAGAGACTTGAGGGCATCACATTAAAGATTCACAAGCACTGAAATAGCTATAAAGAAAGCAAATCAGGTTTGCTAAAGTAATTGACTATAAAATAGAGAGCATTATACCATGGCTGTATAAGGCTTTGGTACATTCGCACTTGGAGTATTGTGTCCAATTTTGGTCCCTGAACATGGTAAAGATATCAAGGCTCTGGAGAAGATACACAGAATGGCAACCAGAATGATGCCTATCCTTAGGGCCCTTAGTCATGAGAATGGGCTCCAAGCATTAGGGTTGTTTATTTTAGAGAAATGCAGGCTTAGAGAAGATATGATTGAGTTTTTTTTTGCATGGTGATGGGATTGGATTCATTCAGGTAGGATAGGTTGATTGAGAATGATAGGGACGGTAGGATTGGAGGCATACATAATAAATCCTTTGGCAAAGACCTAGGTTAGAGGCCAAAAAGTATTTCTTTTTGCAGAGTTTTGCAGAGCAGAGCACCTATACATGTGATGGGCATTAATTTGCTACATGCATTTAAAAGGGAGCTTTCAAGTTCCTGTATGAAGAGGATATTTCTACTTAGAGAGGATAAGTTGCAAGTGAGCTGTGTTAATGAGGAGGTATGGGCTGCCACGGTCTCCGGAATTTCCCGAAGCTTTTCCCAAATTAGCCATAGGTTGTTTTTTTTTTGCCACTCCCAGGAGGTTGTGGGGCTTGGAGGTGCGTCAGTGGTGTACGGGTTGCAATGTTGTCCGAATGGGGTAGGCTTGCTGGTCCTTTTTCAAGCAAAGTTACGAGGGGCAAGTTTCCACTTAGAAATGGTTGCGGTAGTAGGACACCTGGAATGGGTCAACACATTGGACCAATAGAGACAAGCTTCTAATCCTAATCTCTGATGTTGCAATTGGTTATTAAAGCTGGTGAAAAGAACGCCAAGTAAACTCAGTATGATCAACAAACGAGTCAGCATGTCTCAATACAATTTCCTCTAGGAAACTGGGCAAGTGTAGATTTAAACTATATGCGCTTTTAGGTGTGAGTTTTCATCAAAGTTCTCCCGCTCGTTTACTGTAACTTCTGTAGAAGAACCATTGAAACCCTGGCAAAAACATCGTAAACACTGTTTTTATGCCCTTTTCCCGAGGTTTCTGCAGCTCTTTCACCGAAGGTACATCAGACGAGTGGGAGAACCTCCTTGGAATTACACCGCCTGAATGTTTTATCAATTTTGCCAGGGGCTCGATGGATCACTCCTTTAACTAGGCAAAACGACATTTACCTTTAAATCAGCTGGTACAGTTCAAAAAAGCTCTGATCATCTAATCACATTTTCCTCTGAATGCTCCTGCATGGTTTGGATAAAAATGAATCAAACTACTTTAAAAGTAATGTGCCTGCGATACTAATGTATGGCAAGTAGCGCTCTGTCTCTTCCCTGCAAACATCACTGCAGGATCTTGAAGAAATTCAAATTGATTTCATTAATTGGGGCAATAGAGCTTCAGTTTTAACGCACTAATATCTTAATGCTTCAATAATGCTGCTCCTTCTTACGAATCTACTAAATGCCTCAGTTAGTGCTCACCGTCAGATTATAAAGCAAGGTCATTCCCAGACAAAAATCACAGACTTCCTGCTGCTGGAATTAACATCAGCAAATCATCCTTCACTTCGACTGCTGTTCTATTGTGGAACTCAACTCCAATTAGCGTAAAATGATCAATAAATCTGGAAATGTTTCAGAAAAGCTTTCACAACTTAAAGCAAATTCATACGTCCCGTGGCTCATTAATCTACTTATACTGATCTTCCGAAGCTATAACCAGCAGAATATGCCAGGAATATTTCAAAGCTCATTCACTATGGATTCCTGCTCAAGTATGGTTTAAAACTAATGGTACAGGAAGCAATCGATGTTAATTGAATACTGTGCTGTACAATGTTTTAGGACTGAGGACAGAATCCTGTTGTGTCTTCCACATTGTGCTATGGATCCCCGAACACTATTATATGACGTGCCTTGATTATTTCTTTTACACGGGTCATGGCTTTTGACAGGTTTCATGAAATTAAACAGAACACAGTGATCCTGCACCTATGGAAATTACAATATTCAATTGAAATTCTGGATCCAAACCAAATTTAGGTTTGAAATTGCCTAGTCACCCTTAAAATGTTTGTTGAATTTTGAAAAATAATTGTTTATGCTTCCTGTGCCACACTCTCACAGTGTTTTGTCTCTGATCCTTTCATAAATTCCTTACTCTGTGCTATGATCATTCCCCAGCCCAGATTCTCCTTTGCTCCATGGGGCTCTGCTTCCATTAGCGCCACTCTGGGAGATGTGGGCCTGGATTTTAACGTGGAGCCAGGAACTCAGCGGGTGGGGAACCCAGAGGCAAAGTGAGCGCATTTAAATCTGTGATCATATCTCGATTGCAATCAGTTTTCTTTGCTTCTGGATTTCATGTCTCCAGGCTGCGCAGTGGACCTACTGCGTACCTGAATGACATGATTTGAAGCCCACTATTTAAAGGGCCAGTCCATGAATGGATTTTGAAGGAGAAATGGGGGGAAAGAAATTGGATAGGGCCTGTTTTTGGGCAGGGGAAGTGCAATCTGCTATTACCCCGTGCCCAATGGCCCCTGCGCAGGCAGGACGAGACTTTCGTCAGGCCTGAGGACTTACCTGCAATCTGCATTGGGAATCAGCATTGAACGAGAATTCTGTGCAATTCATACTTTCCACCAGCAGGGGGAGCTCCAATCTCTTAAAGGCAGGCTGTCTCTTAGAAATCTCTTAAAGGTAGCTGGTACCTGTTATTTGCTAAAAATAACAGTCTACTGTCTGCACGGAGTCTGAACAGAGATCAGACATCACACACGTAAAACACAGATGCAGATCCTGTCCCTATGTTTACAAACTGTTGGGTTATGTTAAGATGTGGAGATGCCGGTGATGGACTGGGGTTGACAATTGTAAACAATTTTACAACACCAAGTTATAGTCCAGCAATTTTATTTTAAATTCACAAGCTTTCGGAGGCTTCCTCCTTCGTCAGGTAAATGTTCAGGAGCTCCTTGAAGCCTACGCATTTATACATATAGAACAATACATGGTGTTTACAGACTGCCCCTGCAACTGCCCGTTGCCAAGGCAATCACCGTGTTCAGACAGAGAGGTGTCACCTGCAGAACCCCCGAATACACATTCAACAAAAAAACAAACAGGAAAAAAAAACAGAGAGAGGCAGAGACATCCGGAAGGCAGAGAAAGCCAGCAAATGACCCATTATATTAAAAACAGATAACATTTGCTCGCTGGTGGGGTAACGTGTAGCGTGACATGAACCCAAGATCCCGGTTGAGGCCGGAACTTGGCTATCAATTTCTGCTCGACGATTTTGCGTTGTCATGTGTCTCGAAGGCCGCCTTGGAGTACGCTTACCCGAAGATCGGTGGCTGAATGTCCATGACTGCTGAAGTGTTCCCCGACTGGGAGGGAACCCTCCTGTTTGGCGATTGTTGCGCGGTGTCCGTTCATCCGTTGTCGCAGCATCTGCATGGTCTCGCCAATGTACCATGCTCTGGGGCATCCTTTCCTGCAACGTATGAGGTAGACAACATTGGCCGAGTCACAGGAGTATGAACCATGCACCTGGTGGGTGGTGTCCTCTCGTGTGATGGTGGTATCTGTGTCGATGATCTGGCATGTCTTGCAGAGGTTACCGCGGCAGGGTTGTGTGGTGTCGTGGACGCTGTTCTCTTGAAAGCGTCCACGACACCTTGTTATGTTAAAACATTGAATAAAGGTTGTGAACCACTAAATCCCACATCCACCAATCTGCACACCAGACCTCACCAATCTGCCGATCTGAGTTGGTACCAGGCCTGTGAGAGTGCATGCACCAAGGTTCTCTGCTGATGCACTAGAGACCTTTGAGCCAGAGGTGGACAGAAGGAGGCACATCCTATATTCACAAGGGGGCAGGGGGTGGCAAGAGGCCCTCCAGACATATACCCAAAAGGTAGTGGGAGGCAGCGGGGGATGAAGTCAATGCCAGGTGCACAGCATCATGAGCATGGATACAGTGCAGGAAGAAGTTCAGTGCTTTGATATGAGTGGTCAAGGTGAGTGAGGTCAACTGTCAAGTGGCGTCTCCTACCAACTGCACCACACACTACACCCCCATCACCCACATACCAACAAACTCTCCATCAGTACTCAACTCTTCCAACCAGATGCTTCCTCACATCCTTACACATTACCACTGTTTCAAGCCGCCCAGCCAAAACTCACAGGCTACACACACTGGCAGCTATTCAACCATGACAGGCACATCACCCAGGCACACGTCCCACTTTCTTGCTGGAGAAGGTGGCGCATATCAGGAGGCAGCAAGTGGCAGTGGCATTTAGCCCCTCGAGCCTGTTCCGCCGTTCAATGAGATCATGGTGGACCTGTGACCTAACTCCATATACCCGCCTTAGCCCCATATCCCCTAATACCCTTGGTTCACAGAAATCAATCAATCTCAGATTTAACATTCACAAGCGAGCTAGCATCAACTGCTGACTGTAGAAGAGAGTTCCAAACGTCTCCCACCCTTTGCGTGTAGAAGCGTTTCCTAACTTCACTCCGGCATGTCCCGGCTCTAAATGTTAGGCTATGTCCCCTAGTCCTAGTATTGAAGTATAGCAGACCTCCAAAAACAGTTACAAATGTCTCAGCAGCCAGAAGCAATAATCCAGCCACTAACCTGTAAATCCTGTATGGTCCCTTTAAATAGCGCTGGTGGGGGGGGTCCTCCAGGCACTCTAAGACACATTCAGATGGTCGGGGTTAAGGCTGTGCGTTGAGTTGAGCGTTAAGTCCCAAAATGGTGTCTATCACTTTAAATCAGCATTGCACACTAATTGTATCCATTTTCTCCCTACTTTACATGATTCCAGTATTCGTTATCTGCGCCTGCACTAACTCCAATATCAAGATAGCATCTGGAGCACGGCATGCTGGAAACGTGCATTTGCAGCCAAGACGCCATCTTGGCACCTCGGGAGGCCGCATAACGTCGAAACAATGGGCGCTACACGGCCCAATATAGCGCCCGTAGAGTCCAGGAAAGCAAAGGCTGCCCCTGGATTTAATGAGACCTCCCTGGATCTACTGCTGGCTGCAGTGTGAGCCGGGAGGGAGGTAATGTTTCCAATGGATGGCAGGAAGAAACCTGGCTCTGAAACCAAAAATGCTTGGCTGGAGGTGGCAGAAGGGGTGAGCAACGGGAGCATGGTGCCCAGGTCTTGGGTTCAGTGCAGGAAGCGTTTTAATTTCCTAACCAGGTCAGGGATAGTGAGTACAGTTGCTGATTCACCCACATCCTGGGCTTGATTTTCCTGGGAAATTGCCGCTGTTTTGGGGGAGGGGGGGCTCTGAAAATCGGGGAAATCCCATTCGGGTTTGGAACCAGGCTCCGACCTGCAGACTTCGGGGTTCCCCACTGACGGGTCTGGGTGCGCGCCCCCCCTCCCGAATGCGGAAGTCCCACCGGCAATTAAAGCCGGCAGGATGATACTTTACACAGTTGTTTAGATAGTATAAGTAGTTGAACTACTTAATTTTCTCCACATTGAGGCAGGGGTGTGATTTTGAAGGATCCTCAGTGTGTTTCCCGTGCTGTGGGAAACACTCCCTGTTGGAGCAGACGTGTTTCAGCCAGCAGCCAGTGGGAGATGCAAAGGATTATTTGACAGGTGGGGAGAAAAGGTCATTTATTGCAGCAGGGCACTCTGTTCTTTCGGACAAAGTTTTGGCTGTGAGATCTTTGTGTTTTCAATGAAAATTCTTACTTTCCACTCATAATTCTTCTGTTCACACATATTTACCTACTTTTCAGACCCCCTCAAACTCACACCGTCAGCATGGGGGGGCACCATGACTGCATTCACCACTACATCCGAGGACGAGCAACATCACCAGCCTCGCCAGGCACAGCGTCCACCTCCGTCACTTGGAGCTCCACAACACAGTGCTGCACCACAGGCACCTGCACAAGAGCACGGAGGGCAACAACAGAGAGGGGTCCGCTTGAGGAGGCTCCATCCACATCTGCCACCCACATGGAGGAGGAGGAGGAGGAGGAGGAGGAGGAGGAGCCCATGGGCAGAGCAGCGGCTCACCTGGCTGCTCGTGAGGCCAGGCGGTCACTGATATGTGAACGGTTCTCCTAATATCAGAAAGTGTGAAGAGTCCAGTCCTCAGACCACATGGGAAAAGCAGCGCCCACACCAGACCGCCCACCCCTCCCTGCACAAAACAGTCCTACAACTACACATACACCCACTGTAAAGTGACCCAATGGGTGGCATCAAGTGTCACCGTTCATGGTGAACCTCATGAAAGGACCTGATCACAAAAGCCGGTTAAGAATGGGCAAGACGTGGCAGTAGTGGTGACAATCATTTAATGTGAATATAACAAAAAGCAAATATAAATGAAAAATGCGACCAACCGTCAAAAACCCTTGTGCATCCCCTTTGTGCTCGCAAATCCTTCGCCTTTCTCTTACGACTACTTCTACGTGGTGCATCTCCTGTGGCTGCAGCAGAGGTAGTGGCAGGTTGCTCATCTTCATGCCCTGACTGATTAGATGCTTTGGGCCTACACCCTCTGGGTTTCGGTGCCCGTGTGGGCCCCTCCAAAGACTGCTCCACCTGCACCTGTGCAGGGGCAGAATCGGCCACCTGGAGAGGAGGCAGCATTGCGGGTACTGGTTAAGAGGGGGGCAACGGGTGAGACATGGGAGCGCTTTGAGTGGCGTCCCCACTTCCATGTTCTCTTTCGCCATCATCCCTCTCCTAGGCCAGGCCCACATCACTCCTACCACCCTGCTGGACGACAGTTTGGAAGAAACATGTGAAGCCTTGTAAGGCCAGTGCTAGAGTATCTGTCTGCCTGTTTAAGGTGGCAGAACGTTGTTCAGCCTGAGTCCAAATGACCATTGTCAGGGCCTGAATGGACTCATCTGTGAGCCGTGCTTGAAGCTCAATGGAGGTTAGCCTCCTCTCCATCACAGATATTCCCGCACTTACCTGTGACAGTATCTCAGAGATTCCCTCACGTCCCTGTGACACTATCTCAGAGATTCCCTCACGTTCCTGTGACACTATCTCAGAGATTCCCTCATGTCCCTGTGACACTATCTCAGAGATGCCCTCACGTCCCTGTGACACTATCTCAGAGATTCCCTCACGTCCCTGTGACACTATCTCAGAGATTCCCTCACGTCCCTGTGACACTATCTCAGAGATTCCCTCACGTCCCTGTGACACTATCTCAGAGATTCCCTCACGTCCCTGTGACACTATCTCAGAGATTCCCTCACGTCCCTGTGACACTATCTCAGAGATTCCCTCACGTCCCTGTGACACTATCTCAGAGATTCCCTCACGTCCCTGTGACACTATCTCAGAGATTCCCTCACGTCCCTGTGACACTATCTCAGAGATTCCCTCACGTCCCTGTGACACTATCTCAGAGATTCCCTCACGTCCCTGTGACACTATCTCAGAGATTCCCTCACGTCCCTGTGACACTATCTCAGAGATTCCCTCACGTCCCTGTGACACTATCTCAGAGATTCCCTCACGTCCCTGTGACACTATCTCAGAGATTCCCTCACGTCCCTGTGACAGTATCTCAGAGATTCCCTCACGTCCCTGTGACACTATCTCAGAGATTCCCTCACGTCCCTGTGACACTATCTCAGAGATTCCCTCACGTCCCTGTGACACTATCTCAGAGATTCCCTCACGTCCCTGTGACACTATCTCAGAGATTCCCTCACATTCCTGTGAAACCATCTCAGAGAGTTGCTAACGTCCCTGTGACACTTTCTCAGAGATTCCCTCATGTCCCTGTGACACTATCTCAGAGATTCCCTCATGTCCCTGTGACACTTTCTCAGAGATTCCCTCACGTCCCTGTGACACTATCTCAGAGATTCCCTCACGTCCCTGTGACACTATCTCAGAGATTCCCTCACGTCCCTGTGACACTATCTCAGAGATTCCCTCACGTCCCTGTGACACTATCTCAGAGATTCCCTCACGTCCCTGTGACACTATCTCAGAGATTCCCTCACGTCCCTGTGACACTATCTCAGAGATTCCCTCACGTCCCTGTGACACTATCTCAGAGATTCCCTCACATTCCTGTGAAACCATCTCAGAGAGTTGCTAACGTCCCTGTGACACTTTCTCAGAGATTCCCTCATGTCCCTGTGACAGTATCTCAGAGATTCCCTCACGTCCCTGTGACACTATCTCAGAGATTCCCTCACATTCCTGTGAAACCATCTCAGAGAGTTGCTAACGTCCCTGTGACACTATCTCAGAGATTCCCTCACATTCCTGTGAAACCATCTCAGAGAGTTGCTAACGTCCCTGTGACACTATCTCAGAGATTCCCTCACATTCCTGTGAAACCATCTCAGAGAGTTGCTAACGTCCCTGTGACACTTTCTCAGAGATTCCCTCACGTCCCTGTGACACTATCTCAGAGATTCCCTCACATTCCTGTGAAACCATCTCAGAGAGTTGCTAACGTCCCTGTGACACTATCTCAGAGATTCCCTCACATTCCTGTGAAACCATCTCAGAGAGTTGCTAACGTCCCTGTGACACTATCTCAGAGATTCCCTCACGTCCCTGTGACACTATCTCAGAGATTCCCTCACGTCCCTGTGACACTTTCTCAGAGATTCCCTCATGTCCCTGTGACACTTTCTCAGAGATTCCCTCACGTACCTGCGACACTATCTCAGAGATTCCCTCACGTCCCTGTGACACTTTCTCAGAGATTCCCTCACGTCCCTGTGACACTTTCTCAGAGATGCCCTCACGTCCCTGTGACACTTTCTCAGAGATGCCCTCACGTACCTGCGACACCATTCCACTCATGCAGGAGTTGGACTCCTCCATCCTCTGTAGGGGGTGGTGGTGTGTGTCAGCTTCACCTCTGACTTCTGAGCGGTTCGAATCGCTCCCACTCCCTGGGTTCTAGACCTTGGACTTATTTGGGGGTTGTGACAAAGTGCAGCAGACAACTGGTTTTGGTGCAAGAAACTTTGACCTTTATTCAAGAGAGAAAATACAACACAACAATCTTAACACTCTAATAAAATGGGGAACACTTCGGTACACACGAGGGAAATTATAGTAGAAAGATACCTCACCCCTCCCAATCCCACTGTACTCGCTAAGTTGGACTCTAAAGGACCAGAGATAATGCTCACCAAACGAATCCTTGACAGTAATTCACCCAGAGGTAAGTCAGGAATAGATCGTAGAGTGGAAACTTTGCGGATCTTCGGTTTTCTCCCGAGTTGGTTTTCTTTGGTCGCGGTGGCCCAATATTACCCGGTTGGTTGGTGGCAATATTCGGTTGGTTGTTTCGTAAGGCCCTTGTTGCCGCGAGGTGTCTGATGGTCACTGGGGCTGTTGCTCTGGTTTCTTCTTGTGTGTCAGCCTGCTTCTAGAGCTGCTGACCTTCCCTGTCGAACTGCTTTCTTGTCGCCCCCTCGCCTTGTTGAACTGTCGCCTCCCGAGCTGTTGAACAATCCTTTGCCCTTGCAGGTCTGGCTGACCGGTTCTCTCACGTAGGGTTCGTTGGTTTCGCTGGAAGCTGCTCTCCTCCCAGAGACAGGCAGAAGAAGAGAAGCAGAACACAAGAGCCAGCAAGAGCCAGAGAGAGAGAGAGAGGTTTCGAGTTTCCACTTTTATATCCCTCTCTTACAATGGTCTTCGTCACTTAAAAAAAGGCACTTCATTTCTGTTTAAACAGTTCTTACAAAGTCCTTAAGAATCTTTGATGGCTTTTAATGGTCCCTCATCATGTTGCAATTGCTTCTCCCCATCGGTCATTGTTAATTCCGATTTTTAGAGCTTGTCACACAAGGCTTCCTTTTGTATCCAACGTCCTAGGTGTTGATTGGTTTTGCTTTAAAACAAAGACATGGCCCCACCATGTCTGGAGCAGTTGCCTCTTTCAATGGCCTACTGCCTTTCGAATTAGGGCTGAGTGTTGACCACCTGCTGTAGGTTTTGCATTAAAACAGAGACATGATTGAAGCAGTAATTCTCCCTCATTCCACTGTGTGTGTTGTTGATTCATCTGGTGACCTCTCACCTATCCTTCCATCTTAGGATTTTAGTCAATGGCCATACTCAGGGAAAAGGTGAATTCCCAGAATTCTTACAGTCGCCCCGACGAGGAAGCGAGTCCCTTAAAGGACGTGGATTCCTCGAAAAGTACTTTTCCCTGGTTGATGCTTCCTGGTGCGGCTCGTGTGTGAGTCGGCCCAATATTTCATCACCCTGAAATGGTTAGAACAGAGTTCAAAGTCCTTTTCTTTAGGGTTTTTTCTTCCTCCGAGTTTTTGGGGGATCTGTGAATTTTGAGAATCTTACACCTCTGCGTTATTGTGGAGAGTGCGCGTGGTACCTGTTCCAGTACCTCGCAAATGTGCTGCTGTCCCTCGATCATTCTCCTTTTAAAGGATGGCCCCCAGGGTTCTGCATCTGTGTCCAGCTGAGCAGAGCCTGGACAGGAGTGCTCCCACCGACACGGACTCTCCACAGCTGCCCCTGCCACCAGTGTCTGCTCGTGCTCACATGTGTGTGGTGACTCACCATGTGTGACCCCAACTAATTGCGGACTAGGACCCACCGAGGTGTGTGTATCTGCGCTGGTGGATGGCTCACTAAAATGTGACGGTGCCCTCTCAGAGGCCGGGAGCTCCTCTGAGGAATCGCCCTCCCCTGTCACAGCTGAAGGCCCTGTAAGAGAACAGAAGGCAATATTATGCACAATCACAGATGTGTAATGTTGCGATGAGCATACTGAGGTGCTGAAGATGGCAAGGCATGTTAACATCAATTCATATTGTGTGTGATGAATGTTAAAGTTGTGTCACCAGCCGTTTGTGGGGTGTCAGTTTCGGTATCCCCGAAGGACAGGAACTCGAGGGTTCGGTTGAGCTCCAGGTCCTCCTCCTCCGCCTCTGTGAGGACCACTATTTGTCGTGGCCCCCCCTCCGGTCCTCGCCCTCTCCCGTGCATTCTGGGCTCTCTTCTCCTAGAAAGAGAGAAAGTACAAACGTGTGAGTGAATGAGGGTGAAGTGGTCAACCGCTGAATGCATTGGTTTGGGTGAGGCTGACCGTGAAAGAGATGCATCAGAGGGTGAGTATGCGATAGAGCCATGAGATTGTATGAGGATTGGGTTGAGTGGTAGTGGTGGGATGAGTACTGGGGAGGTGAGTAAATGCAGGTAAGTTGAGGATGAGCTTTGAGTGGGTGTGAGGAGTGATGTGATGGAATAGTGTTGGCAGTGCAGAATGAGTTGTGGGGTGGGGGCGGTGATGTGGAAGACAGAGTGTAGGAGAATGAGTAAGTGTACTCACTTTGGCTGACCTGGTTCGATAATTGAAACGCTTCCTGCACTGGATCCAGGTGTGGGAGATGTTGCTGCCGCTGGTGACCTCCTCTGCCACCTCGAGCCAGGCCTTCTAGGTGGCAGAGGCGGCCACTTCCTCCAGTCCGCCGGATAAAACAGATCCCTCCTCCTCCTCACCCCATCCAGTAGCGCCTGAAGTGCGACATCAGTGAACCTTGGAGCGGCCTTGCTCCTGAGCTGCTCCATTATGGTGTGTGGGTGTTTGTTCCAGGAAAAGCTATTGGAGGACTGCCCCTTTAAATAGATCTCCTCCAGCTGACAGCCTGTGATGCGGGTGTGCAGTCCGCCCAATGCGCAGCTTTCAGACGGCAAACCCGGAAGCCACGTTAAGTGGCTCCAATCGAATCGCGATCGCGTTCGAAATGGACATCTTTGATTGGGCGGGTTACCCACCCGGCCAATCACTTCCCCGCTGCCATCCTGCCTCCATTCTAATATCGGGGCCCCCTGTGTTGTTCAACATCCCTCCCGCACCCCCCCGCCAACCCTGTCACTCGGTGTTGGCACATCTACCCCATCACATAACTCCTCACACCCACCTGAGTGTCAGCGGGACCAACCATCCTTCACTTTCTATGCACTTCCTCAACTTCCCATTTATTCCCCCACCACTGCCACTCCCCTAATCCTGATCCAATGTGATGTATCTGTCTGATAATCATCCTCTGATGCATCTCTTTCATGGTCAACCTCACCCAAAGCAATGCATCCATCAGGTGAATATGTCACCTTCAGTCACTCACAGGTCTGTTCCTTCTCTCTTTGTAGAAGAGAGCGAAAAATTCAAGGCAGAGCAGCAGAAGTGGAGATGGCCGATCACATAGTGGAGGTGACAGATGAGGAAGAGGAGCCCATGGAAATAAGTCGGACCGTCGCATGCCTATCCATCGGAGATGGAGAGACTGGAAACCCACAGATGGCTGGTGACAGAACCTTAATATCTTTCACACATGTTGAATTGGTTTTATCAATGATGTAACTGAGCCAGACCTCAGTATGGTCATTGGGAAGATTGTCACTTTTGTGATGAATCATTAATGTCACTTTCTGTTGCATTCCAGGGCCTTCACGTCTTCACGAGGAATCAGCAGAAATGGAAGAAAGTGATTCCTCAGAGGAGCTCATTCCTTCTGAGGTGCACCGTCACAGGACGTCCGGCCATGCACCAGCGCTGATACTCGCTCTTCGGTGGGTCCTGTTAGACGGTTAGTTGGGTTTCATCTGGTGATTCACCACTCACAAGTGAGCACGAGCAGACACTGGAGGAAGGGGCAGCTGTGGAGAGTCTGTGTCGGGGGGTGACACTCCTCTCCAAGCTCTGCTCAGCTGGATACAGATGTTGAATCTGGGGGCCATTGTTGAGAAGGACAATAATAGAGGTACAGCTGCACCTTTGCGAGGTACTGGAAAACATGCCGCGCACACTCTCCACAACAGTGGAGAGGATGGAGGAGTCCAACTCCATCGCTAGTGGATTGATGGCACAGGTAAATGCAAGAATGTCTGTGATGCAAAGAATGATATCCTCCATTGAGCTCAAAGCACAGCTCTCAAATGAGTCTATGCAGGCCATGACAACGACCGTGCAGACTCTGGATGCCAACATGTCTGCCATCTTAAATAGGATGATGGATACCTTATCAGTGGGATGATGATGCGCTGGCCCATCGCAGGGATGAATGGCAAAAGGGACTCCACTCAAAGCATTCCCATGTCTCACCCGTTGTCCCCCCCCTCAACCAGTACTCACAAAGCTGCCTCCTCTCCAGATGGCCGAGTCTGCCCCTGCACCGGTGCAGGTGGAACAGTCTTTGGAGGGGCCCTCACGGGCTCCAAAACCCAGAGGTCGTAGGCCGAGAGCATCTCAGCAGTCAGGGCAGGGATCTGAGGAACCTGCCACTACCTCTGCTGAAGCCGCATGGGATGCACCATGTAGATGCAGCATGAAGCGTAAGTTAAAGCAAGTATTATTCACCAAGGGTATGCACAAGGGTGTTTGAAGAAATGTTATGTTGTTAATTATATATTTCTTTGTTATGGCAAATTAAATTTACTCATTATCACCACCACTGCCATGTCTTGGCCATTATTGAGTCTCTTTTGTGAATTCGCTCTTTCATGTGCTTTATCATGAATGCCAAGACATGATGCCACCCATTGGGCAAGTGTGTAATAGGTGTATGCGTGGTTTAAGGACTGTTTTGTGCAAAGGAAGGGTGGTTGGGGGATTGGCGGTGGTGGTTGTTCCAGGCGGCCTGAGTATTTCAAAGTCTTCAATTTGGACATCGCATTATGAGGACCTGTTAGAGATGAGGGAATCCCTGGCATCATGGGCAGCAATGTGCGCGGCTGCTCTGGCGATGGGTTCCCCATTTTCATTTTCCTCCTCCTCAGATGTACTGTGGCATAGATCCATTGCACCCCCCCCAATCCTGATCTTGTCAGTTTGAGGGGCTCCAAAATTTAGGTAAGTTTGTGTGAACACAAGAATTCTCAATTTTAACAAAGAAATCTCAGTCCAAACACAAAGAACTCCCAGCCAAAGGTTGTCTGAGATAATTGAGTGCCAGCTGCAATACTTCACCTTTTATTGAGATGTGTCAATCACTGGGTTAAAGGACCAAATGAGCTTCAGCTGCAACTCGCCTCCATTTCAATGGCACATTTCAGAAGCCACGGGAGACATGTTCAGGAGAAGTTAAATCTGTTTCTGTTGCAAAATCCACAAAAAGTGAAGTACCTAAAGTATTTCAACTACCTGAATGGGCCCTTCAAATATTGGCCCACCGGCTTTAAGTGGGGATGGGACTTCCGGGTTTCTGTTGCACGCATCCCAACGCGCGTGGGTTAAACCCGAAAGTGGGCGCATTGGAGCCGGTGTACGGTCCCACTCCAAAAAGCTGCTACTTCAACCTCCCACCTGCACCCAACCCACCCATTCTTGGGGGTTAAATGACCCCTGTGGTCTTTCTTACTTTCACAGTGAGACGGGTGATGACCATAGCCTCTTTACATTGAGAATTAGATGTTTTGCTAGCCCAGAATGGACTCGCACAGTTCCTCTTTTTTCCTCCATAATCACTATGTTTGATATTCGTCTTGCAAGTCCAGTCCTAACTCCCTGACTAAATGAAATGGTTGCACCAAACTGACGTTGAACAGGAGAACATTATTTATAAATGTAGGCCCAGGGAAATTCTCCATCCACTGCCTTCCAGTGCTACCCTGCCAGGGTCTGTGGGGTCAGCAGCAGGACACCTCATTGGCATGGGACAGGCAGGCCCAAGCGCCACTTTGGGGGCCCGACTGGCCTCGAGTGCCGGAAACCCTGGTGTCTATCCCTCTGTGGGGAGGAAGCCCACCCCTCCAGCCCCAGCAATTGTCATATCGGCCCCCTGAGCAAGGAGGCCAATTTTCAGGCTTTTCTCTTTAAATTGTAAAATTCTCCCAGGGATCCAGGTCAATAACCCTCCACTCGCTTGGCGGTACCGATGCCACGTCTTCACCGAGGATCCCCTTCTAGTTTAAGGAGAGCGAGCCCCTGGCTTTCGCCAGTCCCAGCCCCTGGTTCTGACCTCTTGGTGTCATTTGGCTTGTGAGATGCAAATGGCAGGTTCCACCCTTTACAAGGCAGCCAGCAAACTCCTGGCAACGGTGGAGACACTACTTTCCTGGGGATTCCACCGTTCATCCACCAGAGTTCTGGTGAGCGAGCAGGGGAATCCCCGATGAAGCTCTAACTAAACCCTAGGAGTATGAAGTGCCCAATACATGAAAGTTTTACTGGAAAAATAAAATTTGTATCATGCTTCATCACCAGCTACTTTACACTATGCACACACTCCTTTTAAACAAAAAGGAATCAGCTCACAGCAATGTGATTTTATACCAGTATTATTGGGAGATTTATATTGGAGGCTTGAAAAATTCAGCTTTATATCTATAGAAGCTCCAGGCTAAACAGGCCCAGAACTGTGCTGCAGTAATGAACAATTAATTCAATATCTAGGCCCACACACTTTTTCATAGTTACATCCTATATCGTGCTTTATTAATAAACAGGAATATGCTGACAGCACACAACTGAAACTTACTTTCAAACTGGGACTGGTCGTAGTAATACAATTGCCTGGAAGTTGCTGCCTGCATTAAGCCTATGCCAACAACAACAACTTGCATTTATATAGCGCCTGTAACATTGTAAAACATCCTGAGGCGCTTCACAGGAGTTTTATCAGACAAAATTTGACACCGGGCCACATAAAAAGAGATAATAGGACAGTTGACCAAAAGCTTGGACAAAGAGGTAAGTTTTAAGGAGCAACTTAAAGGAGGAGAGAGTTAGAGAGGCGGTGAGGTTTAGGGAAGGAATTCTAGAACTTAGGGCCTAGATGGCTGAAGGCACGGCCGCCAATGGTGGAACGATGGAAATCGGGGATGGACAAGAGGCCAGAATTGGAGGAGTGCAGAGATCTCGGAGGGCTGTAGGGGTGGAGGAGGTTACAGAGATATGGAGGGGCGAGGCCAGGGAGGGATTTGCACATGATGATGAGAATTTTAAAATCGAGGCGTTGCCGGACCAGGAGCCAATGTAGGTCAGCGAGCACAGGGGTGATGGGAGAACGGGACTTGGTGTGAGTTAGGATCAGTCATCTGTTTTATATGTGTGTGTGCAGCACATTGGCTGATGCTGAAATTGATCTTATTGTAGCATGGAAGGAGCACAAGGCAAGACAGGTTAATGACAGTAATCTTCAACATGCTGACCCACAGATACCAGTTCCCCACTATCACATGGATGTGCCAGGGCCTGCAAATGCATTTGTTGGTATGATAGTGGATGAAGCCAGTTCAGCTCTAGAGCTTATTGAAGTCCCTGCTGTTCCTTCTTTCGTCTTGCACCATTTCAAGCATGTGGGGCTTCTAAACCAACCTCCATCATTAATTGCAACTTGACTTGCCAAAGGTGGTATTTTTCACTTAGATCCCTTGTTGATCCCTGAGCTAAAGAATGAAAGACTTGCATTTATATCGAGCCTTCACGACCTCAGGACGTCCCAAAGTACTTCACAGTCAATGAAGTACTAATGAAGTGTAGTCGCCGTTGCAATTTAGGGAAACACAGTAGCAAATTTGCACACAGCAATGAACCACAGAAACAGTAATGAGATAATGGGCTCAATTTTCAAAGTAAAAAAGCGGGTGGGTTGGGGGCGGGGGGCGGGGGGCATTGAAAATTGCCACCACTTCAGACCCGCCTCCAGTCTACCCATTTCCGGTTTTCACCAGGGCGGGACAGGGGCAGGTGACCAACCCGCTCCCAGGAGGCAGGTCGGGCCTTAAAACCTTTCAAGGAGGCTTTAGGCCTCCATTTTTCTCCAATTCCCGATTTCAACCCTGGGGGGCCGGGATTCCCGGGCCTTCTGTTTTACGCCTCGTGAAAGGAGGCGAGAAGGCCCGCGACTAACAGGTAGATGCCTAGAAAGGCACAGCTTGTTGGCCTGGAGGAGCAGGAGTGCTTCCCCCAGGCACAACAAGCCAACCTGCACCGAACCCCCCCAACGCTCACGGACACCTGACTCCCGATCGCGGACCCCGCCCCGATTGCGGACCCCCCTGACCGCGGACACCCACCGATCGCAGACACCCGACCCCCCGATCGCGGACACCCACCGATCGCAGACACCCGACCCCCGATCGCGGACACCCCCAACCGTGGACAGCCGACCCCCGATCGCAGGACCACCGATCCCGATCCTCCCCCTGACCCCCCCTCAACCCCAATCCCCCAACCCGATCCTCCTCCCGCATTCCGATCCTCCCACCTGACCCTCCCCCTCAATGATCACGGACCCCTACAATGAACACCAATCCCGACACCGCCCCCGTGACTGACCCCCCGATCCCGACACCCCCCTGTGACTGACCCCCGATCCCATCCCCTATGACTTGTGACCCCCATGCCAGCCTATGACCACCAGTGCCCACCCATGCCCCTTGCCCACCCATGACCCCGTGCCCACCCATGACCCCACGCCCACCCATGACCCCGCGCCCACCCATGACCCCGCGCCCACCCATGACCCCGCGCCCACCCATGACCCCGCGCCCACCCATGACCCCCATGCTTCCCCCCATCCATACAAACAAAGACTTACCTGCAGACTTATGTGCAGGCATCCTCTCCCTGGCTGGTCTCCTGTCCGACTGAGACCAGCCTATCAATCAGGCCGCTCAGTCAGACGGGAAACCGACAAAAAAAAGACGTCGTTACGTGAAAATCATAAGGATGTCCACGAATCCCGTACTAATGGGTTTCTCGACCTCAATGTGACCCCAACATCGCCTTCCCAGCTCTGGATTAAAATTGAGCCCAATGTGTTTTTAGTGATGTTGGTTGAGGGATAAATATTGGCCAGGACACTGGGAGAACTCCCCTGCTCTTCAAATAGTGCTGTGGAATCCACCTGGGAGGACAGATGGGGCCTTAGTTTAACATCTCATCTGAAAGATGGAAGTGTCAGCCTGAATTATGGCTCATGTCTCTGGAGTGGGGCTTGAACCTACGACCTTTAGGCGCAGCGCGAGAGAGCCACCTCTGAGCCAAGGCTGACTCCTGTTGTGAAGCTTTGTGTTGAAAGAACTCCCTTTAGATTTACCCATTTATTTTTTCAGCATTTCCTGCTCTGCTGAAGTTGTGTAACTGCCTCAATTGCTGTCTCCTTTTCAACGAATGTAGCTATTTTCAGTTCCACAGAAACATTTTGTACTGTCAGCAGGAAATAAAAATCTCAGAAAAAGAATAAAAAACACAGATGAAAAGTTTTCATGAAAATGCCAATACAAAATAAATAAGAAAAATGAGGACTAAAAGTTACTGTACACCAACTACTGGGACGTATCATATGCCAGCACACAATTCAAAACTCTCTTCAAAAAGCAGACTGAATATTCACTCCTACCAAACCAAGACTCGAGCTCTGAACCAATAAATGCTTTTATTTAAATAAAAGAGTTAAATGGACAGTATAAAATAGTGAATAATACACCTTTCTACCCTCACGGTGCATAAAATAATAAAGATGCCTCTCTCTCCAGGGAATTGATTAGGTATTTAGGAGACAGAGAGCTGGGATAATGGGTATGTACTCCAATTAGCAGGATGTGACTTGTGGTGTCCACTAGGGCTATGTACTGGGGTCTCAGCTTCTCACTATATTTATCAGTGATTTATATGAAGGAACCGAGAGCCATATATCCAAGTTTGCTGACGACACTAAGTTAGGTGTCGCAGTAAATAGTGTAGATGGGAGCAGAAAGATGCAAAGGGACATTGATAGATTAAGTGAGTGGGCAAAACTGTGGCAGATGGAATTCAATGTGGGGAAGGGTGAGGCCTTTCACTTTGAACCTAAGAAAGGTAGATCAGAGTGTTTTCTAAATGGTGAGAAGCTAGGAACTGTGGAGGAGCAGAGAGGGTCCATGTACAGAAATCACTAAAAGCTAGTGGACAGGAACGTTCTTAAAAAGTAGGAGAAAAAGATTGATGAAACTTGCAGTGAAGTTATCCGAGTGTCAAGTGAATGAGCCAAGCATTCCTCCTTCCTTACTGCGTTGTCCCCCAGTCTGCTCAGCAGAACTCTTTTTTAAAAGGCTGCATTCTAATTTCGATGCACTCCAGCAGCTTCACCCGTTTTACATGGGTTTAATGCACTCTAATGGGTGTGGGTATGAGCTGATCCAGGAAATCCTGGTAAATAACTCTCCTGGCCAGCGGCAGGCCCAAATCTTTTTCCGAATAGTGGCACAAATCGCTGTGTGGAAATTCGCCCCCATCTTCTCCGATTCTTTTTTCCCCCCTCTGGACGGGAAGTTGCGGGTTTGACCTCTGACCCTCTCCCGATCTAGGGGTTGGCCGGCCGGGCTGCCAATTAATCCACTGGATGGATGCCTCTAGCAACTAACTCCGGCTGATTCCAAAATGAATAGGGCTAACCTTACGCAATCAGCCTGGACAGTTCATCAAAAGACTTAATGGCCTTCATTGTTTGATCAGAAAACAGGCCGCATTCCACTAGGGTTGCCCTGGAGTGTCCAGAAATAAAAAAAATAATCTCCAGGACACTGCAGCGAGCAAAAAAGCCCAGGAGAAAAATCATAGCTGCAAAAAAAAATTGTGGCTTTAAAAAAAAATTCTTTTAACCCTTTTGTTTACTAGTTCTAAAAATATTGGACATGGAAAAAAGGCTGTTTGACTGACAGTGAAGAATCATCCAATTGGGTAATGAAGAGTCTATTCGCTTTCCAATTGCTGCAGGAAGGAGGTGCACTGCGAGGATGGACAATGTGTTGGGCGACCAATGGCAGCAGTGTGGAGGCAGGAGGTCATGTGATGAGCTTAAAGCAGAGAGCTTCCCTCCCTTCCCCTACCCCACCAAGCCTAACTTGCCCTACGGTTCTGCCCCTGCCCTAGCCCTGAACTCGCATCTTTCTCTGGTTTCTCTTCTATCTCCCCTCCTGCCCTCTCCGAGCTCAACTTGTCCATGAGACCCACCTCCTGCTCCGTCAACCCTATTCTCACCAAACTGCTGACCACCCAACTTCCCTTCCTGGCCCCCATGTTAGCTGATATTGTTAACGGTTCCCTCCCCTCAGGTACTGACACCCCTCCCCTTCAAATCTGCCGCCATCGCCCCCCTCCTCAAAAAAAACGACCATGACCCCTCTATCCATGCGAACTACTGCCCCATCTCCAATCTCCCTTTCCTCTCCATAGTCCTTGAATGTGTTGTTGCCTCAAAATCTGTGCCCATCTTTCCCACAACTCCATGTTTTAATCCATCCAATCGGGTTTCCGCCCGTGTCACAGTACTGAAACGGCCCTGATCAAAGTCACAAATGACATCCTATGTGACTGTGACAATGGTAAACTATCCCTCCTTATCCTTCTCAACCTGTCTGCAGCCTTTGACATGGTTGACCCCACCATCCTCCTCCAATGCCTCTCCTCTGTCATCCAACTGGGTGGGACTGCGCTCACCTGGTTCCATTCTTATCTATCCAGTCGTAGTCAAAGAATCACCTACAATGGCTTCTCTTCCCGGTCCCGCACAGTTACCTCTGGAGTCCCCCAAGGATCTACCCTCGGCCCCCTCTTATTTCCCATCTACATGCTGCCCCTCGACGACATCATCCAAGAACACGTCACATTCCACATGTACACTGACGCAACCCAGCTCTACCTCACCACCACATCTCTCGACCCTTCCACTGACTCTCATTTGTCACACTGCTTGTCCAACATCCAGTACTGGATGAGCAAAAATTTCCTCCCACTAAATATTGGGAAGACCGAAGCCATTGTCTTCGGCCCCCACCACAATCTCGTTCCCCGGCCACTGACTCCCTCTCCCTGGCCACTGTCTGAGGCTGAACCAGACCGTTCGCAACATTAGCATCCTATTTGACCCTGAGATGAGCTTCCGATCACATATCCGCTCCATCACCAAAACCACCTACTTCCACCTCCGTAACATCGTCCGTCTCTGCCCTGCCTCAGCTCATCTGCTGCTGAAACCCTCACCCATGCCTTTGTTACCTCTAGACTCGATAATTGCAATGCTCTCTTGGCCGGCCTCCCATCTTCCACCCTCCATAAACTTGTGCGCATTCAAAACTCTGCTGCCAATATCCTAACTCTCACCAAGTCCCGTTCACCCATCACCCGTGATTGCTGACCGACATTGGCTCTCGGTCCGGGAATGCCTCGATTTTAAAATTCTCATCCTTGATTTCAAATCCCTTCATGGCCTCACCCCTCCCTACCTCTGTAACCTCCTCCAGCCCTATAACCCTCGGAGATCTCTGCGCTCCTCCAATTCTTGCTTCTTGCGCATCCCCGATTTTAATCGCCCCACCGTTGGTGGCCGTGCTGCCTTCAGCTGCTAGGCCCTAAGCTCTGGAATTCCCTCCCTAAACCTCTTTGCCTCTCCACCTCTCTCTCGTCCCTTAAGACGCTTCTTAAAACCTAGCTTTTTGACCAAGCTTTTGGTCAACTGTTCTGATACCTCCTTATGTGGCTCAGTGTCAAATTTTGATTGCTAATGTTTTACTACATTAAAGGCGCTATATAAATGCAAGTTATTGTTGTTGTTGTTAAAAATAAAGTGAGGGGAACAATTACTAAAAACAAATTAAATTGCCTGTACAGCAATGTGCACAGCATCCGAAACACAACGGGAGAACTGGAGGCAATAATTCGTAGCGAGGAGCCAGACATGGTAGGGATAACTGAAACATGGTTACATAAGGAACAGGACTGGGAGATAAATATTGCAGGATATAATGTATTTAGAAAGGATAGGGAAGGAAGGAGGGGCGGGTCAGCTGTACTAATTAGAGACAACATAATGGCAGTAGAAAAAAGGGATTACTACCTCAAGGGTAGTAATCTCCGGATAACTTCCCAGTGCCACGTGCTAGTGAGTATAGAAATAGGAGGATAGAGCAGATGAATGTGTGGCTGGAGACGTGGTGCAAGAGGGAGGGCTTTAGATTCCTGGGGCGTTGGGGAGGTTGCACCAACAGGGCCGGGACCAATATCCTTGCGGGGAGGTTTGCTAATGTTGTTGGGGAGGGTTTAAACTAACTTGCCAGGGGAATGGTTGCTGAGAGGAGATTCAGAAGGGAGAATAACAAAGCTGGAAGTGGAAGGCAGAAAAGTAGTAAGTGAAATTGGAAGGTAGTGGAAACAAGGACCAGCAGCAAATAAGGTCAAAATAAGAAAAAATGTTAAAAAGGCAAAATTAAAGGCATTTTATCTGAATACACGCAGCATTCGCAACAAGGTAGATGAATTGACAGCACAAATAGAGGTAAATGGGTATGATCTAATGGCCATTACAGAGACATGGCTGCAGGGTGAGCATGGCTGGGAACTGAATATTCAAGGATATTCGGCATTTAGGAAGGACAGGCAAAAAGGAAAAGGAGGTGGGGTAGTGCTGTTAATAAAGGATGAGATCAGTACAATAGTGAGAAAGGATCTTGGCTCAGAAGATCAAGATGTAGAATCAGTTTGGGTGGAGCTAAGAAACAACAAGGGGCAGAAAACATTGGTGGGAGTTGTTTACAGGCCACCAAACAGTAGTGGTAATGTAGGGCATGGTATAAAGTGGGAAATTAGAAGTGCATGTAACAAGAGTAATACAGTAATCATGGGGGACTTCAATCTACAGATAGATTGGGCAAATCAAATTAGCACTAATACTGTGGAGGACGAATTCCTGGAATGTATACGAGATGGTTTTCTAGATCAGTATGTTGAGGAACCAACTAGGGAACAGGCTATTTTAGATCTAGTATTGTGCAATGAGAAAGGGTTAATTAATAATCTTGTTGCAAAGGAGCCCTTAGGGAAGAGTGACCATAATATGATAGAATTTTCCATTAAGTTTGAAAGTGATGTAGTTCAATCCGAAACTAGGGTCTTAAATCTAAACAAAGGAAACTACGAAGGTATGAGGTGCAAGTTGGCTGCGGTTGATTGGGGAACTACATTAAAAGGTATGACCGTAGACAGGCAATGGATGGCATTTAAAGAATTAATACATGATTTGCAACAAATATATATTCCTTTAAGGCACAAAAATCCAGCAGGAAAAGTGGTCCAACCGTGGCTAAAAAGAGAAATTAAAGATAGTATTAAATCATCGCTGCAGTGTGTACCATCCACAGGATGCACTGCAGCAACTCGCCAAGGCTTCTTCAACAGCACCTCCCAAACCCGCGACCTCTACCACTTAGAAGGACAAAGGCAGCAGAAACATGGGAACACCACCACCTGCACGTTCCCCTCCAAGTCACACACCATCCCGACTTGGAAATATATCGCCGTTCCTTCATCGTCGCTGGGTCAAAATCCTGGAACTCCCTCCCTAACAGCATTGTGGGAGAACCTTCTCAAGGGCAATTAGGGATGGGCAATAAATGCTGGCCTTACCAGCGATGCCCACATCCCAAGAATGAATTAAAACCAATGCATTCAGTGGTTAGCCACATCACCATCACTCACTCTCGCCTCTCTACTTTCTCCCCTTACAGGAGAAGAGAGCCCAGAATGCACGGGAGAGGGCGAAGACCGAAGGGGGGCCGCAACATCTGGTGGTCCTCACGGAAGCAGAGCAGGATGCTCTCGAATTGAGCCGCACCGTTGAGTGCCTGTCCGTGGGGGACGCCCAGACTGCCACCCGACAAACGGCTGGTGCAGGTGGAGCAATCTTTGGAGGGGCCCTCACGGGCACCAAAACCCAGAGGGCGTCGGCCCAAAGCATCTAATCGGTCAGGGCATGGACAAAAGCAACCTGCCACTACCTCTGCTGCAGCCACAGGGGAAGCACCAGGTAGGAGTACTCGTAAGTGTAAGGCAAAGGTTTTGTGAGCACAAAGGGGATGCACAAGGGTGTGTGACGGTTTGTCATGTTTTTTATTTATATTTGATTTTTGTTAATGGCACATTAAATATTATTATTGTCACCACTACTGCCACGTCTTGGCCATTCTTGACTGGCTTGTGTAATAAGTCCCTTTGATAAGGTTCACCATGAACACCCACCATTGATGTCACCCATTGGGTCACCCTACAGTGGGTGTATGTGTAGTTACACGACTATTTTGTGCAGGTGCCTGTGGTGCAGCACTGTGTGTTGTGGAGCTCCACGTGGCGGAGGTGGATGGTGTGCCTGGCGAGGCTGGTGATGTTGCTCGTCCTCGGATGAAGTTATGAATGCAGCTATGGCGCCTCCATCCTGACGGTGTGAGTTTGAGGGGGGTCCGCAAAGTAGGTAAATGTGTTTGCACAGCAGAGTTTAGGGAATAAATTAAGAACTTTGAGTGGAAAGATAAAGGTGTTGCAGCCAAAACTTTGTCTGAAGTGACAGAGTGCCCTGCTGCAATAAATGAGGTTTTCCCCCCAACTGTCAAATAATCCTTTGCTTCTCCCACTGGCTGCTGGCTGAAACACGTCTGCTCCAACAGGGAGTGTTCCCCACAGCACGGGAAACACACTGAGGATCCTTCAAAATTGCACCCCTGCCAAAATCTCCAGTCAATGAGGTCTGTCAAGTACCTCAAGTATCTAAATAACTATTTAAAGTAGCATCCCGCTGGCTTTAATTGCCAGTGGGAGTCCCGTATGCGGGAGCTGTGCACGCACCCGTACGCGTCACTGGGGAACCCGGAAGTCAGCGGGTTGGAGCCGGGCTCCGGACCCACTCCGGGATTCCGCCATTTTAGGAGCCCCCCACTCCCAATGCACCCGCTCGGCCATCCGAAAATCGGCCCCAATGTGACACTTTCAGTGATCTGTTCAACCAGTGTTAGCAGCTCTGCAGTCCACAGGCTGATCTGTCTGGCTTTGTCTCAACCCCAATTCTCCCACCTAAGGTTGCGCATTGGATTTTAAACCTTCGTGAACCACATTTAACTCAAAAGGTAACACTTCAATATAAATCATGCCCAAATCCTTCCATGGTAAAATGGCTGAACATCCAGAAATATGAAACCCAGAAATTAGACATGCTGATAGGATGAGATGTAGTAAGATGGGAGGAGTCTCGTGTGGAGCATAAACACCAGCGCAAACCTGTTGGGCCGAAAGGCCTGTTTCTGTGCTGTAAATACTATACTCTGTAAAATGCAATAGTAATATTTAATAGAAGCTATGGCTCATTTTCAGTAAGACCAATTTAGACCAGTCTCGAATCCCTGTGTAAAGTGGTGTTGGTCTATATGGATCTGAGCCAGATTTTTTAGCCCTCCAGAGCATGTCCCAGTTCTGTACCACTGAGACTTCATAGCCAGAAAATATACCCCATGATTGGCTCTGCCCCTGACTTGACATTGAGTTTTATTACTCCTGCTTTGTAAAAGTGCTCATGATTTAAAGTTTGAAATAAATACTTTTTATAGGTAAAGTAATAGCAGCTGGGCTGGATGAAAGCATATTCATTAACTTGATGCAACACTATTCAGAGGTCTTAAAATAAAACAGCTGAGCCGATGCAGGATATTTTACCATTAGGTACTGGATTGCAGAGTCAATGGTGTCTATTTTGACTTTTAGCCAGTCGACTGGTGAAATGCCTCCCGCTCCCCCCCCCACCGTCATTTACATTCGCCAGGCGAGCTGCAGAGTGCCAAACAGGCATCCTGACACAGCTCGCCAGATTCGGCAAAGGAAGGCGGGCCATAACTGCTGCCAGGAAGGTAAGTCTCGGTGGTGAGGGGGCGGTTGTGATCACAGAGCTTGGGGGGGGGAGGTCCCAGGGCAGCAGTGGCCCAGATTATTTTTGTGGGTCCCAAAGTTTCACTCCTGCTCCTCCAAGGCCCACAGAAATAATTTGAGACTTATCTTTGTCAGGCCTCTTTGGTTCCATCACCTGTAGAACTGGTTGGAGTGTACACTGTGCAAGTTCTGACCAATCCCTACCTAAAATGGCAATCGGGGTCCTAGTTATGTCCTAGGACCCCGATTTCCATATTTAAAGGGGCCTATCACCTGAAACAGGTGGACGCTTTGGACACCCAGAAGTAGGCCCCTTTTAAAATGGCGCCGGCTGTATTAATGGCAGTGCAAAGGCTGCCGACCAAATTTTGAGACTGGGTGAGGGCAGTGAAAATCAACCCCGGAGGGTGAATTGCCATTTGCTGCCTTTTCGAGCAGGAATAATGTAAAAACTGCCCTTGCGATAAGGAATGGTCTGAGCTGTGAGTTCCTGTCTCACCAAGACTATCTTAAGAATGTTAACTCATGGAAATCAGAACTTGAACTCTCAAACATTCAAAGTATCAGTGGGAATTATTTAAAATACGGTGTTGAAAGCCGGGCATAAATTAAAAATGCAGAGCTGAAATCAAATTCTAACCATGCCCCAAGCTTTTAAACGGGTGCAATCCTGTTGAAAAAGCACATTCAATGGACATGATGTTTTGCCAAAGACGAGTTATACAATCAGTATTACTGGTATCCGTTAATTAGCAAGGAAATAACCCACAGGGAGTGTAGAAGCTGTTTTAGAAGTGGCTTAGGATATGTATGAGAACGGGTCTGCGGCAGGAGCTGTGTTTTATTATTCAGTAGAAGGCACTTGCAGTGGACTGGGGCTTGAATACTAAATAGGACATTTAAATACTATCTGGCTTTGAGAAGTTTAGATTTATTTTACACATGGGGATGTCATTATTTTAACACACGCTATATGGCATTTTTAGGTCAGCTTGTGTTTGTACTGCTTCTCTACAAAAACATTTGCCTTTGGACAAGAATTTTCTTCTTGATTCCCGATTGGAGATGCCCATTTATGGAAAGAACATTGGTCAGAAAGAACATAAGAAATAGGAGCAGGAGTAGGCCATATGTCCCCTCGAGCCTGCTCCGCCATTCAATAAGAACATGGCTGATCTTCAACCTCAACTCCACTTTCCTGCCTTATCCCCACATCCGTTGATTCCCTTAGTGTCCAAAAATCTATCGATCTCAGTCTTGAATATACTCAACGACTGAGCATCCACAGCCCTCTGAGGGAGAGAATTCCAAAGATTCACAACCATCTGAGTGAAGGAATTTTTCCTCATCTCAGTCCTAAATGACCGACCCCTTATCCTGAGACTATGTCCTCTAGCTCTAGACTCTCCAGCCAGGGGAAACAGCCTCTCAGCATCTACCCTGTTAAGCCCTCTAAGAATTTTATACATTTCAATACGATCACCTCTCATTCTTCTAAACTCCAGAAAATACAGGCCCATTCTACACAATCTCTCCTCATAGGACAACCCTCTCACTCCAGGAGTCCATCTAGTGAACTTTCGTTGCACTCCCTCCTTTAGTAAGGAGACCAAAACTGTACAGTACTCCAGGTGTGGTCTCACCAGAGCTCTATATAATTGCAACAAAAGTTCCTTGCTCTTATACTCCAACCCCCTTACAATAAAGGCCTTCCTAATTGCTTGCTGTACCTGCATGTTAACTTTCCGTGATTCGTGTACAAGGACACCCTGGTGTGGAATACTGTCATGGCTGGGAAAGCTCACACGCCTAATTATAGCGAAGGAGCTCAAAGCTGCAAACAGGAACCGCGTGCCCGCAGAATCAGCGCGTAAGAAATGCCGCAAATGCACGTAAGTCTAACAGTCAACTCAAGCGTCCTCTGTGCTTTGGGAGAAGGGGGACCAGAAACACATTGGCTGGAGTGCTCCACTTCTCCACTTGATTGTCTGTCCACTAAAACGATTGGGCAGAAAAATCGTGGCCAGGTGAGGGTAGCAGCAGAAAAGCCAGCCGACAGGCTTAGTTCCAATTTAAGTGAAGATCAATAGGGGGCTTGGCCAATAAAAAAAACAAATGCAAAGTCATTCATGGAAATATACTCAGGCAATTTAACTTTCTCTATAAATAAACATCTAATCAACGAGCATCAATAAAGGAAACATGGGGTCTTAAATCATTCCAAATTACTTATACAATTATAATCAGCAACATAAGTACAAGATTCAAGTTCCTCATGCAAAATAGGGAAAGTCGAGATGAAAGAGGATATTTTGCCGGGATGTATCCAGGAATTTAGAGAGACCCTCCCCAAAGCTTCACATAGCGGTTCCCACTTCAACAAGGGGCAATCTCCTCTGTGTGCCAGATGCAATGCAATAATAAACACATTCTTTATAAATGGTTTACCACTTCACTGTGACTATCACACAGAGACCAACTCAATGCAAATTAGATGTTCTCCCACTCATCCTGCAAACTCCAGCAAAGGTCAGCACTGGTGGGCACCAGTGGGTGCAACCCCAATATAAATACGGGGATCATGACCCGCTGATTTTCAGGGCCCACATTCTCTGATAAACTGTGAAGCAATGCCAGAGGAGATCCACCAGTTAATAGCAAAACACTGAGTGAAGATTTCCTCTTTGTGAGAGAGAGAGAGAGACGCTTCTTCAGCAGAGCCAGAAGCCCCTGATGCTGGCAGCCAGGAGGGCAGCAGCTGTTTTAACCTCCCCCCGCTCCATCCCAGCTCAAAGCCCTGCCTTGAAATTCTGGTGGACTTCACCCTTCAGAGGAAAATCACACCTGCTGTTATTCTAACCTGACTGACACTTGGTTGGGGCCCCAGAGGAGAATCGGTTTTTATATCTCTTCTTCCCCCATCTAGTTTTAGCCCAGGAGAGTCTCTCTCTCTCTCTCTCTCTCTCTCATCTCTCTGTCTATGTTTATTGTTTCGGTCTGTCTGTCTCTCCTCCAGGACCTCACCAGGGTTGTCTGTTTCTGCCTTTTCTGTGCTCGCTCAACCAGGTCTCCAAACAGGTCCATGTCGCCTCCCCACATTTATCTGTCTTTCTACCTCTTTTCTCTGCCTGTTCCCTGGGCCGCTGTGTTGCTGAAGTGAATATTTGAGAGTCCCGTTCATCAGGAATGGACTTCTGCATATGTACGAATTGCTTTTCCTTTGACACACCTTCCTTCACTTTTTTGCTTCTCCCCTCTCCTTCATTTCCATTTTTCTCTCTCTGCTCTGTTACTTCTTCATTTTCACATTCCTTTTCACTTTCCCTCTTGCTACCTTCCTTACTCTTCTTTTCTTAACCGATCTCTGCTGTTTGCATTGCATGTGGGAAGACTGATGGGGAGGGGAGATAGGAGCAGGCCACGGAGCAAGCAGAGAGAGAGAAAGCAAGAGGAAGTGCTGAGACTGTAAGGGAACAGGTCACAAAAGATGCACACAGAGTTCAGAGAATCATAGAATCATAGAAAGGTTACAGCACGGGAGGAGGCCATTTGGCCCATCGAGTCCGTGTCGGCTCTCTGCAAGAGCAATCCAGCTAGTCGAATTCCCCTGCCCTTTCCCCGTAGCCCTGCAATTTTTTTCCTTTCAAGTGTTATCCAGTTCCCTTTTGAAGGCCATGATTGAATCTGCCTCCACCACCCCCTCGGGCAGTACATTCCAGATCCTAACCACTCGCTGTGCAGAGGAAGAAGGCCATGGAAAAAAACCACAATCCTTTGTGCATATATTGGAGGCCTGCCCATGCAAAGGCTCCCAGAACCTTTATTGAAATCTGGGAGATGATCCAGGATTTGCTGTCTGTATATTGCAGCAGCAGTGAAGCCCCAGCTGGATAATAATTTCTGTAAATTGTAATCTCACTGGAGGATGCGCTTGGGAATTATAATCTCACTGGAAGATGGCCCTGAGAATTTTAATCTCACTGGAGGATGCCCTTGGGAATTATAATCTCACTGGAAGATGGCCCTGGGAATTGTAATTTCACTGGAAGATGGCCCTGGGAATTGTAATTTCACTGGAGGATGCCCTTGGGAATTATAATCTCACTGGAAGATGGCCCTGGGAATTTTAATCTCACTGGAGGATGCCCTTGGGAATTATAATCTCACTGGAAGATGGCCCTGGGAATTGTAATTTCACTGGTGGATGGCCCTGGGAATTGTAATCTCACTGGAAGATGGCCCTGGGAATTGTAATTTCACTGGTGGATGGCCCTGGGAATTTTAATCTCACTGGAGGATGCCCTTGGGAATTATAATCTCACTGGAAGATGGCCCTGGGAATTGTAATTTCACTGGTGGATGGCCCTGGGAATTGTAATTTCACTGGAAGATGGCCCTGGAAATTGTAATTTCACTGGAAGATGACCCTGGGAATTGTAATTTCACTGGAAGATGGCCCTGGGAATTGTAATTTCACTGGTGGATGGCCCTGGGAATTGTAATCTCACTGGAAGATGGCCCTGGGAATTTTAATCTCACTGGAGGATGCCCTTGGGAATTATAATCTCACTGGAAGATGGCCCTGGGAATTGTAATTTCACTGGAGGATGCCCTTGGGAATTATAATCTCACTGGAAGATGGCCCTGGGAATTTTAATCTCACTGGAGGATGCCCTTGGGAATTATAATCTCACTGGAAGATGGCCCTGGGAATTGTAATTTCACTGGTGGATGGCCCTGGGAATTGTAATCTCACTGGAAGATGGCCCTGGGAATTGTAATTTCACTGGTGGATGGCCCTGGGAATTGTAATTTCACTGGAAGATGGCCCTGGGAATTTTAATCTCACTGGAGGATGCCCTTGGGAATTATAATCTCACTGGAAGATGGCCCTGGGAATTGTAATTTCACTGGTGGATGGCCCTGGGAATTGTAATTTCACTGGAAGATGGCCCTGGAAATTGTAATTTCACTGGAAGATGACCCTGGGAATTGTAATTTCACTGGAAGATGGCCCTGGGAATTGTAATTTCACTGGTGGATGGCCCTGGGAATTGTAATCTCACTGGAAGATGGCCCTGGGAATTGTAATCTCACTGGTGGATGGCCCTGGAAATTGTAATTTCACTGGAAGATGACCCTGGGAATTGTAATTTCACTGGAAGATGGCCCTGGGAATTGTAATCTCACTGGAAGATGGCCCTGGGAATTTTAATCTCACTGGAGGATGCCCTTGGGAATTATAATCTCACTGGAAGATGGCCCTGGGAATTGTAATTTCACTGGAAGATGACCCTGGGAATTGTAATTTCACTGGAAGATGGCCCTGGGAATTGTAATTTCACTGGTGGATGGCCCTGGGAATTGTAATCTCACTGGAAGATGGCCCTGGGAATTGTAATTTCACTGGAAGATGGCCCTGGAAATTGTAATTTCACTGGAACTTGACCCTGGGAATTGTAATTTCACTGGTGGATGGCCCTGGGAATTGTAATCTCACTGGAAGATGGCCCTGGGAATTTTAATCTCACTGGAGGATGCCCTTGGGAATTATAATCTCACTGGAAGATGGCCCTGGGAATTGTAATTTCACTGGAAGATGACCCTGGGAATTGTAATTTCACTGGAAGATGGCCCTGGGAATTGTAATTTCACTGGTGGATGGCCCTGGGAATTGTAATCTCACTGGAAGATGGCCCTGGGAATTGTAATTTCACTGGAAGATGGCCCTGGAAATTGTAATTTCACTGGAACTTGACCCTGGGAATTGTAATCTCACTGGAAGATGGCCCTGGGAATTGTATTTTCACTGGTGGATGGCCCTGGGAATTGTAATCTCACTGGAAGATGGCCCTGGGAATTGTAATTTCACTGGTGGATGGCCCTGGGAATTGTAATCTCACTGGAAGATGGCCCTGGGAATTGTAATCTCACTGGAAGATGGCCCTGGGAATTGTAATCTCACTGGAAGATGGCCCTGGGAATTGTAATTTCACTGGTGGATGGCCCTGGGAATTGTAATCTCACTGGAAGATGGCCCTGGGAATTGTAATCTCACTGGAAGATGGCCCTGGGAATTGTAATTTCACTGGAAGATGGCCCTGGGAATTGCAATTTCACTGGAAGATGGCCCTGGGAATTGTAGAGCTGGGCATTAGGGTCAAGAGGCAGATGAACAAACTCCAACACCTTATTGGATGGTGTAATTATTGGCCACACAATTTTCTCCTGGGAGTTTCTCTGCTAATGAGGCAGTTGGAACCAGTGTTTGGGGGAAATGGCTGCATGCTGGCTCTTGGGAGTTCTTGCATTAAGAAAAGCCATGGTAGATCCTAGGAACTGTAGATCTGGGAATGTCAATGGGCAAACTTAACACAATTATGTACAGTTGCTTGCCAGAGAAAAGGATTTGCCCAATTAGGGAAAGGTGTACCCAAAGTCCAGGGTATTCAGAGCCCCAGCAGAGTGCACTGTGCTGGTTGGGGGAAAGGGGGAAGTTTTTAAAGCCATGTTTAGGGGTAACTTTGGGATTGTTTTTTGTCTGTTTGTTTTGTTTTATATTTAATGACTTACAAATGATGATTTCTCTGGGCTCTGTTGTAGGCTCAGAGTATCCCTAGTGCAAAGTGTGAATTGGATAACTGGGACAATAGTGTTCATGTGTAGCGAAGCTCCATACAAATGGGTTACTTAGTTTTGTTTAGCTGGTAGCACGCTCACTTCTGAATCTAAAAGGACATGGGTGTAAGCCGCACTCCAGGACCTAATGCAGGCCGATTCTTCAATATAGTACTACCTTTTGGCAGTATTTGAAGAAGAGTAGGGAGTCCTCCCAATCTCCTGGCCAACATTCCTTCCTCAACCAACATCACCAAAAACAGACTATCTGGTCATTCACCTGTTCATGAGACTTTGCTGTGTGCAAATTGGCTGCCACATTTGCCTATATAAAAATAGTGACTGCCCTTCCAAAAGTAACTAATTGATCATGAAGTCCATTGGAATGCCCTGAAGGTTTAACTGATGAGGAAGAAGAAAATGGAAAGACTCAATGGGCATGACATAGAGGATAGATACAAGATGTTTTAGATCAGACTCCCGGAATAGAGTTTTGCATGATAGAAGAACATATTGGGAATTGGAATGTGGAGCAATTGCTCCCCCATTTCGGCACCTATGTGCTGTGGTAGGGGTAGAGGAGGGGCCATCTCAGGCCTGGGGAGGGGGGTGGTGGTCAATGAATGTATGTGGAACCAGGGCTTGGAGAGCGAAGGGCTTGGCAGTCCCAGCTGGGTCCAGATTTCAGAAGCTGAGACGGTGGGTAATGAGGCTCTTGGAGATGGGAGCACAGGACAGGAGAGAAGGGGGTATAACGTTACTACCCCTAAGTGTGGGGGTGTGTGGGGGTGTGTGGGGGTGTGCAGGCATCTAAGTATGCTCCTGGAATTTACAGAGATGAATTATTGTAACACAAAATTCGATTAAGTTGTAGATTTTTGCTTCAATAACTGAGATTGTAAAAAATGAATCACTCACTGAGACTGAAAACAGAAGACTATAGATTACAAAGGGTTCACACTATGAGTTGAAACATTCAAAGCATCCCTCGGAATGTTGAAACCTTGTGGAGGTCACCATGGGTCGTAGAGGAAATTAACAAGACAGAGCATATTTCTAGCGAAAAACACCATAGACGTTAAGTAACAAATACACCTGGAAATTGATAATAGAGTGAAATTTGTTGAAGGGAAGCACTGGTTAATGACACATCCATTCCATTACAATGTCATTTTTTTACTGTTCAAGGCAATGAGAAGATTCCATTTAAGGGAATCAATGAAATTATCATCATTATGTACTGAGATGAATTCCTGGCATTGAGAGACAGAGAAAGAAAGAAAAAGATAAAGATAGGGGGCAGCGAGAAAGATGAGTGAGAGGCGACAGAGAGAAAGGGAGGGACAGGGAGAAAGAGAAAAAGGGGAGCTGGGGAGGGGAGAGGCCGAGAAGTGAGGGGACAATGGGGGAGAGAGAGAAAACTGTTGGAGCTGACTTATTTCATGCAGATGTTCATACACACCAACCATCAGTGTTCACAATGACTGACAGGGGTAGGCTTTCATCTTTACTACCTCGGCATTAAACATCGCTTGGATGGAGCGGAGAGGAACATCTGACGGGGATGTCCGCATGTCCCTAATAGAACCCGCAGGATTTTCCTTCCATTCGTTTCAATGGCAAGAAAACTCAGCAGGCTCTGTCACCAGTGTTTTAACTTTCTCGCTAGATTTTCCTTTCGCCGGTGCGATGCTCAATGTCCATGTGCTAAATTCAATAATCTACCCCTCAGTGTTTTGAGTCCCATTGTGTCAGTTGACTGGCAATATTCAGCGTGGACAGAATGCCTCTCTCCTTACGGTTGATTTGAAGTCCTGCTGCTAATGGTAGTGATGGTCCCTGCACATTGTAGTCAGGATTCTCGCAAAATCAGGAGTCCCTAGCCACACTATACCGAGACCTGAATCAGTTTGATTAGCAGCAGGAGTCAGGTAGGGTTAGCACTGAAGGGAGAGGGAAGGTGAAATGGATGTCATTGAAAGGAACAAGGGAAAAATAGATGACAATGAAGGGGAGAGAGAAGAGGGCAGAAAGAAAAAAAAAGAAAGAGAATGCATTAATATAACACCTTTAACATCCTCAGGATGTGCCAAGGTGTTTCAAAGCCAATGAGTTATTTTAGCAGTATGGTCGCTGTTATTTTGTCGGCAAATGTTGCAGCTAATTTACGCACAGCAAATAAGATGACTGACCAGTTAATCTATTTGGTGGTGTTGGTTAAGGGATGAACATTGGCCCATGTTTAGTCATGATGGTCTGGCTATCATGGTGTGTGGGGCAGGTTTGATGGACCAGCTGGCCATTTCCTGCCTGTCAATTTTGTATCTTCATATGTTCGTATCTGAAAAGGCTGACAGGATCTCGGTTTAACCTCTCATCCAAAGCATAGAACATAGGAACATAGGAACAGGAGTAGGCCATTCAGCCTCTTCAGCCTGTGCTGCCATTCAATTACACCATGGCTGATCTGTATCTTAACTCCATTTACCAGCCTTGGTTCCATAACCCTTAATACCCTTACCCAACAAAAATCGATCAATCTCAGTTATGAAATTTTCAATTGACCCCCAGCTTCAACAATTTTTTGGGGGAGAGAGTTCCAGATTTCCACTCCCCTTTGTGTGAGGAAGTGCATGCTGACATCACCCCTGAACGGCCTAGCTCTAATTTTAAGGTTATGCCCCCTTGTCCTGGACTCCCCCACCACAGGAAATAGTTTTTCTCCACCAAGCCTATCAAATCCTTTAATCATCTTAAACATCTCAATTAGATCACCCCTTAATTTTCTATAATGTGGAGATGCCGGTGATGGACTGCGGTTGACAAATGTAAGGAATCTTACAACACCAGGTTATAGTCCAAAAGTTTTTCTATACTCATGGGAATACACGACTAATCCATGCAATCAATCCTCTTAATCTAACCCTTTTAGCCCCAGTATCATTCTGCGCTGCACCCCCTCCAAGGCCAATATATCCTTCCTGAGGTTCGGTGCCCAGAACTGAACGCAGTAATACAGATGGGGTCTAACTAGAGCTCTGTATAGCTGTGACATAACTTCCTCCCCTTTGTATCTCAGCCCCCTTGAGATAAAGGCCAACATTCCATTAGCCTTTTTAATTACTTTCTGTAACTGTCCACTAGCTATTCGTGATTTCTGTTCTTGGACCCCTAAATCACTCTGCTCATCCACAGTTCCTAGCTTCTCGCTATTTAGAAAATACTCTGATTTATCTTTCTTAGATCCAAAGTGGATAACCTCACATTTTCCCACATTAAAATCCATCGTCCACAGTTTTGCCCACTCACTTAATCTATCAATACCCCTTTGTAACTTTCTGCTCCCATCCACACTATTCACTGTGCCACCTAACTTAGTGTCATCAGCAAGCTTAGATATACGGTTCTATAGTCTTCATCCAAGTCATTTATAAATATAGTGAAAAGCTGTGGCCCCAGTACAGATCCCTGGGGGATGCCACGAGTCACATTCTGCCAATTTGAGTACATACCCATTATCCCCACTCTCTCTCTCCTATCTCCTAACCAATTCCCCATCCAAGCAAATAGGTTACCTCAAATTCCATGCGCGATCATTTTTGTTAACGGTCTTATATGTGGAACCTCGTCGAATGCCCTCTGGAAGTCCACATAAATAAGATCCATAGACACTCTTGTATCTACCACATTGGTCACCTCCTCAAAAATTCAACGAGGTTCGTTAGACATGACTTCCCCTTTACAAATCCTTGCTGGCTCTCTCTGATCAGCTCATATTTGTCCAAATGCTCAGTCACTCTGTCCCTAACAAATTCTAGTAACTTCCCCACGACTGACATTAGACAAATAGGCCTATAATTTCCTAATTTATCTCTGATACCCTTCTTAAAATATGGAGTGACATTGGCAGTTTTCCAATCCAAGGGGACAATTCCTGAATTGAGAGAGTTTCGGGTGATCATGATCTGTAATTTCCTCACCTATTTCTTTTAATACCCTGGGTGGAAACCATCAGACCCTGGAGATTTGTCCGTCTTTCATAACATTAGTTTCTCCATCACAATTTGTTAAACTTATATTGAATCTAGTTAGTTCCTCCCATTGATTTATTTTTAGTTTTCCTTGTATCTCTGGTATTTTATCCTCATCCTTTACTGTGAAGACCGATACAAAGTAATCATTCAGTTAGGCTGCCAATTCCTGATTTCCAATTACCATATCACCTGCCTCTGTCATTAAGCGGCCAACATTACTCATAGCCACCATGTTTCTCTTAAAATACTTGTAAAAACTTTTAGCGTTGTCCTTGGCATCCCTCACAAGCTTTATCTCGTATTCCATTTTTGCAGCTCTTCCCACTTCCTCAGTTCTGCTCTGACGTGTCAGCCTGGATTATGTGCTTAGAACCTGGAATGTGGTTTGAGCCCACACAATTTTCTGACTCAGAAGCAAGCATGCGTTCACTGAGCCAAAATGTCACAGAAACTGGGACCAGGGCTTAGGCGCGGGGAAGGGAGGAGAGTGCCAACATTAAATGAGAGGGAGCTGCGAGGGCCTGTGACAGTTGAAGTGAAGTGGGGGAAGGGCGCGTGCCAGCATGAACTGGAGTGGGGGAGGGGAAGACAAAGAGCTTCAGCTGAATGGTGGACAAGTTACAACTGAGGCTGTAGGAAAGGTAAAGGAGTACCAGCTTGAATTGGTGAGAGGAGTACCTGCTTGAATTGGTGAGGGGAGTACCTGCTTGAATTGGTGAGGGGAGTACCAGCTTGAATTGGTGAGGGGAGTACCTGCTTGAATTGGTGAGGGGAGTACCTGCTTGAATTGGTGAGGGGAGTACCTGCTTGAATTGGTCAGGGCAGTACCTGCTTGAATTGGTGAGGGGAGTACCAGCTTGAATTGGTGAGGGGAGTACCTGCTTGAATTGGTGAGGGGAGTACCTGCTTCAATTGGTGAGGGGAGTACCTGCTTCAATTGGTGAAGTGATTACCAGCTTGAATTGGTAAGGGGAGTATCTGCTTGAATTGGTGAGGGGTGTAACTGCTTGAATTGATGAGGGGAGTACCTGCTTGAATTGGTTAGAGGAGTAACTGCTTGAATTGAAGGGGAGTACCTTCATTGAATTGGTGTGAGGTGTACCTGCTTGAATTGGTGAGGGGAGTATCTCCTTCAATTGGTGAGGGGAGTACCTGCTTGAATTGGTGAGGGGAGTACCAGCTTGAATTGGTGAGGGGGGTACCTGCTTGAATTGATGAGGGGAGTACCTGCTTCAATTGGTGAGAGGAGGACCTGCTTGAATTGTTGAGGGGAGTTCTATAATTAAATTGGTGAAGGGAGTCCCTGCTTGAATTGGTGAGGGGAGTCCCTGCTTGAATTGGTGAGGGGAGTCCCTGCTTGAAATGGTGAGGGGAGTACCTGCTTGAATTGGTGAGGGGAGCAGCTGCTTGAATTGGTGAGGGGAATACCTGCTTGAATTGGTGAGGGGAGTATCTCCTTCAATTGGTGAGGAGAGTACCTGCTTGAATTGGTGAGAGGTGTACCTGCTTGAATTGTTGAGGGGAGAACCTGCTTGAATTGTTGAGGGGAATACCTGCTTGAATTGTTGAGGGGAGTACCTGCTTGAATTGTTGAGAGGCGTACCTGTAAAATTGGTGAGGGGAGTTCCTTCATTGAATTGATCAGGGGAGTAACTGCTTGATTGGTGAGGGCAGTACCTGCTTGAATTGGTGGGGGGAGTACCAGCTTGAAATGGTGAGGGGAGTACCTTCTTCAATTGATGAGGGGAGTCACTGCTTGATTGGTGAGGGGAGTACCTCCTTGAATTGGTGAGAGGAGTTCGTTCATTGAATTGGTGAGGGGAGAACCTGCTTCAATTGGTGAGGGGAGTACCTGCTTAAATTGGTGAGGGGAGTACCTGCTTCAATTGGTGAGGGGAGTACCTGCTTCAATTGGTGAGGGGAGTAGCTGCTTGAATTGGTAAGGGGAGTATCTGGTTGAATTGGTGAGGGGTGTAACTGCTTGAATTGGTGAGGGGAGTACCTGCTTGAATTGGTTAGAGGAGTAACTGCTTGAATTGAAAGGGAGTACCTTCATTGAATTGGTGAGGGGAGTACCTGCTTGAATTGGTGAGGGGAGTACCTGCTTGAATTGGTGAGGGGAGTACCTGCTTGAATTGGTGAGGGGAGCAGCTGCTTGAATAGGTCAGGGGAGTAGCTGCTTGAATTGGTGAGGGGAGGACCTGCTTGAATTGGTGAGGGGAGAACCTGCTTGAATTGGTGAGGGGAGAACCTGCTTGAATTGGTGAGGGGAGTACCTGCTTGAATTGGTGAGGGGAGTACCTGCTTGAATTGGTGAGGGGAGAACCTGCTTGAATTGGTGAGGGGAGAACCTGCTTGAATTGGTGAGGGGAGTACCTGCTTGAATTGGTGAGGGGAGTACCTGCTTGAATTGGTGAGGGGAGTACCTGCTTGAATTGGTGAGGGGAGAACCTGCTTGAATTGGTGAGGGGAGAACCTGCTTGAATTGGTGAGGGGAGTACCTGCTTGAATTGGTGAGGGGAGAACCTGCTTGAATTGGTGAGGGGAGTACCTGCTTGAATTGGTGAGGGGAGAACCTGCTTGAATTGGTGAGGGGAGTACCTGCTTGAATTGGTGAGGGGAGAACCTGCTTGAATTGGTGAGGGGAGTTCTATAATTAAATTGGTGAGGGGAGTACCTGCTTGAATTGGTGAGGGGAGGACCTGCTTGAATTGGTGAGGAGAGTTCTATTATTAAATTGGTGAGGGGAGTACCTGCTTGAAATGGTGAGGGGAGTCCCTGCTTGAATTGTTGAGGGGAGTCCCTGCTTGAATTGGTGAGGGGAGGACCTGCTTGAATTGGTGAGGGGAGTACCTGCTTGAATTGGTGAGGGGAGTCCCTGCTTGAATTGGTGAGGGGAGGACCTGCTTGAATTGGTGAGGAGAGTCCCTGCTTGAATTGGTGAGGGGAGTCCCTGCTTGAATTGGTGAGGGGAGTCCCTGCTTGAATTGGTGAGGGGAGTCCCTGCTTGAATTGGTGAGGGGAGTAGCTGCTTGAATTGGTGAGGGGAGTACCTGCTTGAATTGGTGAGGGGAGTACCTGCTTGAATTGGTGAGGGGAGGACCTGCTTGAATTGGTGAGGGGAGGACCTGCTTGAATTGGTGAGGAGAGTCCCTGCTTGAATTGGTGAGGGGAGTACCTGCTTGAATTGGTGAGGGGAGGACCTGCTTGAATTGGTGAGGAGAGTCCCTGCTTGAATTGGTGAGGGGAGTTCTATAATTAAATTGGTGAGGGGAGTACCTGCTTGAATTGGTGAGGGGAGTACCTGCTTGAATTGGTGAGGGGAGTACCTGCTTGAATTGGTGAGGGGAGAACCTGCTTGAATTGGTGAGAGGTGAGTACCTGCTTGAATTGGTGAGGGGAGTACCTGCTTGAATTGGTGAGGGGAGGACCTGCTTGAATTGGTGAGAGGCGTACCTGTAAAATTGGTGAGGGGAGTTCCTTCATTGAATTGATCAGGGGAGTAACTGCTTGAATTGGTGAGGGGAGTAGCAGCTTGAATTGCTGAGATGAGTACCTGCTTGAATTGGTGAGGGGAGTACCTGCTTGAAATGGTGAGGGGAGAACCAGCTTGAATTGGTGAGAGGTGAGTACCTGCTTGAATTGGTGAGGGGAGTCCCTGCTTGAATTGGTGAGGGGAGTACCTGCTTGAATTGGTGAGGGGAGGACCTGCTTGAATTGGTGAGGGGAGTGGCCCTGGGAGTCCTCAACATTGACTCTGGACCCCATGAAATCTCATGGCATCAGGTCAAACATGGGCAAAGAAACCTCCTGCTGATTACCACCTACCGTCCTCCCTCAGCTGATGAATCAGTCCTCCTCCATGTTGAGCACCACTTGGAGGAAGCACTGAGGGTAGCAAGGGCACAAAATGTACTCTGGGTGGGGGACTTCAATGTCCATCACCAAGAGTGGCTCGGTAGCACCACCACTGACCGAGCTGGCCGAGTCCTAAAGGACATGGCTGCCAGACTGGGTCTGCGGCAGATGGTGAGCGAACCAACACGAGGGAAAAACTTACTTGACCTCGTCCTCACCAATCCACCTGTCGCAGATGCATCTGTCCATGACAGTATTGGTAGGAGTGACCACCGCACAGTCCTCGTGGAGATGAAGTCCCGTCTTCGTACTGAGGACACCATCCAACGTGTTGTGTGGCACTACCACCGTGCCAAATGGGATAGATTCAGAACAGATCTAGCAGCTCAAAACTGGGCATCCATGAGGCGCTGTGGGCCATCAGCAGCAGCAGAATTGTATTCCAGTACAATCTGTAACCTCATGGCCCGGCATATTCCTCACTCTACCATTACAAACAAGCCAGGGGATCAACCCTGGTTCAATGAAGAGTGTAGAAGAGCATGCCAGGAGCAGCACCAGGCGTACCTAAAAATGAGGTGCCAACCTGGTGAAGCTACAACTCAGGACTACATGCATGCTAAACAGCGGAAGCAACATGCTGTAGACAGAGCTAAGCGATTCCACAACCAACGGATCAGATCAAAGCTCTGCAGTCCTGCCACATCCAGTCGTGAATGGTGGTGGACAATTAAACAACTAACGGGAGGAGGAGGCTCTGCAAACATCCCCATTCTCAATGATGGCAGAGTCCAGCACGTGAGTGCAAAATACAAGGCTGAAGCGTTTGCAACCATCTTCAGCCAGAAGTGCCGAGTGGATGATCCATCTCAGCCTCCTCCCGATATCCCCACCATCACGGAAGCCAGTCTTCGGCCAATTCGATTCACTCCACGTGATATCAAGAAACGGCTGAGTGCACTGGATACAGCAAAGGCTTTGGGCTCCGACAACATCCCAGCTGTAGTGCTGAAGTCTTGTGCTCCAGAACTAGCTGCGCCTCTAGCCAAGCTATTCCAGTACAGCTACAACACTGGCATCTACCCGACAATGTGGAAAATTGCCCAGGTATGTCCTGTCCACAAAAAGCAGGACAAATCCAATCTGGCCAATTACCGCCCCATCAGTCTACTCTCAATCATCAGCAAAGTGATGGAAGGTGTCGTCGACAGTGCTATCAAGCGGCACTTACTCACCAAAACCTGCTCACCAATGCTCAGTTTGGGTTCTGCCAGGACCACTCGGCTCCAGACCTCATTACAGCCCTGGTCCAAACATGGACAAAAGAGCTGAATTCCAGAGGTGAGGTGAGAGTGACTGCCCTTGACATCAAGGCAGCATTTGACCGAGAGTGGCACCAAGGAGCCCTAGTAAAATTGAAGTCAATGGGAATCAGGGGGAAAACACTCCAGTGGCTGGAGTCATACCTAGCACAAAGGAAGATGGTAGTGGTTGTTGGAGGCCAATCATCTCAGCCCCAGGATATTGCTGCAGGAGTTCCTCAGGGCAGTGTCCTAGGCACAACCATCTTCAGCTGCTTCATCAATGACCTTCCCTCCATCATAAGGTCAGAAATGGGGATGTTCGCTGATGACTGCACAGTGTTCAGTTCCATTCGCAACCCCTCAAATAATGAAGCAGTCCGTGCCCGCATGCAGCAAGACCTGGACAACATCCAGGCTTGGGCTCATAAGTGGCAAGTAACATTCGCGCCAGATAAGTGCCAGGCAATGACCATCTCCAACAAGAGAGAGTCTAACCACCTCCCCTTGACATTCAACGGCATTACCATCGCCGAATCCCCCACCATCAACATCCTGGGGGTCACCATTGACCAGAAAATTAACTGGACCAGCCATATAAATACTGTGGCTACGAGAGCAGGTCAGAGGCTGGGTATTCGGCGGCGAGTGACTCACCTCCTGACTCCCCAAAGCCTTTCCACCATCTGCAAGGCTCAAGTCAGGAGTGTGATGGAATACCCTTCACTTGCCTGGATGAGTGCAGCTCCAACAACACTCAAGAAGCTCGACACCATCCAAGATAAAGCAGCCCGCTTGATTGGCACCCCATCCACCACCCTAAACATTCACTCCCTTCACCACCGGCGCACTGTGGCTGCAGTGTGCACCATCCACAGGATGCACGGCAGCAACTCGCCAAGGCTTCTTCGACAGCACCTCCCAAACCCGCGACCTCTACAACCTAGAAGGACAAGAGCAGCAGGTACATGGGAACAACACCACCTGCACGTTCCCCTCCAAGTCACACACCATCCCGACTTGGAAATATATCGCCGTTCCTTCATTGTCAAAATCCTGGAACTCCCTTCCTAACAGCACTGTGGGAGAACCGTCACCACACGGACTGCAGCGGTTCAAGAAGGCGGCTCACCAGCACCTTCTCAAGGGCAATTAGGGATGGGCAATAAATGCCGGCCTCACCAGCGACGCCCAAATCCCATGAACGAAAAAAAAAAAATTGTTGAGGGGAGGACCTGCTTGAATTGGTGAGGGGAGAACCTGCTTCAATTGGTGAGGGGAGTACCTGCTTCAATTGGTGAGGGGAGTACCTGCTTCAATTGGTGAGGGGAGTACCTGCTTCAATTGGTGAGGGGAGAACCTGCTTCAATTGGTGAGGGGAGTACCTGCTTCAATTGGTGAGGGGAGTACCTGCTTCAATTGGTGAGGTGAGTACCTGCTTCAATTGGTGAGGGGAGAACCTCTCATCCTTGCGCTCATCCAGGCAAGTGGAGAGTATTCCATCACACTCCTGACTTGTGCCTTGTCGATGGGGGAAAGACTTTGGGGAGTCATGGTGTAAGTCACTCACCTTCGAATACCCAGCCTCTGACCTGCTCTCGTAGCCACAGTATTTATATGGCTGGTCCAGTTAAGTATCTGGTCAATGGTGACCCCCAGGATGATGATGGTGGGGGATTCGGTGATGGTAATGCCGTTGAATGTCAAGTGGAGGTGGTTAGACTCTCTCTTATTGGAGATGGTCATTGCCTGGCACTTATCTGGCGCGAATGTTACTTGCCACTTATGAGCCCAAGCCTCGATGTTGTCCAGGTCTTGCTGCATGCGGGCACGGACTGCTTCATTATTTGAGAGGTTGTCAATGGAACTGAACACTGTGCAATCATCAGCGAACATCCCCATTTCTGACCATATGATGGAGGGAAGGTCATTGATGAAGCAGCTGTAGATGGTTGGACCTTGGACACTGCCCTGAGGAACTCCTGCAGCAATGTCCTGGAGCTGAGATGATTGGCCTCCAACAACCACTGCCATCTTCCTTTGTGCTCGGTACGACTCCAGCAACTGGAGAGTTTTCCCCCTGATTCCCATTGACTTCAATTTTACTCGGGCTCCTTGATGCCACACTCGGTCAAATGCTGCCTTGATGACAAGGGCAGTCACTCTCACCTCACCTCTGGAATTCAGCTCTTTTGTCCATGTTTGGACCAAGGCTGTGATGAGGTCTGGAGCTGAGTGGTTCTGGCGGAACCCAAACTGAGCATCAGTGAGCAGGTTATTGGTGAGTAAGTGCCGTTTGAAAGCTCTGTCGACGACACCTTCCATCATTTTGCTGATGATTGAGAGCAGACTGATGGGGCGGTAATTGGCCGGATTGGATTTGTCCTGCTTTTTGTGGACAGGACATACCTGGGCAATTTTCCACATTGTCGGGTAGATGCCAGTGTTGTCTGGAGCGCAAGTCTTCAGCACTACAGCTGGGATGCTGTCGGGGCCCATAGCCTTTGCTGTATCCAGTGCACTCAGCCATTTCTTGATATCACGTGGAGTGAATCGAATTGGCCGAAGACTGGCTTCTGTGATGGTGGGAATATCGGGAGGAGGCCGAGAAGGATCATCTACTTGGCACTTCTGGCTGAAGATGGTTGCAAACGCTTTTGCACTCACGTGTTGGACTCTGTCATCATTGAGGATGGGGATGTTTACAGAGCCTCCTCCTCCCGTTAGTTGTTTAATTGTCCACCATCATTCATGACTGGATGTGGCAGGACTGCAGAGCTTTGATCTGATCCGTTGGTTGTGGAATCGTTTAGCTCTGTCTGTCGCATGTTGCTTCCGCTATTTCGAATGCATGTAGTCCTGAGTTGTAGCTTGAGAAAAGAAGCACCAATGTTGTGCCTCCAATGTTTGTATTTTGCCCTTCAGGCTTTCAATTATTTATGTTGTTTTCCCTCCAATGTGGGTGAAGGAATGATGAACGTATCTAGAACATGAGTAGCAAAGCCCAGTGTAATTACTTTTTTCACTTATTGTAAGCTTTTAATCAAAACTCTGCAGGAGTTGTCAGTTTTCTTGGACTGTACGTCTGCTTTTGCTCGTTTTCTAGATTGCTATGTATGGATTTTGTGTGTCTTTTTGTATTTGGTGAGCTGGACAATCTAACAGTGGGACAATAACGCAGAGGCAGGTTCTGATTGGGCCGGGGTGGGGTGTGGCGGGGGGCGATGCGATAACGGGCGTGAAGCCTTTAAGAGGTTTTGGCGCGTCAGAATGTACGATTTCAACACGGATACCTAATTATCATTTAACTTCCGGATTTTGCGTCTCCAATGCCCGTCTCCAATGCCCGTCAGCGGGCGTGATGCGAACCAACATAGCACGATGTCAACTCGACTATTTAAAGGGCCAATTCAAAGAGGGAATTTGGAGGAGTTGGGAAGTTCTATAAAGAGATGGCAAACTTTGAAGGTGGACTCAGGACGGTCAAGGGCTGGACCCTGCTTTACGACACCTCACTTGTTGTGCTGCTGGGTGCAGTAAGGAGTAGGATGGAGATAATTTTCCCCAGCTTCAGGGAGAAGAAACCTGCTGCTGTCACCAAGAAGGTGTGGTTATAGGTTGCTGAGGAGGTGACCAGCAGGAGTAAAGTGCCCTGTACCTGGATCCAGGTCAGGAAAGGTGAGTGAAGTTAGACAATCACCTACATCCTGCAGTGCACCCCCCACCCCCACTCTGTCTTGCTAGGCCTACTCCACCACATCACTCCTCACACAAACATAAGTTTCAACAGCACCTTCCCATTCCCTTTCTATGCACTTCCTCACCTCCCATTTATCCATCCACCACTGCCACTCATCCCAATCCTTATGCAATGTGATGCATCAGCCTGATAGTCACCCTCACCGAATGCACTGCATCCATCGGTGAGTCTGTTGTTCCCTCATTGCAGGAGAAGCGAGAACATATTATAAAATGTCCATGTTAGAAAAAGGATATAGAAGCATTGGAGGTGCTGGAGAAGGTGCAAAAAAGATTTACCAGGATAATACCAGAACTGCGAGGCTATACCTATCAGGAAAGATTGAACAGGCTGGGGCTCTTTTCTCTGGAAAAGAGGTGACTTGATAGAGGTCTTTAAAATTATGAAGGGGTTTGATAGGGTAGATGTAGAGAATATGTTTCCACTTGTGGGGGAGACCAGACCTAGAGGCCATAAATATAAGATAGTCACTGATAAATCCAATAAGGAATTCAGGAGAAACACCTTTACCCAGAGAGTGGTGAGAATGTGGAACTCACTGCCACAAGGAATGGTTGAGGCGACTGGCATAGATGCATTTAAAGAGAAACTGGTTGAACACATGAGGGAGAAAGGAGGATATGCCGATAGGGTGATATGAAGTAGGGAGGGAGGAGGCTCGTGTGGCGCACAAACACTGGCATAGACCAGTCGGACTGAATGGCCTGTTTCTGTGCTGTCCGTTCTATGTAAAAACACAAGGGAGAGGGAGAGGACTGGAGATGGCCTGCTACAGATAGTGCAGCTGACATCATCAAAGGAAGAGGCCATTGAAATCGTTGGCAGATCTGTGTCCCTGACCGTGGGAGATAGAGAGACTGGGACTTCACAGCTGCATGGTGACAGAATTAAATATCTCTGACCCACATCTGATACAAGACAAAGTCATGTTGATTTGTTTTCAGCAACGAGTGAAATCTAACAGTTGTAATTTTGCTAAGTAGCAACATGTTTATATTGCCAGTACTAATTCATATCCGTTTCTTCTCTCCTCCAGGGCCTTCACATGTAGGATAACAGTCCGTGGGCTTTCTTGATGATGATTCCTCAGAGGACCTAATTACTTCTGAGGGTGCACACTCACAGGACATATTACCATGCACCAGCGCAGATACTCGCATTTCGGTGGGTTCAGTTCGACAGCTAGTTAGGCTCTCATCTGGTGATTCAATACTCACAAGTGAGCACGAGTAGAGAGTGGTGGCAGGGGCAGCTGTGAAGAGTCCGCGTCAGAGGGCACACTCCTCTCCAAGCTCTGCTCAGCTGGACACAGATACTGAACCTCGGGGCCACCAATGAAAAGGAGAATGATAGAGGGTCAGCAGAAAATGTGCACAGTACTAGCAGTCATGCCACACTGTCCACAATAGCACAGAGGATGGAGGAGTCCAGCTCAAGCGTTTGTGGATTGATGTCGCAGGCCATTGCGAGGATGTCTTCCATGGATAGTCCGGCCTCCTCCATTGAACTTCAATTGTGGCCCTGATCGCAGCCGTGTAAACTATGGAAAGCAACACTCCTGCCACTTTAAACAGGATGACAGATACCTTAGCCGTGGTTTTACAAGGCGTCACTGATCTGCACCAAGCTGCTCTCCCCCAGAGAGGCAGGAGTGATGTACCCTTGGCCCAGGGGAAGGATGATGGAGAAAGGGTACATGGAAGTGGGGACTCCACCCAAAGCGCTCCCACGTCTCACTCGTTGCCCCCCACGCTCCCCCCACCCCAACTAGTACCCGACATGCTGCCTCCTCTCCCGACGGCCGAGTCTGTCCCTGCACAGGTATAGGCGGAGTAGTCATTGGCGGAGCCTTCATGGGCTATAAAACCCAGAGGTCATCAGCTGAGAGCATCTGAGCAGTCAGGGCAGGGATCAGAGCAGCCTGCCCAGCTCTGCTGAAACCTCAGGGGATGCTGTGGAGAAAGGAAGAGAAAAACATTGTAGTTCACCAAGGGTATGCACATGGGTGTTTGTGAAATGTTATGTTATTAAGTTTCTTTTTTTATGACCTCACAAAATGTATTAATTTGCACCAATTCCCTGTGTTGCCCATTCTTGCCTGTCGAGTGTCAACTCACCTTTTCAGTTACTTGGTGATGAATCTGAAGACATGAATTGATGGGAACAATTGATGGATGTGCAATGGTTGGATGGTTGGTTACAGTTCTGCTGTGTGTCAGTGGGGGGCGGGGGGTGGTGGGGAGGAGGCGGGGGATGTGATAGTTACTTTGGTCCAGTGTGAGTGACTAACTGAACCTTTGAACTACTGGGGCATCCCGAGCAGCAATCTTCATCTTCCTTCTCTTCCTCTCCATTGAAATCGTCATCAGATGATGAGTGATGAGCAGCTAGTTCCTCCTTTATCTCTAATCCACAATGTTGTGCAGGATGCAGCACACCTGATTATCCTAGAGACCCTCGCTGTTGCTTCCGATCACATATCCTCTCCATCACCAAGACCGCCTATTTCCACCTCCGTAACATCGCCTGTCTCCGCTCCTGCCTCAGTTCATCTGCTGCTGCTGAAACCCTCATCCACTGCCTTAGTTATCTCCAGACTCAACTATTCCAATGATCTCCTGGCCGGTCTCCCATCTTCCACCCTCCATAAACTTGAGCTCATCCAAAACTCTGCTGCCTGTATCCTAACTCACACCAGGTCATGTTCATCCATCATCCCTGTGCTTGCTGACCTACATTGGCTCTTGGTCTGGAACGCCTCAATTTTAAAATTCTCATCCTTGTTTTCAAATCCCTCCATGGCCTCGCCTCTCCCTATCTCTGTAACTCCTCCAGCCCTACAACCCTCCGAGATCTCTGCGCTCCTTCGATTCTTACCTCCTGCGCATCCCCGATTTTAATCGCTCCACCATTGGCGGCTGTGCCTTCAGCTGCCTAGGCCTTGAGCTCTGGAATTCCCTCCCTAAACCTCTCCGCCTCTCCGCCTCTCTCTCCTCCTTTAAGATGTTCCTTAAAACCTACCTCTTCGACCAAGCTTTTGGTCGCCTGTCCTTATATTTTGTTACGTGGCTCGGTGTCAAATTTTATTTGATAACGCTCCTGTGAAGAGCGTTGAGATGTTTTACTATGTTAAAGGCGCTATATAAATGCAAGTTGTTGTTGTTGTGGATGGTGATTGTCTTCCTCGTCTTCAGTCTAGTCTAAAGCAGCCTGGGCACCACCCATCCTAATGTTCTCCAAACTTTACCAATACATCTGTCACGACAAAATCTTTCATCAAACCGTTTCCCAGAGGGAACTGAGACAGTCGCCGTGCGCACTGATTATTCACAGCGGGACACCTGACCTTTAACCCTCCCCATGAAGTGCCGCTCAATCTCACCTCCGTCTTACTGATAAGTTCCAGCGTTAATTTCAAATCGCATGAAAGGACCCTCATTTAAATATATTATCGTTGACCCGCCTCTCCTGAGCGGGTTACTCGGCCGCCCCTCATCCAGTGGGCGCATTGGGAGGCGGGTTGGGGTCGGGTTTCGGATTTGTGAAATTTTAAACCACTGCAACTCTCCAGCCCATTTTGGGGGGGTTAAAATTGCCATCAATGTTTCAGTATTAAATGGAACTTTTAAACACTAGGTTGTGCCACAATTTGTTTGGGTAGAAGCCAGATAGAATTTTATCCAATTGTCAACATTTGATCCAAAAAGATTAAAGGGCCAATTTTAACTCAGGGTGGGAATCAAAAGTACAGGGCCCAAAGCGGGCGGACACGGCAGTAAGGCGGAGGTGAGATTGAGCGGCACCTCATGGGGATGGTTAAAGGTCAGGTGTCCCGATATGAATAAAGGCTCAGTGCACACAGCTACTGTCTCAGTTCCACAGCGTGAATGCCGGGAGATTTGAACGGCAGGGTCTCATTTCACAGCCCCGAACCTGATCCCAGCCCGAAGCCGGTGGGAATGATGTCACCGCCGGTGGGCGGGAGTCAAAATTGGTGGGGCGGGGTCAGGCCGCCACCGGGGACCCAAGGAATCGATCACCGGCAAGGTATGTACGGATTGGGGAGGGTCAAAGTCCAGGGGGGGAGGGTGGGAAGCCCGGGGGCAGGGGAGGCCCACACCTGCTCCTCCTGGCCCACAAGGATCCTTTAAACATTAAACAAAAACTTACCTGGGCCTTGATCCTTGCTGCCGCCAGCTTTTGCTGGTGTGCCAGAGACCGTGCGGGCTGCAGTCAGGTTAAAATGGCGTGCGTGTCACGATGTCATTGGGACGCGCCACTGCCATTTAAATTAGGCTCCCGCTCCTCTGGGGAAGACGACTGTCCCATGGTTAAAGTCAAGCAAGTGAAAATGGTGGGGAGGGGCAGGAACTCGGCACCAATCTCCCCCGCCATCTTACCCCCCCCCCCACAGCCGCATCGTTCCCACCAGGTGGGAGTCGGATCTTAAGGGGTAGATTTTAGCTGTTCCCGTTAGGTGGGAAACAGTGGGTGGGCTGCTCGTTTAACACCCTGCCTGACTTTCCACTCTATCGACTTCAATAGAAAGGATAATCGGGTGGGGTGTGCGGGGATTGGTTGACACGCTGCTGCCCATTGCTCGCCCAGCAGCAAAAGATAAAATCAAACCCCCAGCGTAAAGGGCCAATCTTTAACTAAAAGATAGCAGCCAAGTTCAGGCTGTGAGTCAAGCCCCATTCTAGAACTTCAGCTCATAATCTGAGCTGGTGCTTCAGCACAGGTCTTAGGGGCTCTAACCTTCAGTCTCCTCTTTCACTCTGGGCTGAGTTTCTAGTAGGAAATGTGGTCTTTACTGAATTACCGAATTGTTGGGAAAACCAAAAGGAATTATACTAGAATTCCAGCAAACTGCTCCGACAGTCTCAGAGAAACGAGATGAACAAAAGACTCTTGTAACCAGCAGCTGTTTCTAATTAATGACTGGTGCCAGGCAATCACAGGCTTCTCAAGGCTACCAGAATGAATTGGTAACGCTGTCTGGTTAAATATAGAATAGTCAGGACCATCCCAAGGAAGGTTATTTTTATTTGGTTTACTCTCTTGTTATTGTACTTTAAATCTGAGAAAGGAAAGGAAGTTTTAACATTTAGCCCAAGTCTGGTCCTCACTGACTACTGAGGGCCAGAAATCGCTCACCTGTGGTCGCCGCTCTGTAACGGCGCCCTCGCCAACCGCCAGCGAGTCGATTGTGCAAGTTCGCGAATGCGCACGTGCGCAGTAAACCCCCGAAATCGCAAACTTGTTCCGATTGGTTCACCGGCGTTTTGACGGTTCCGAATTAAAGGGCCACCTACGCTACAATCAGTACAATCACCAAACAATCGTAAACTTACCCAGCGAAGATACTTAACGCCACCAAAAGGTACACTGGAAAATACCAGCCCTACACTACTCTTTAAAAGTGTGGTGACTGGTAATGACTGCAAAACAACAAAAAGTTAAATTTTAAAAATGTGAAATGTCAAATTACTCTTATTTTAATATTTTTTGATCATTAAAAAAAATTAAAAATTGTAATTTTTTTATCTTTCAACTTCTGAGTTTCATTATATTACATCACTGGCTTGCTCTTTTATGGTGTTAAATGTTTATTTACACTAACATAGAGCATTTCACTTTAAATGAATGAGTTTCACTTGCCTGCTTGTGGGCGGGGTTTCCAGTCTCACAGGGTCTATCTGTCCAAAGGAAGGTGCACTGATATGACAGAGCTGAACTGAGAAAAACTTTCAAACGGAGCAAGTGGATGTCAGAGACCACGAGGTAAGTACTTTTGTAGTCTTTGTCTGCAGGATGTGAGGACAGCCTTGCCACACTGGTGGGAGCAAGTTCTGGCCCGTTATGTCCCTGACAAGTGTCCACTTGAAGTGATTGACATCTCAAAGTGTGTCAGTGTAATACAGTGGTGACTTTACTTGGTTAAATAACAAACAGGTGGAAGGAGGGAACTTTATGAAGTTAGGTGTATAAAAGATCTTACTTTTAATACTCAAACCAAAAGGTATCAGGGAGTTTCGGAAGGTGTAAAGAGCATTAGCCAAGAAATGTTAAGGACCAAAATCGGCAGATTAAGTGTTTCAACTAACAGAAGCAAACTTGTAAACTGTAACAGCACAAGGTTCTCAGAGGAGATAGAAAGTAACATCTAACATTACAGAGCGATAACATGCGTGCAAGACTGGTTAAGTTAGGATAAGAATGCAACTGAAGAAGGAAAACAATGAATACAGACAGTGACTCACTGCGTGTGTTCTCAGGGTTAAGTCTGATTGTTCCAGAGGGAGGAAGAACTGCCCAATTTTACCACAACCACAACCCCCAGAAAGACAAGGTTGTATGTCTGTATTCTGTGACCATAGTACATTATCTCTCCTTGTCCTCCTCCACCTCTCTACAACCATTGACATGGTTGATCACACCATCCTCCTCCAATGCCTCTCCTCCACTGACCAGCTTGGTGGGACTGCCTTGCTTGTTTCCATTCTTATGTATCCAATCATAGCTAGAACATGTCCAGTAATAGCTTCTCTTCTGCCACTGCATTGTTACCTCTGGAGTCCCCAAGGATCGATACTTGGCCCCCTCCTCTTACTCATCTACATCCTTGGCGACATGGATTCAGCTGCCACAAATATATTGATGACACCCAGCTCTACCTCTCCACCAACCCTTTAATCGCTCTACTGCCTCTGTGTTGTCAGATTGATTGTCCAACATCCGGTCCTGGTTGTTCTGCAATTTCCTCTGGTTAAACATTGGGAAGACCAAAGCCATTGCCTTTTTCTCCCTCCACAAGTTCTGTGCCCCAGCCATCAATTCCATCCCCCTCCTTGGTCACTGTCTCATAGTTCGCAACCTCGATGTCCTATTTGACTGTGCTGAGGTTCTGACCCCATATGCTTTCCATCACAAAGACTTCCGCCCCCATTACATCATCTGCCTTTGCTGCTGCCTCAGCCCATCTGCTGCTGAAACACTCATCTATTCCTTTGTCACCTCCAAACTTGACTATTCCTATGCTCTCCTGGCTGGCCTCCCATCCTCTACCCTTCTTAAACTTCAGCTCTTCCAAAACTCTGCTGCCAATATCCTATTCCACACCAAGTCTCACTCACTCAGCAGTCCTGACTTACTTGACTCCTGGTCGTCCAAGGCATCCAATTTAAAATTTTTGTCTTAGTGTTTAAATCCCTTCATGGTCTTGCCCCTCCCTTTTTCTGTAACTTTCTCCAGCCCTGCACGCCCTCACCGATCTCTCCATTCCTCTGACTCTAGCCTCTCTTCACCCCACTATTGGTGACTGTGCCTTCTAGACCCCACGCTCCGGACTTCCCTCCCTAAAGCTTTCCAACTCACCATCTGCCTCTCCTCTTTTATAACCCTCCTTCAAACCCAAATCTTTGACTAAGCTTTTGGTCACCCCTCCTGATATCTTCTTCTTTGGCTCGATGTCTGATTTTGTCTGATTGCTCCTCTGTTTTTGTTCATTAAAGGTGTTATGTAACTGCAAGTTGTTCTTTACACCAAGGGATAGCCTTATTGTTCAAAGCTGGACACTGAATGCTGAATACAAACATGGCATTGCTAAATTGTACAGCTGCCTTAAGCACTGAATATAATTCTGTGTAATGTGATCAAGGAAAACCTAGTTAACACTCAGATACCGTGATATATGTAAACTATATTTACGCCTGTAATGTCAATGACATCTATCCTATGCTTTGTGTACATCCTGATGCTCAACCATAAGATTTTATCAATCATGTTATCATGAACGTGTTAATAAAGTAATTATCAGTTCACACATTTCTGTATCTGACTTCATCTTCGATAAAGAAAATAACTAATTCTCTCTGGTGTACTGTTTCCCTGCTGGGATTAGTTTGGTTTGTGTAACTATTAGTACACTTTGGACTGAATAACATAAGGCACTTAAAAAACAAGCTTAGTTTCAGGCACCGAATTATTTCTAGATATGGATGGTAAAACTTCAACTCAATTCTCTTGAAAAGGAATTAAAGAAGAGCAGTTAAAGATTCATCTCATATCCTTTGATTAATATTCTTTACATGGTTTATGGATGCACCATTCCCAGGATTCTTCTGATACCGTTTGACTAATAGTCTTTACGTGGTTTAAGGATACACCATTCCCAGGATTCTTCAATTCATATCTCATATCCTCTCCTCACCAAGACCTCTTATTTCCCTACCCCTAACTTGTCCCCACTGCCGCTGAAACCCTTACCCCTACCTTTATCACCTCTAGACTCAACTTCTACAACACTCTCCTTGCTGGCAACCCATCCTCCACCTTTCATAAACTCCAAATCATTGAAAGTTTTGCCATCCTGTCCCACACTGAGCTCACTCGCATATCACCAGGGAAAGGGTCCTGAAAAAATTATTAGAACGAAAAGCTGACAAGTCCCCAAGTCCTGAAGGACTTCATCCTAGGGTCTTAAAAGAAGTGGCTGCAGAGATAGTAGATGCATTGGTATTAATTTTCCAAAATTCCCCAGATTCTGGAAGGGTCCCATCAGATTGGAAAATAGCGAATGTAACTCCTCTATTCAAGAAAGGAGGGAGACAGAAAGCAGGAAACTACAGGCCAGTTAGCTTAACATCTGTCATAGGGAAAATGCTAGAATCTATTATTAAGGAGATTATAGCAGGGCACTTAGAAAATCTCAGTGCAATCAGGCAGAGTCAACACGGCTTTGTGAAAGGGAAATCGTGTTTGACTAATTTATTAGAGTTCTTTGAGGAAGTAACAAGCAACGTGGATAAAGGGGATCCTGTGGATGTGATGTACTTGGATTCCAGTAGTCTTTTGACAAGGTGCCACATCAAAGGCTACTACACAAAATAAGAGCTCATGGTGTAGGGGGTAACATATTAGCATGGATAAAGGATTGGTCAGCTAACAGGAAACAGAGAGTAGGCATAAATGGGTCATTTTCAGGTTGGCAAGATGTAACGAGTGGAGTGCCACAGCGATCAGTGCTTGGGCCTCAACTATTTACAATCTATATCAATGACTCGGATGAAGGGACCGAATGTATGGTTGCTAAATTTGCTGATGACACAAAGGTAGGTGGGAAAGTAAGTTGTGGAGAGGACATAAGGGCCCTGATATTAGAGTGGAGGTGGGATGGCAGCGGGGTGAGGGGGGGGGTGGTGAATGGGTGCAAGGGTAACCCGACCAATAAAAAATGTCCGTTTCCCACGTCATCGCAATTCAATTGGTGGCCCTTAACGTGGCTCCGGGTTTGCCGTCCGAAAGCTGCGCAGCGGGCGGACTGCGCACCCGTATCACAGGCTGTCAGCTGGAGGAGCTCTATTTAAAGGGACATTGCTCCAAAGGCTTTTGCTGGAGCAAAGACCCACAGACCACAATGGAGCAGCACAGGGGCAAGGCTGCTCCAAGGTTCAACGATGCCTCACTCCAGGTGCTACTGGATGGGGTGAGGAGGAGGAGGGATCTATTTTACCTGGCAGACGGGAGGAAGTGGCCTGTCTCTGCCGAGACTGGCACCCGACAAACGTCTGGTGACACAACTTTAACATTCATCACACACAATATGAATTGATGTTAACATGCCTTGCCATCTTCAGCACCTCAGTATGCTCATGGCAACATGACACATCTGTGATCGTGCTCAATATTGCCTTCTGTTCTCTTACAGGGCCTTCAGCGACCGCTGTGACGGCAGAGGGCGATTCCTCAGAGGAGCTCCCGGCCTCAGTGGGAGCACTCCTCTCCAGGCTCTACTCACCTGGGCACAGATGCGTAACCCTGGGGGCCATCCTTTAAAAGGAGAATGATCGAGGGGCAGCAGCACATTTGCGAGGTACTGGAACAAGTGCCACACGCACTCTCCACAATAGTGCAGAGGATGGAGGAGTCCAACTCCTGCATGAGTGGAATGGTGGCACAGGTACAGGAGGGAATCTCTGAGATAGTGTCACAGGGACGTGAGCTGAGATACACAGGTAAGTGTGGGAATGTCTGCGATGGAGGGAAGGCCAGCCTCTGTTGAGCTTCAAGCACGGCTCACAAATGAGTCCATTCAGGCCCTGACAACGGCTGTTCGGACTCAGGGTGAGCAACATTCTGCCGCCTTAAACAGATGTGTTTCAGCCAGCAGCCAGTGGGACATTCAAATGCTTGTTTGACAGATGGGGAGAAAAGGTGAGTTCTTGCTGCAGGGCATTCAGTTCTTTCACACAAACTTTTGGCTGCGAGATCTTCGTGTTTTCACTGAAAATTCTTACTTTCCAATCACAACTCTTCTGTTCACACTTATTTAACAACTTTTCAGACCCCCTCAAACCCACACTATCAGGATGGGGGGGCACCATGACTGCATTCACCACTACATCCGAAGAAGGGGAACATCACCATCCTCGCCAGGCACGGCGTGCACTTCCACCACTTACAGCTCCACAACACAGTGCTGCACCACAGGCACCTGCACAAGAGCACGGAGGGCAACAACAGAGAGGGGTGCTGCTTGAGGAGGCCCCATCCACATCTGCCACCCACATGGAGGAGGAGGAGGAGGAGGAGGTGGAGGAACCCATGGGCAGAGCAGCGGCTCACCTGGCTGCTCGTGAGGCCAGGGAGTCACTGATATGTGAACGGTTCTCCTAACATCAGAAAGTGTGAAGAGTCCAGTCCTCAGACCACCTGGAAAGAGCAGCGCCCACACCAGACCGCCCACCCCTCCCTGCACAAAAACAGTCCTGCGACTACACATACACCCACTGTAAATGACCCAATAGGTGGCACCAATTGAATTGCGATGACGTGGGAAACGGACAGATTTTATTGCCGGGGGGACTTCTTTTTCTGCATTAAAGTCAACGTATGCACGTAAAATATTTCTGCTGCACTGACAGAGGTGCAGTCCTTCAGATGAGGCCCTAAACTGACATCTGCCTGTTCAGGTGAATGTAAAAGATTCCATGGGACTATTCAAAGAAGAAAAGGAAGTTTTCCCAGTGACTTGGCCAATATTCCTCCCTCAACTAACACCATCAACAACAGACTAACTGGTTAGTCATCCCAGTTGTTGTTTGTGGAATCTTGTGTGCACAATTTGGCTGCCGTGTTTGCCAACATAACGGTAATTGTTTAGATGTGAAGTGCTTTGGGACGTCCTGAGGACTTGATAATGTGCTATCTAAATGCAAGTGCTTTCTTTCGAAGAGCACTGGACTGTATCAAATTAATCTACTGAACTAAATTCAAGTCACTCACACTACTGAAGCATTTTATAACAATGGGTACAATCTTCCACCTGCCCATTTACTGAATAATTTGATAAAGTGACAAGCCGACAATATTTAAAATGCCCACTCTTTGGGGACTGAGTACTCTCCATTAGTGAAACACAGCTTTTTGTTTGATTTTTCGATTCTAGTTCCAGGGTTTCTGTTCAGTATAGGGATCATATCAACAGTGATTCTCACTGTTCTTTTGTATTTGGAAACCATTCAATAATCTCGATGAACGATGAACGGTAGGAGAATGTGGAGCAGAAACTTCAGCTCCCCATATTCAGATATTCTTTGACAAGTAAATCGGCCGGATGGTCAGATCTCCAACATTTGGATGTAAATTTGCCCCTTGCCCCACCCCAGCCTAGTACCTGATTCTTTTATAAAGAAATCTATTGCTACATATACTTGGCGCTTTATTTCACATTCATCCTATTAAGATAGAAGCATAGAAAATAGGAGCAGGAGTAGGTCATTCGGCCCTTCGAGCCTGCTCCACCATTCAATATGATCATGGCTGATCCTCTATCTCAATACCATATTCCCGCTCTCTCCCCATACCCCTTGATGCCTTTTGTGTCTAGAAATCTATCTAGCTCCTTCTTAAATATGTTCAGTGACTTGGCCTCCACAGCCTTCTGTGGTAGAGAATTCCACAGGTTCACCACCCTCTGAGTGAAGAAATTTCTCCTCATCTCAGTCCTAAATCTCCTACCCCGTATCCTGAGACTGTGACCCCTTGTTCTGGAACCCCCCAGCCAGGGAAACATCCTCCCTGCATCCAGTCTGTCTAGCCTTGTCAGAATTTTATACGTTTCAATGAGATCCCCTCTCATTCTTCTAAACTCGAGTGAATACAGGCCTAGTCGACCCAATCTCTCCTCATACGACAGTCCTGCCATCCCAGGGATCAGTCTGGTGAACCTTTGCTGCACTCTCTCTATGGCAAGTATATCCTTTCTTAGGTAAGGAGACCAAAACTGCACACAATACTCCAGGTGTGGTCTCACCAAGGCCCTGTATAAATGCAGTATGACATCCTTGCTCCTATACTCAAATCCTCTTGCAATGAAGGCCAACATACCATTTGCCTTCCTAACTGCTTGCTGCACCTGCATGTTTGCTTTCAGTGACTGGTGTACAAGAACACCCAGGTCCCTTTGTACATCAACATTTCCCAATCTATCACCATTTAAATAATACTCTGCCTTTCTGTTTTTCCTTCCGAAGTGGATAACTTCACCTTTATCCATATTATACTGCATCTGCCATGTATTTGCCCACTCACTCAACTTGTCTAAATCGCCTTGAAGCCTCTTTGCATCCTCCTCACAACTCACAATCCCACCTAGTTTTGTATCGTCAGCAAACTTGGAAATATTACATTTAGTTCTCTCAACCAAATCATTGATATATATTGTGAATAGCTGGGGCCCAAGCACTGATCCCTGTGGTACCCCACTAGTCACTGCCTGCCACCCCGAAAAAGACCCATTTATTCCTACTCTCTGTTTCCTGTCTAATAACCAATTTTCAATCCATGCCAGTATATTACCCCCAATCCCATGTGCTTTAATTTTGCACACTAACCTCTTATGTGGGACTTTACCAAAGGCCTTCTGAAAATCCAAATACGCCACATCCACTGGTTCTCCCTTATCTATTCTACCAGTTACATCCTCAAAAAACTCCAGTAGGTTTGTCAAACACGATTTCCCTTTCATAAATCCATGTTTACTTTGTCTAATCCTGTTGATATTTTCTAAGTGTCCTGTTATCACATCCTTTATAATAGACTCTAGCATTTTCCCTATTACTGATGTTAGGCTAACCGGTCTGTAGTTCCCAAAATAAAATATTCTCCAAAATAAGAATTTGTGCTTCAGTTCTTTATCCCTTTATCCCAAAAAGTGACGTCATACTCAACATCCAGTTAATTTATATCCACTTATATCAGTTCATCTCAGAAACTAAAATACTACACTCGGGGGGTAATTTCCACTTCCGGGTTTAACCCAGGCACGTTTGGATGCACCGCAACAGAAACCCAGAGGTCCCGTCCCTACTTAAAGTCGACGGGCCGATACTTGAAGGGGCAATTTACCTCGTTGTGATAGTTCAGGCACTTCATTTTTTGTGTATTAGAAATGTAAAACGAATTTAACCTTACCTGTTCAAATTTCCCATCGCTTTTGATTCTCATCAGGTGAAAGCAGGCGGGAAGGGTCCAATCCGTGAGGTGAGTGCCTTTATTGCACTGCAGCAGGAGTGCTTCATCCAGTACCTACAAGTTCACCTGACGCGATCAGACCCCCTCAATCGGCCCTACCCCGATGGTGGAGCCCCCACCCTGTGGTGGATCCCTGCGATAGTGGACCCCCCCACCCCAATAGTGAACCCCTCAATCTTCTCCAAGGCCTACCCGATGTCGTCCATGTCCCCCACCTCCCTCTACCCCTCCAATCTCTTCCACGTCCCACGATTTCTCTCTCCCTCCCTCACCCCCTCTCCGACTCGTGGCTCCTTTCACTGCCTGGCACATGGGAAACTCGGAAACACAAACACTCACCTTCATTTGGTTTCCGGGCTCCCCACGAGAACATCTACAGACAGGCTGGGTTCCCGGCTCCGGCTAAGATCATGTCCGTGCTCTCTCAACCTGCTCCATGTTACGAAGAATAACCTCAGCCATTTCAATCCATCCTTTTTATGTAATGTTTGAGCTCAGGAATCATTAGAGGTGTCTTCTTTCCGTTTGTTCCAGAGTCACCAAATAAGATGACACAGGTTACCGAATCGTCATGTAACTTAGGTGTGTTTTGGAATTTTTTATTTGTGATGCCTAATTTGGCTCAATTTATAAAATGATTAAAGGGGCTCAGCCACAGCTGGATTATCAGCAGAAACTAAGTACAGCGCTGTTTCTTTAAACATTCATTCTCAGGATGTGGGCGTCGCTGGTGAGGCCGGCATTTATTGCCCATCCCTAATTGCCCTCGAGAAGGTGGTGGTGAGCCACCTTCTTGAACCGCTGCAGTCCGTGTGGTGAAGGTTCTCCCACAGTGCTGTTATGAAGGGAGTTCCAGGATTTTGACCCAGAGACGATGAAGGAACGACCCCATTTAATTCTTAGCTTATCTCAAAGATATCGGGCGCTAAATTGGGCCGTGTAGCGCCCGTTATTTCAGCGCTACATAGCCTCCTGAAATGCCAAGATGGCATCTTGGCTGCGCAAGCACGTTTCCTGCGTGACGTGCGCCGGACGCCATCTTGGTATAGGAGTTAGCGCAGGCGGAATCTTGTAAAGTAAGGAGAAAATGGCTTCAATCAGTGCGCAATGTTGATTTAAAGTGACAGACACCATTTTGGGACTTAACGCTCAACTCAACGCACAGTGTTAACCCCGACCATCTGAATGTGTCTTAGAGTGCCTGGAGGACCCCCCACCAGTGTTAACTAAAGGGACCATGCAGGATTTACAGGTTAGTGGCTGGATTATTGCTTCTGGCTGCCGAGACATTTGTAACTGTTTTTGGAGGTCTCCTAGACTTCAATACTTGGACTAGGGGACATAGTCTAACATTTAGAGCCAGGACGTGCAGGAGTGAAGTTAGGAAATGCTTCTACATGCAAAGGGTGGGAGAAGTTTGGAACGCTCTTCTGCAAACGGCAGTTGGTGCTAGCTCAATTGTGAAAGTTAAATCTGAGATTGATAGATTTCTGTGAACCAAGGGTATTAAGGGATGTCGGGCTAAGGTGGGCACATGGAGTTAGGTCACAGATCCACCATGATCTCATTGAATGGTGGAACAGGCTCGAGCGGCTAAATGCCACTGCCACTTGCTGCCTCCTGATATGCGCCACCTTCTCCAGCAAGAAAGTGGGACGTGTGTCTGGGTGATGTGCCTGTCATGGTTGAATAGCTGCCAGTGTGTGTGGCTTGTGAGTTGTGGGTGGGTGGCTTGTAACAGTGGTAATGTGTGAGGATGAGAGGAAGCATCTGATTGGAAGAATCAAGTACCGATGGAAAGAGTATGTGTATGATGGGGGGTGTAGTGCGTGGTGCAGTTGGTAGGAGACACCGCTTGACAGTTGACCTCACTCACCTTGAACACTCATGTCAAAGCATTGAACTTCTTCCTGCACTGCATCAATGTTCATGATGCTGTGCGCCTGGCATTGACTTCATCCCCCCGCTGCCTCCCACTGCCTTTTGGGTATATGTCTGGAGGGCCTCTTGCCATCAACCCCTCTCCCCCACCCCACCCACTGCGGATATAGGATGTCCCTCCTTCTGTCCACCTCTTGCACCAAGGCCTCTAGTGCATCAGCAGAGAACCTTGGTGCATGCACTCTCGCAGGCCTGGTACCAACTCAAATCGGCAGATCGGTGAGGTCTGGCGTACAGGTTGGAGGATGTGGGATTTAATGGTGCGCAACCTTTATTCAATGTTTTAACATAACTCATCAGTGTGTAAACATAGGGACGGGACCTGCATTTGTGTTTTACGTGTGCGATGTCTGACCTCCATTCAGACTCCATGCAGACAGTAGACTGTTATTTTCAGCAAATAATAAGTACCAGCTACCTTTAAGAGATTTTTAAGAGACAGCCTACCTTTAAGAGATTGGAGCTCCCCCTGCTGGTGAAAAGAACGAATTGCATGGAATTCTGATTCAACGCTGATTCGCAACGCAGATTGCAGGTCAGTCCTCCGGCCTGACGAAAGTCTCGTCCTGCCTGCGCAGGGGCCATTGGGCGCGGGGTAATAGCGGATTGCACTTCCCCCGCCCAAAAACAGGCCCTATCCAACTTTTCCCTCATCGAGACTGAAGAGGACACAATCTGATACATTACTACAAGCTATTTTATTTCACTACGACTACATAGTTAAGGATAGTACAACTGTCAATATAATCACCACAAATAGAAACATTGGAGGGAATTTTAATCCCCCACTTGATGGGAACCGAGCCGGGGGAGTTGGGGCGGGGGGGGCAGTTAAAATGCCCATCGTGACACAGCCCCTCCAATCCCACTGCCTCCCCACAGATCCCGATATTAACCCGCTCTTAGCCCGGAAGAGAATGGGGTCCTTCTTTAAATATGCAGATTGCCAGAGGCCCTGAAAGTTCAGTTTATTTTAAATTATTAGTTTTCACGTGGACCAGGAGGGGCGGGAGTGCTCCTCCGGGCCCCAACACGAAACCTTGGGTCTCCCTTGCCCCAGGCTTCCCAATCCCCCCTGACGATCGTGCCCTCCCGAGCCCCTCTACCACTTAACTTAGTGCCGGGGACCATTCCCTAGGGTCCCTGGCAACTGCCTCCTGCCGCGTGAAATCCCAATCCCAGGCCTCATACTGAGGAGGGTCAAACTGTTTCCCCCCACACGTCACCCCTCCTCTCCCCAACACACCGACCCTACTCTCAGATAAACTCAACTGTCCGAGGAAGGTGTGTTCATATTGTATTATACAATGTATAGATCGCAATGTATAGATCACATCATGCTCCGTACTTTAGATAAATTGAAGTATTTAAATGGTCAGATTATCTTGTTTTCTCTGCAATAAATGTGTCCTGTTCCCTATCAAATTCTTCTGGTGGAAAGGGTTACAGTGAACACAGAGGTGAACCATGTAATTGAGACTATTCCTGTGAGATTAAGAGAATGCTCTCTATTACATTCAACAGGATTATTACATAATTGCTGAATACTTGGCTATCACCAGCATTGCACACAGTGGATTCATCAAATGAACGTAATCTCATGGCCCGAGGCAGAGGTCAAACTTGTAAAGTGTAACTTGGACCCGCAGCAGGGCTGGCACGTTTGCCCCAGACAAACTGTTATGTCTGAAAATAATAGAGCCTTGTCTGGTCTTTCGCATAGCTCGGAGGAAACACTTTCCCAAAAGAAGAATTTGTTTTGAAACGCCAGAGGCAGATTTGCATCAGCAATTGGCACTGAAGACTCAAAACTGGGATATTTTTTGCTAATGGCTAATACTTGCTGAAGCAAAAGGTTGGTCATGCGAAGGGGAAGGGGTGGAGGATTTAGAAGGGGTGAAATTGGTTTTTAGGCGCTACGCAGCCAACTAAGCCTTGAAAGTGGGGTCTGAGATGTGCGGGCACACTTCCGGTGGGAAGTGCGCAGGACGCCATCTTGGTAAAAGGGTTTGGGCACGCCTAGCGATCACCGGCAGCATGCAAAGCAGGGAGATTATGACGTGAATCAGTGTGCAAAGCTGATTTAAAGGGACCGCTGCTGTTTTGGATCTCCACACTCTCTTAACCTCACACAGCTGAACATGACTTAAAGGGCATGAAGGACCCCCTTCCCACACTGCCCACCAGCGGTATTTAAAGGGATCATACGGGAGTTACAGGTTAGTTGATGGATTATTTCTTCTGGCTGCTGGTGCATTTGTACGTGTTTTTGGAGCTTTCCTATACTTGGATAAAGTTTCAACACTCTACAGCTGGCTGCCTGACAGGCATGATGTGGAGATGCCGGTGATGGACTGGGGTTGACAATTGTAAACAATTTTACAACACCAAGTTATAGTCCAACAATTTTATTTTAAAATTCACAAGCTTTCGGAGGCTTCCTCCTTCCTCAGGTGAATGTCAAGAAATCCTCGAACCTCTCGCATTTATAAATCACAGAACAATACCTGGTGATTACAGACAGTCTTTTCAACGGGCAGTTGAAAAGACTATCTGAGGAAGCCTCCGAAAGCTTGTGAATTTTAAAATAAAATTGTTGGACTATAACTTGGTGTTGTAAAATTGTTTACAATTGCCTGACAGGCAACAGCAAGGGCACTGGCAGACCGGCAGGGGTGGGAGCAGGAATGCAGAGAGGACAGCAGGTTCATGTTCCGTGGAAGCACTGCCTCCTGTTATGCACCACCTTCTCCTGCAAGAAAGAGGGACGTGTGTCAGCGAGTGTCCTGCGAGATGTTTGGGTGGTGTGCCTGTCATGGTTGAATAGTTATCAGTGTATGTGAACTGTGAGTTGTGGGTGTGAGGCTTGCAACAGTGCTAAGTGTACGAGGGTGAGATAAAGCAAATGATTTGAACGGTTCAGTACTGACTGAATGAGATTGTTGGTAGGTAGGTGATGAGGGTGTAGTGAATTGAGCAGTGGATGAGGCTCATGGTGCAGTTGGAAGGAGATGTCACTTGAACCTTGACCCCACCCACCTTGACAACCCGTTTTAAAGCATTGAACTTCTTCCTGCACTGAATTCATGTTCTTGGAGCTATGGGCCTGGAATTTACCTCTTCCACTACTTCCTCCCACTGCCTTTTCAGCATATGTCTGGAGGGGCTCTTGTCCCCCTGCGGATACAGGATGCCCATCCTTCTCTCCACCTCTTGTACCAAGGCCTCCAGTGCATCATCAGAGAACCTTGGTGCATGCTATCTCCCAGGTGCAGCCATTCCTCAAAATGTAAGCGCACTGAATCACTTCACAAACAGCTCCCACCACTCCTTGCAGCCACAATGCACCTTCCCTGTAAGAGGTGCAGGCTGCCTTTAAGAAGCGGGAGCCACTCGCGATATCGGGGCCTCCTGCTGATGTGTTCAGTCAATCAACAGCACAGTGAGTGCTGGCTGCACACAGCAATCATTTAAATCTGGTATTTTAACCCGAGGCCTGAGCAGGGCAGCAATAATGGCTTCCCTGCCAGGCCAAAACTGCCGGGAACAGCAGCAAGTGTTTAATTTATTTTTTTAGCTTCCTGTAGGTCATGAGAAGCAGCAGTGTTCCTCCAGGCTCTACAAGGAAACCTTGGGCATTTCCCGCCTCCCTTCCCCAAACGGGATTCGCCTCCTGCAGCACTTACCTTGTGTTGAGGCGTCCTGCTGCTGGCCGATTTTGGTCAGGAAATCGACAAGTGGCATGTTAATGAGGCCCCGTCATTAAAATGGGCCGGGCCTGCCTGCCTGCTGCCACTAACCGGACAAGGGCACGGTTCACTAGGCTGCACCCCCGCCCGGGAGTTAAAATCACGCCCTAAATATCACAGAAAATAGCTCACAGAAGTTTTGCTTTACAGTTACTGTAATAAACTAACAGTTGCAAAGGCTATTTACAATTTTCACTTCCTTCAGCTTGATTCTTTGTTCAAAATCTGCTTGAGTTTCTTTGAGTGCCGTCTAATGTATAATTCAGTGTTTGATGCACTGAAACATTTAATATGTTGCCATGGTCACAGATGGACTAGATGGGTAACAGCAACAGAGAAACAAAGGCCATTCTTTGATATTACTAACTCTCCCTGTATTCTGCCATCCATTAACCATACCCAGATACCCATCTGTGCAGGAATGCACACATCCACCTAAAATCTTCCAGTGCCTGTGATAACAAATTTCCATTTAGTTGATGATTAAAACCTTCCACAGCACTGGAAGAATTAGAAGCATTCTCATCATCCAAACTACTTTTTAAAAAAATCAAACAATGGCACAAATTACGATTAACATTAAAACATTTTTGTGCTCCTTCCATTTCTCCTCCGTGCGGTTGTCTTAATTCGAGGTGATGATAACATGAGCGAAGCTACTGGCTTCAACAAGTCATTAATATTAGCGGGGAGGGAGGCGGGATAACCCGCCCAATAACAAATGTCCGTTTCGCACGCCATCGTGAGCCAGTTGGAGCCATTTGACGTGGCATCCGGGTTTGCCGTCCGAAAGCTGCGCAGCGGGCGGACTGCGTACCCTCATCACAGGCTGTCAGCTGGAGGAGCTCCATTTAAAGGGGCAGTCCTCCAATGGCTGCTCCTGGAGCAAACACCCAAATAGCACAATGAAGCAGATGAGGGGCAAGGCTGCTCCTAGATTAAACGATGCCTCACTCCAGGTGCAACTGGATGGGATCAGGAGGAGGAGGGATGTGTTCTACCCGGCAGACAGGAGGACGTGGCCTGCCTCTGTCACCAAGAAGGCCTGGCTCGAGGTGGCAGAGGAGGTCACCAGCAGCAGCAGCAACGTCTCCCGCACCTGGATCAAGTGCAGGAATCGCTTCAATGACCTAACTAGGTCAGCAAAAGTGAGTACACTTACTCATTCTCCTACACTCCGTCTTCCACATCACCGCCCCCACCCCACAACTCATTCTGCACGGCCAACACTACTCTATCACATCACTCCTCACACCCACTCAAAGCTCATCCACAACTTACCTGCACTTCCTCAGCACTTACTCACCTCCCCATTAGTCACCCCACCACTACCACTCAACCCAATCCTCATACAATGTGATGTCTCTGTCTCATACTCATCCTCTGATGCATCTCTTTCACAGTCAGCCGCACCCAAATCAATGCATTCATCAGTTGGCTACGTCACCATCACTCACTCATGCATCTGTACTTTCTCCCCTTATAGGAGAAGAGAGCCCAGAATGCACGGGACAGGGCGAGGAATGGGAGGGTGCCGCAACAGGTAGTCATCCTCACAGATGTGGAGCAGGAGGCGCTGGAGCTGAGCCGAACCCTCGAGTGCCTGTCTGTCGGGGACAGCGAGACTGGCACCCGACAAACGTCTGGTGACAGAACTTTAACATTCAGAATGCACAAAATGAATTGATGTTAACATGCCTTGCCATCTTCAGCACCTCAGTATGCTCATCGCAACATGACACATCTGTGATCGTGCTTAATATTGCCTTTTGTTCTCTTACAGGACCTTCAGTGACCACTGTGACGGCGGAGGGCGATTCCTCAGAGGAGCTCCCGGCCTCTGAGGGTGCACCGTCACATCTGAGCGAGCCATCCACCAGCGCAGATACTCACACCTCGGTGGGTCCTAGTCCTCAGTTAGTTGGGGTCGCACATGGTGAGTCACCACACACAAGTGAGCACGAGCAGACACTGGTGGCAGGGGCAGCTGTGGAGAGTCCGTGTCGGTGGGAGTACTCTTCTCCAGACTTGGCTCAGCTGGACACAGATGCTGAACCCTGGGGGCCATCCTTTAAAAGGAGAATGATCGAGGGGCAGCAGCACATTTGTGAGGTGCTGGAACAGGTGCCACGCACACTCTCCACAATAGCGCAGAGGATGGAGGAGACCAACTCCTGCATGAGTGGAATGGTGGCACAGGTACAGGAGGGAATCTCTGAGATACTGTCACAGGGACGTGAGGGAATCTCTGAGATACTGTCACAGGGACGTGAGGGAATCTCTGAGATAGTGTCACAGGTAAGTGCGGGAATGTCTGCAATGGAGGGAAGGCTATCCTCCATTGAGCTTCAAGCACAGCTCACCAATGAGTCCATTGAGGCCCTGACAACGGCCCTTCGGATTCACAGTGAACAACTTTCTGCCACCTTAAACAGGCAGGCAGATACACTAGCACTGGTCTTACAAGGCTTCACACATGTCCTCCAAACTGTTGTCCAGCAGAGTGGCAGGGGTGATGTGGGCCTGGCCCAGGGGAGGGATGATGGCAAAAGAGGACATGGAAGTGGGGACGCCACTCAAAGCGCTCCCACGTCTCACCCGTTGCCCCCCCCTCAACCAGTACCCACAATGCTGCCTCCTCTCCAGGTGGCCGAGTCTGCCCCTGCACAGGTGCAGGAGGAGCAGTCTTTGGAGGGGCCCTCATGGGCACCGAAACCCACATAGCGTAGGCCCAAAGCATCCAATCGGTCAGGGCATGAAGATGAGCAACCTGCCACTACCTCTGCTGCAGCCACAGGGGAAGCACCACGTAGGAGTAGCTGGAAGAGAAAGGCAAAGGTTTTGTGAGCAGGAAGGGGATGCACAAGGGTGTTTGACGATTGGTCATATTTAACTCACATTAATGTTAAACTCACATTAACTATAATTATTGTCACGTCTTGGCCATTCTTGACTGACTTCTGTAATAAGTCCCTTTCATGAGGTTCACCATGAACGCCCACACTTGATGCCACCCATTGGTTCACTCTACAGTGGGCGTTTGTGTAGTTGCAGGGCTGTTTTGTGCAGGGTGGGGGGATGCGGGTGTGGCCGCTGCTCTGTCCAGGTGGTGAGGACTGGTCTCTTCACACTGTCTGATGTTAGGAGAACCGTTCACATATCAGTGACTCCCTGGCCTCATGAGTAGCCAGGTGAGCCGCTGCTCTGCTCTTCCTCCTCCTCCTCCTCCTTCGCCTCCTCCTCAATGTGGGTGGCAGATGTGGATGGGGCCTCCTCAAGCGGCACCCCTCTCTGTTGTGCCATGTTGTGCAGGGCACAACACATGACTATAATGCGTCCCACTCTGTCTGGTGCGTATTGAAGCGTTCCCCCAGAATGATCAAGGCACCTGAATCACCTCTTGAGCAACCCTGTAGCATGCTCAATTATAGACCTGGTGGCGATGTGGCTGTCATTATATCGATGCTGTTGCTCGGTGATGGGGTTCCTCAGAAGTGTCATGAGCCACGTGTGCAGGGGGTATCCCTTGTCCCCGAGGAGCCAGCACTTGCGGGTGATCGGTGCATGGAAGAGGGGAGGAATTTTGGATTCCCGGATGATGAAGGAATCGTGGCAGCTGCCAGGGAATCTGGCGCACACGGGAAGGAATCTTTTGCGGTGGTCACAAATGAGCTGAGTGTTGATGGAGTGATAGCCCTTTCTGTTAATGAACAGTCCTAGCTCCAGTGTGGAGGTGCTCGTATTGCTATATGGGTGCAATCGATTGCACCCTGCACCCGTGGGAAGCCAGCCACAGAGTGGAATCCCACTGCCCTCTCCGTCTGGCTGAGGTCATCCATGGGGAAGTTGACGTAGTGCGAGGCCCTGCGAAACAAGCCATCGGTGACCTGCCTTATACACTTGTGTGCAGACGTCTGAGAGACCCCAGCGATGTCCCTGGTGGCACCCTGGAATGATCCAGAGGTGAAGAAGTTGAGGGCAGTGGTGGCTTTGACAGTGACAGGTAAGGAGATGCTGCTCGGCCTAGCCAGGAGTAGCTCGGCATGAAGGAGGCTGCAGATGTCCTCGACTACCTGGCGACTGATTCTGAGCCTCGGTATGCACTGCTCCTCAGAGAGGTCCAGGAAGCTGAGCCTCAGTCTGTAGACCCTGTGGCGAGGGTAGTGCCTCCTGTGACGTTGCTCTCTCTGTTGTTGCCCTCTGTGCTCTTATGCAGGTGCCTGTGGTACAGCACTGTGTGTTGTGGAGCTCTACGTGGCGGAGGTGGACGGCGTGCCTGGCGAGGCTGGTGATGTTGCTCGTCCTCGGATGTAGTGGTGAATGCAGCTATGGCGCCCCCCATGCTGACGGTGTGAGTTTGAGGGGGTCCAAAAAGTAGTTAAATATGTTTGAACAGCAGAATTTTGAGTGGAAAGTAAGAATGTTCAATGTAAACACAAAGATCTTGCAGCCAAAACTTTGTCTGAAAGAACAGAGTGCCCTGCTGCAATAAATGACCTTTTCTCCCCATCTGGCAAATAATCCTTTGCATCTCCCACTGGCTGCTGGCTGAAACACGTCTGTTGCAACAGGGAGTGTTTCCCACAGCACGGGAAACTCACTGAGGATCCTTCAAAATCACACCCCTGCCTCAATGTGGAGAAAATTAAGTACTTCAACTACTTATACTATCTAAACAATTATGTAAATGATCATCCCGCCGGCTTTAATTGCCGGTGGGACTTCCGCAATCGGGAGCCGCGCGCACAGCCAGACCCGTCAGTGGGGATACCGGAAGTCTGTGGGTTGGAGCCGGGCTCCGAACCCGAACGGGATTTCCCCGATTTTCAGAGCCCCCACCCCCAATGCACCCGCAATTTTCCGGGAAAATCGAGCTGAATTACCATCAGCAGTGCTGCCATCATTAACGCAAGGCTGTCTCAGCATCAAATTCAATGGTTATTTAGCTCTCTCATTCTGCCAGGCTCTGTTACCCTCCCAAACCAGTACATGTAATAATTTCATTAGCAGTACAAATCTCTGTCATTTCATTTAAATATTAGTGGGTGTCCCATGGCATTGCTCATGGTGAGCCAGAGATGTGGGGGTTAAATTGGATAATCCCTGAAAACGGGTGTGGGGATTGCGGTCCGTGATTTAACCACACAATCACTGCGCCACAGGCAGTATATTAAATTTGTGCTGCCTGCTGTTTCACATGATTGCTGCGTGCAGCCAGCGCTACCTGCGCTGTTCATTGATTGCACACATCAGCAGGCGGTCCGATATCGCGAGTGGCTAGCGTTACTTAAAGGCAGCCTGCACCTTTTAAAGGGGAGGTACATTTGATTTGTATTGAAGGTGAAGACAACTAAAAAACAAGCCTGTGCCATGCTACTGCATGATTAGTGATCAAATTGAACTATTTCAACTTCTGCTGACTGGCTTATTCACATTTTGTACCGAGTCTACAAAACAAAAGGTAAAACCTTGGGATGGCTGAAAGCCTCATCGAAGCTTCTGCTAAGCTTGGAAAATGGAACAAAGTACAATTGTGCTGAACATGCAGGGGGAAATCTTAACCTCATTCTAAGCTTGTGGTAGGCATTAAGTAAGTGAGGTAAAAGGCCTCAGGCTACCACAATTACAGCAAAACATTGACAATGTTCATTACCTGCTTGATTTTTATTTTAATAAACACTTTAAGCAGTATTCATAGACTGTATGGCTTAATTTAAAAATGAATAAATGTTTGTTTATATTACAGCGGTGAGTGTAATGCCAGTGTGATGATGCACTTTCCTTTCCGAGTCTCACACATGCTCTTGTCCCCTTCACACAATAGCTCAATGACGATGCAGACCAGGAAGGTGCAGGTTTATCCCAGCCTGTGTTGAGTTAGCTAACCTCAGCTAGAAGTTAGTGGTAATGCTCCAATCGGCCTTAGTTTTATGTACTCCCAATCACGATGGTAGTGAGCCCGTGCTTGTGTGGATGGTGAGTCCAGAGCCAAGTTCAGAGTTGATGGTAGTGAGCTCTTGCTTGTGTGGATGGTGAGTATGGAGCTAGGTTCAGAGTTGATGGTAGTGAGCCCGTGCTTGTGTGGATGATGGGTATGGAGCTAGGTTCAGAGTTGATGGTAGTGAGCCCTTGCTTGTGTGGACGGTGGGTATAGAGCTAAGTTCAGAGTTGATGGTAGTGAGCCCGTGCTTGTGTGGACGGTGAGTTTAGAGCTAAGTTCAGAGTTGATGGTAGTGAGCCCTTGCTTGTGTGGACGGTGAGTATAGAGCTAAGTTCAGAGTTGATGGTAGTGAGCTCTTGCTTGTGTGGATGGTGAGTATGGAGCTAGGTTCAGAGTTGATGGTAGTGAGCCCGTGCTTGTGTGGACGGTGAGTTTAGAGCTAGGTTCAGAGTTGATGGTAGTGAGCCCTTGCTTGTGTGGACGATGGGTATGGAGCTAGGTTCAGAGTTGATGGTAGTGAGCCCGTGCTTGTGTGGACGGTGAGTTTAGAGCTAGGTTCAGAGTTGATGGTAGTGAGCCCTTGCTTGTGTGGACGGTGGGTATAGAGCTAAGTTCAGAGTTGATGGTAGTGAGCCCGTGCTTGTGTGGACGGTGAGTTTAGAGGTAAGTTCAGAGTTGATGGTAGTGAGCCCTTGCTTGTGTGGACGGTGAGTATAGAGCTAAGTTCAGAGTTGATAGTAGTGAGCCCTTGCTTGTGTGGACGGTGGGTATAGAGCTAAGTTCAGAGTTGATGGTAGTGAGCCCGTGCTTGTGTGGACGGTGAGTATAGAGCTAGGTTCAGAGTTGATGGTAGTGAGCTCTTGCTTGTGTGGATGGTGAGTATGGAGCTAGGTTCAGAGTTGATGGTAGTGAGCCCGTGCTTGTGTGGACGGTGAGTATAGAGCTAAGTTCAGAGTTGATGGTAGTGAGCCCTTGCTTGTGTGGACGGTGAGTATGGAGCTAGGTTCAGAGTTGATGGTAGTGAGCCCGTGCTTGTGTGGACGTTGAGTTTAGAGCTAGGTTCAGAGTTGATGGTAGTGAGCCCGTGCTTGTGTGGACGGTGAGTTTAGAGCTAGGTTCAGAGTTGATGGTAGTGAGCCCTTGCTTGTGTGGACGATGAGTATGGAGCTAGGTTCAGAGTTGATGGTAGTGAGCCCTTGCTTGTGTGGACGGTGAGTATGGAGCTAGGTTCAGAGTTGATGGTAGTGAGCCCGTGCTTGTGTGGACGGTGAGTTTAGAGCTAAGTTCAGAGTTGATGGTAGTGAGCCCTTGCTTGTGTGGACGGTGGGTATAGAGCTAGGTTCAGAGTTGATGGTAGTGAGCCCGTGCTTGTGTGGACGGTGAGTTTAGAGCTAGGTTCAGAGTTGATGGTAGTGAGCCCTTGCTTGTGTGGACGGTGGGTATAGAGCTAAGTTCAGAGTTGATGGTAGTGAGCCCGTGCTTGTGTGGACGGTGAGTTTAGAGCTAAGTTCAGAGTTGATGGTAGTGAGCCCTTGCTTGTGTGGACGGTGAGTATAGAGCTAAGTTCAGAGTTGATGGTAGTGAGCCCTTGCTTGTGTGGACGGTGGGTATAGAGCTAAGTTCAGAGTTGATGGTAGTGAGCCCGTGCTTGTGTGGACGGTGAGTTTAGAGCTAGGTTCAGAGTTGATGGTAGTGAGCTCTTGCTTGTGTGGATGGTGAGTATGGAGCTAGGTTCAGAGTTGATGGTAGTGAGCCCGTGCTTGTGTGGACGGTGAGTTTAGAGCTAAGTTCAGAGTTGATGGTAGTGAGCCCTTGCTTGTGTGGACGGTGAGTATAGAGCTAAGTTCAGAGTTGATGGTAGTGAGCCCTTGCTTGTGTGGATGGTGGGTATAGAGCTAAGTTCAGAGTTGATGGTAGTGAGCCCTTGCTTGTGTGGACGGTGGGTATAGAGCTAAGTTCAGAGTTGATGGTAGTGAGCCCTTGCTTGTGTGGACGGTGGGTATAGAGCTAAGTTCAGAGTTGATGGTAGTGAGCCCTTGCTTGTGTGGACGGTGGGTATAGAGCTAAGTTCAGAGTTGATGGTAGTGAGCCCGTGCTTGTGTGGACGGTGGGTATAGAGCTAAGTTCAGAGTTGATGGTAGTGAGCCCGTGCTTGTGTGGACAGTGGGTATAGAGCTAAGTTCAGAGTTGATGGTAGTGAGCCCTTGCTTGTGTGGACGGTGGGTATAGAGCTAAGTTCAGAGTTGATGGTAGTGAGCCCGTGCTTGTGTGGACGGTGGGTATAGAGCTAAGTTCAGAGTTGATGGTAGTGAGCCCTTGCTTGTGTGGACGGTGAGTATGGAGCTAGGTTCAGAGTTGATGGCCTTCACAGTTAAATAGCACATTGAAACATTGCCCAATCGACTGATGAAGAGCTGCTAGTAGGACTCAGTTTCAGAGTGCCCATGAAAATGCTCCGTTAATGATAAGTTCTCAACAAATGAACGCTTTTACCTTAAGATTAAGGGTATTATAATTTAGCAGCTGTTGTAAGAAATTGTGGGAAAGCATTTCCAACAAGGTTGGACGATAGGGTGCCTGACTGATCATGTGACGTCAACACCAAAAAAGGTGATAGTCAATAGTGCTGATTATGAAACGTTTAACTACATTTTTTAGGCACAATTTCAAACAAATTATACCAAGTCATACATTACTTTATTCAATATGATCTCTTCTACAATTTTACTTTGCATTTGCAAAATAATTTCAATTTAATTTCACATGTAAAATTTGAGGTGAGCTGAACTGACTAGAGTGATATACAACATGTCATGCTTGGTATAAAAATGGGCTTGCAGTTTCTACACAAAAAATTTCTTCAACTTGCAGAGAATGTAAAGGACCAAAAATGGGCGGAAACCTCAGTCTTGTCCCCTCAATGCAAGAGGTGAAGAGAAGGATGGACATCCTGTATCCGCAGGGGAGCAAGAGGCCCTCCAGACATATGCTCAGGAGGCAGCAGGAGGCAGTAGCGGAGGAGGTCAGTATAGGTCCAAGAACACGGCTGCAGTGCAGGAAGATGTTCAATGATCTGACACGAGTTGTCAAGGTTAGTGAGTTTAATCTTCAAGTGGTATACTGCACCACTAGCCTCATCCACTGCTCAATTCATTACATCCTCATCACCCACCTACCAACAATCTCTATCAATCAGTAATCAACCCTTCAATTTATAGTGTTTACCCTCACACACTCAGCACTGTTGCAAGCCTCACACCCACAACTCACAGCTGACACATTCTGGCAGCTATTCAACCATGACAGCCACATCACGCAAACATTTTGCAGGACACTCACTGAAACACTTCCCTCTTTCTTGCAGGCGAAGGTGGCGCATAACAGGAGGCAGCAACAATCAAGGGGAAGAGGATAAGCGTGCCTAGACATTTTAACCCCCATGGAGGAGACAGTGCCGGCCAACATGGGACAGGGCATCGCTGAGGCCACTGGCGGTGCTGAAGGGATTGATGATGAGGGTCTCTGCAAACCGAATCCTCCTTCTCTCTTCCCACTTCTCCCTCGTCCCACAATCTCTTCTGACTCACGTGCTGTAGATGGTGTAAGCACGCACTTCATACTTTCTCCTCTCCCCTCATCACAACCCAACACTTGTCCCTTTTTCATTCCGTATACCCAAGAACTGAAACCTTCCCAGTCAGAGGAGGGTAAGGAAAAAGACAGTGATGATGAAGAGACACCATCACTAGATCTTACACTCGCAGCCACCAGCTCAGAGACTGACACTGCACGCCCTTCAGAAGCTAGAATAGAGGAGGGATCGGCACGTGGTGAGACACCGAGCACAAGTTTGCAGGTACCGGGGCGGGGAGAACGGATACCACAGGTGCCAGCTCGCCAGAGTTCTGCTGCAGAGGAGTCAGGTGATGAATTCGATGGGCCAGGCTACAGAAGACGGCTGATGGGTGTACACCAACAAATTTTTGGTGCATTGGAAAGCCTGCCACAAAGCCTGTGCACAATGAGAAGGGGCACGGAGGAGTCCAGCTCAATCATGGTGCAGAGCTTGGAGCCCATCCTTTCCAACATGGAACGGTGGTCACCTCCATCAGCGCACCTGTGGAACCCACCATGGTGCAGCGTCTGATGACTGATGTCACAACTTCCATTGCAGCAAAAACAACTTCCATCAAAGGTCTGACTGCTGCCTTGGAAGCTCAGACTGCTGCTATCGTGGCTCTGGGGACCACTGTTAAAAGGGGCTTTCAGGACATCACGGCACTCCAGCAATCTGATCTCCAGCTGATCACCAGGATTGCTGAGGCACCGCCCTGGGAGAGTGGCAGTGGCTCCATTGAACAGGAACCTGTTGTCCTCTCTCAGGACACCAGTGCCCTTGTTGTTGCCTGTCAGCCAGCCAGCCCAGACTGCTGCAGCCCAGGCTGAGATAGTGCAGTCTGAAGCCAGGCCCTCTCGGCCCAGAGCTGCTCGAGGTCGTCCTCCAAGGCCATCTGCACGTTTCTCCATTGACGGTCAGCAGCCTTCCACCTCCCATGCTGCAGCCACTGGGGAAGTACCTCATAGGAGCACTAGGAAAGGTAAAGGCACAAGGAAGACAGGCATTTTGGAAATGCACAAAGGTGATTAGTTTCATTTTGTATGCATTATTTAATGAGTGAATTGATAAATTTGGATTTGAATTTGCATTTGGTGATGGTTTTTATTTCTGTGGTGAACTGAGGGAGGAACCAATATGTGTTGTCAGAAAGAGGACAATGTGATGGTCAGTAATAGAGGAAAGATAAGAGTGTGGGACTGTTGGTGAATGAGGAGATGTAGTTGAGATTGCTGGTATCACTCATGAATAATCTGATTATTTAGAGCCCTGTCAGAAAGGGACTATCTATGTTGTAGCCTTCCTCTTCCTCTTCCTCTTCCTTCACTTCCTCTTGCACTTCCTCCTCCTCCTCCCTCTTCTAGCAGCTCGACCTGCTCTGCGTGGCCTCTCTTCATTCTCCCGTTCATGTTCAATTCCCAGAGGCAGCCTTACCAGGCCATCCATATCTGGAAGCAACTTCTTTCATCATAATATTTTAAATGGCACAAAAAGTAGTGCCAGACCAGCCAGCCCACTCCTGGTAGAGTACTTACTTAAATTTTATCCAAGTATATGAAACCTCCAAAAACATGTACAAATGCACCAGCAGCCAGAAGAAATAATCCAAATAATATATATAATAATCCAATAATCCAAATAATCCTAACCTGTTAGTACTTCCTGATCCCTTTAAGTAGCACTGGGTCCTTCATGCCGTTTAACGTTGTGTTCAGCTGTGTGAGGTTCAGAGGTTGGATGGAGTGTGAAGTTGCAAAATGGCAGCAGTGTCTTTAAATCACCGTTGCACACTGATTGTGTCACGCCCTCCCTGCTCTGCATGCTGCCGGCGTTCATTAGGTGTGCGTGCACAAACCCCTTTACCAAGATGGCGCCCTGTGCACTTCCCATCAGACATGTGCCCTGCATCTCGGACCCCATTTTCAAGTCTTAGTCGGCTGCATAGCACCTAAAAAATGGGCGTTACACGGCCCAATTTCACCTCCACAATGTTTTATAACACAAGGGTGACACTATCTTACACCATTTAACACACATTATCAGGGCTGCTGATTTATGGTGCCTGAATAAGCAAATTAGTGTTTTTGTAACATGATATTCTGGGATTTGGAGTTGAGTTCCCCGATTCAGTACATTTTCTGTAAATCAGTGGCCTTGACTGTCATTTTATGTTCCTTTAACAATGTACTCGTTTTTGTCTCATCTTCTTTAAAGTCCAATATACACAACAAGATGGTAGGCAGGGATGAGGTAGGTGGACCTGGGCCCTGGAATTCCGGGCAAGATTTCTGCCACGGGAGAACCAGGTATTTAGGGCGGGACCGATTACATCAGTTGTGGCCCTGGCAGAGTTCCCAGCTTTCTGGGGAAGTTCCACCATTCCCCCCTTAAAAGACCTCAGCAGAACTCATGCCCTCAGGAGCAAAAAATAAACAAACCTCCTGCTTTTGTTTTAGCCCAGGAAAGATCATGGAGTCCAGTGGATCAGGAAAAAAGCCTTTAATTCAGCTGCACAGGTCACCTGGGACTGGGTCTGTGTCCTCCACTCTACTGTACTTGCGCTGGCGGACTGAGCCCCCAGGAATTTCAAGGCGCATTTCTTTAGCAGCATTGGGGATGGATCATTGTTCAATTTGGCAGCATTGCTGGGGTTTGTGAGGACTGAGTTGGGGTTATGTGGATTGTATGGACTGAGTTGGGGTTATGTGGATTGTATGGACTGAGTTGGGGTTATGTGGATTGTATGGACTGAGTTGGGGTTATGTGGATTGACAGGACTGCAGTCAAGGCCTTAAGGTTTGGCAGCATTGAGGTCGTGAATTTGAGGTTTTACAGAACCTCAGTGGTGATCCAAGAGTTTAACTACATTGGCGGAGGGTTGAGTTTGACAGACCTGAGGGAGTGGTCTGGGCTTTGCTAGTGCAGAGGGAGTGGTCCCAGGGTCTGGTAGCACAGCAGGTAGGCACGTGGAAGATGTGGAGGTAAATGTTTTTTGATTAGTTCTTGGAAGTTTGGTGTTGTCCGATCCTAGCAGTAAATGTGTGGCTGCTTTAGGAAATGTAAATTGCAGATGCAAACAATCCTATTCCCTACATCATTGTTGACAAGCAAAATTATCTCAGAAACAGTTGAAGAGTGAGCTTATAAACACTTTTTATGTGGGTGCTGAGGGGAGGGGTGCACATTCCCGGTCAAAGAATTGGAAAATAATTAATAAGTATTTCCCACAGCAACTGCAGCCAGATAAGCAACAAATGTTTCGGAGAACAGAGCCCTGAATTCCCTTGACAGTTGCACTGGTCTCCCACTGGAACTCTTGTGGGGATCTGGCAGAATGCAGGGAAGACCGTCTGCCCCTTACAAGGCCAATGTGCCAAGGGAGTATAGCCCGGGGCGTTGAAACCTCCCATGTTGGGAGCCCCTGCTCCCCTGCTCAGAAGGAATCTGGTGTATAACTGGAAGCTGAGATGGGCGATAGTGGGCCCCAATGTTGGGGAGGGGGCTCACACAAGAGAAGTGACCTGGGCCTGAACCCCTGAAGAAAGCAAATTTTATTCTTAGGGGAGCTGGATAAGGTCTCAGCAGGGGAAGGGGTGTCAGTGGGGGAGGGGGTCTCGGTTTGGGGGGGGGGTCTCAGCGGGTGAGGGGCTCTCGCCATCTGAGGGAGTCTCGGCGTGTGAGGGGGTCTGGACAACTTCCCCTTCCCCAGTGGTGAGCAGGTGCTGGGTTTTACAGCACCATGGGACAGACAGGCACCTGTCTGCCCCATGCAAATGAAGTGCCCTCCTGGCTGGATCAGCAATTGAGGGCAGGATTGAGCGCGATCCCAGTATAACAGACAGCATCACGAGCCATGGATTATCAGGGAACATAGGAAGATAGGAATTGGAGTAGGCCATTCAGCCCCTCGAGCCTGTTCCACCATTCATTCAGATCATGGCTGATCTGTGACCTAACTCCATATATACGCCATAGTCCCATAATCCCTTAATAACATTGGTTAATAAAAATCACAGATTTGAAATTAACAATTGAGCTAGCATCGACTGCCGTTTGTGGAAGAGAGTTCCAAACTTCTACCACCCTTTGCGTGTACAAGCGTTTCCTAACTTCACTCCTGAAAGTCCTGGCTCTAATTTTTAGGCTATGTCCCCGGGCCTAGACTCCCCAACCAGCGGAAATAGTTTCTCTCTATCCACCCTATCAGTTCCCCTTAATATCTTGAAAACTTTGATCAAATCACCCCTTAATCTTCTAAATTCCAGGGATTACAACCCTAGTTTGTGTAATCTCACCTCATAATTTAACCCTTGAAGTCCGGGTATCATTCTAGTAAATCTACACCACACTCCCTCCAAGGCCAGTATATCCTTCCTAAGGTGTGGTGCCCAGGCGTTCCAATCATGCTTTTCTCTTTATCTGTCTCTCATCTGGATTCTCTTCCTGAACTAAACAAAAAATTGATATTAGCTTTCATCTGAAACTTAGGTTCGAAGCAGCCTCTTCAATTCATCTAGATTTCATATATTTTGGAAAAACAAACTGAAATAGTTATGCACTGAGCAAAGACATAATTCATCATTTGCACTGATAAATATAACTACATTTTCTGTAAACAGTAATTGCTGGTGATTTCTAAATACAAACAGAAAGCACAGCTGGTGCGATCACTGCCTTACTCCCTACTGAAGAGAGCTTTCAAAATGCATTTTCCAGCTTGTATGCGGAATGCCCTGAGCAGCCAGTTTTGCTGTGATTCCTGAACATTTCTAGAATTTAGATTCGTCTTAAAATTAATGATGTGGAGATGCCAGTGATGGACTGGGGTGGACAAATGTAAGGAATCTTACAACACCAGGTTATAGTCCAACAGTTTTATTTTAAAATCACAAGCTTTCGGAGATTGGGTGTTGTGACGAAGGAGATAATCTCCGAAAGCTTGTGATTTTAAAATAAAATTGTTGGACTATAATCTGATGTTGTAAGATTCCTTACATTAAAATTAATGGTTTATGTTATTAGGTGTTTATAGAAAAAGATCCACTATACCGCAAGGCAGCAGATCATACAAACAACAGATGCTGACACAGAGGGGTAGATCTTGCCTTTGTTTAATGATGTATAACATACGGTAGCAAATCGGTAGCCAGATTTTCCTTTCCATAGAATTACATAGAACGTGCAGCACAGAAACAGGCCATTCGGCCCATCAGGTCCATGCCGGTGTTTATGCTCCACACGAGCCTCCTCCCACCTTACTTCATCTCACCCAATCACCATATCTTTCTATTCCTTTTTCCCTCATGTACTTATCTGAAGCTACATCATTGAATAAATTTAAAACAGAAATAGACAGTTTCCTAGAAGTAAAGGGAATTAGGGGTTACGGGGAGCGGGCAGGAAATTGGACATGAATTTAGATTTGAGGTTAGGATCAGATCAGCCATGATCTTATTAAATGGCGGAGCAGGCTCGATGGGCCTACTCCTGCTCCTATTTCTTATGTTCTTATGTTCCCCTTAAATCCACACTACTCATCCTCGACTACTTCATGTGGCAGCAAGTTCCACATTCTCACCATTCTCTGGGTAAAGAAGTTTCTCCTGAGTTCCTTATTGGATTTATTAGTGACTATCTTATATTTATGGCCCCTAGTTTTGGACTCCCCCATAAGAGGGAACATCTTTTCCAATGTGTGGTAGCAAGTTCCACTGAAGTCAATGGACATGAAAATCTGGAGAAATGTATAACAGGCCACCAACTTGTTATCACCCATTTCACACAATCACGAGTCAAGATCTGCCCCCTAGACTCTGGGGTAAACTTTAATATTTGGTAATGCAGGAAACAGATTGGCAGCTATTTGTACACATCACCGAATTTTCTTTCCCACCGACTCCAATGGAAAGGAAAATGAGTCGGGCTGTATGAAGGGCGGCCAATCTGCTACCGCCCGTTTCCCTCCCCCTCCGAGAGTTCAAATTTACTCCTCTGTGTCTGAAGTAAAAGTTAAAGATTTTATTACAGTTTGAAATTGAAATTTCTGCTAGAATTCATTCTTTGACTGGTTTTCAAATGATTTTAAAAAAGGGAACTCAAAAATCTTGCAATAGCACGAGGGGAGGCAGTGTTCAGTGTTATACACTGAGAATCATCTTGCTGTACGCTGGCAAACTGCACAAGTTCAGACTGCAGTGATCAAAGAATGGAAGGCACAGAGTGATAACTGTGGGAAACATACTTACTGCAGGCTCAGGCTTTTCAGAGCAAACTAGAAAAGACAATCATATGGGGAAAAATATAATCTTATCATGAAATATGCAAGGGCCGATTTTCCTCTCAGACCATTGCTGGGCAGCAGCCATGATGTGGAGATGCCGGTGATGGACTGGGGTGGACAAATGTAAGGAGTCTTACAACACCAGGTTATAGTCCAACGGCTTTATTTGGAATCACAAGCTTTCGGAGCTTTCCTCCTTCGTCAGGTGAGGAAGGAGGAAAGCTCCGAAAACTTGTGATTCCAAATAAAGCTGTTGGACTATAACCTGGTGTTGTAAGACTCCTTACATTTGGGTAGCAGACGGTACAACAGTACAATGTAAGAGAGTGCTATCTCCCAGCACAGGCTGTCCCCCGGCAGGCCCTTGCACTGCAGCAAGGAGAGTTCAACGGTGTGAGGCCAGAACATCATGCTTGGATCTTCAAAGTGCACTTGGGACCATCCAGAGTGTGAGGGTTCCTGGTGCTAGCTCCACTGCCAGCCCTCTGTTTGATAATGCAGAGGAAAGTGAGGCAGGTGGGGCAGGAACTCTCCCTCCCACTTCACTTCAACACTACCGCCAGGGCCCAGACCCATTCCCACCCAGTCAGGCTGCGCCGGTAATTCTGGAGCAGTGTAATGGAGGCAGAGACCTGATGTAACGGCTTTCCATCCCCCTTTTCCTCTTCACTGCATCCGAAAACCGAGTGTTCCCCAGGCACAGTAAACAGGAAAATTATTCTAGAATTGTTTGATGTTTTTACTTTGTTTAAACCCTTCTTTTGGACAGTAGAAATTCTAGATATTATGATAAAAATGGCAGGTGAGAGGATTGGAATTTTCCTTTTGAGCAATATGATTGGTTCACCATCTCCTATTATCCATAGGTTCTCAGGATTGGTTGTTTTCATAACTCCTTACTAGTTTCTCATTGGTAGTTTTTGAGCTGCTTTCCTTACTTTTGATTCAGATTTGTTGCTCTTTTAATTTGAGCCAATCAATAAAGTGTGACGGAATAATGTGACAGAATAGTGTGATGGAGAAACAGTGCCAGGTGTGGAATCACAGAATCTTACAGCACAGAAGGAGGCCGTTCGGCCTGTCGTGCCAGTGCCGGCTCTTTGAAAAAACTATCTAATTTATTCCCACACCCCAGCATTTTCCCCATAACCCTGCAACTTAGTCCTGTTCAAGTACATCTCCAATCGCCTTTTGAAAGTTCCTATGGAATCTGCTTCCACCACCCTTTCAGGGAGTACGTTCCAGATCAGAACAACCCTCAGTGAAAATATTTCTCCTCATTTCCCCTCTAGTTATTTTGTCAATTATTTTAAATCTGTGACCTCTGGTTATCGACCCGCTTGCCAAAGGAAACAGTTTCTTCCTACTTGCTGTACAAAACCCCTCATCATTTTGAGCACCTCTATTAAATCTCCCCTTAACCGTCTCCGCTGTAAGGAGAACAATTCCAGCTTCTCCAGTCTCTCCACATAACTGAAGTCCCTCATCCCTGGTACCGTTCTAGTAAATCTCCTCTGTACCCTCTCCAAGGCCTTCACATCCTCCCTAAAGTGTGGTCTACAGAACTGTACATAATACTCCAGCTGAGGCCTAAGCATTGATTTGTAAAGCTTTAGCATGATTTCTCATTTTTGTATTCAGTGCCCCTATTTACAAAGCCAGTGCCCCTATTTACAAAGCCAGTGCCCCTATTTACAAGCTAATGTCCCAATTAATTATTATGAGCTGGAAATGTGGTGCCTGCCATTTTGTTACTGGCAAAAAAATCAGTGTCCAGGGTCCATGCCTAAAACAGGAGTTTGACTGTTTGCATATGCAAATAAGGGGCCTAATGCCGGTATGAAGCCCCCTCTGCAATATTGGTTTGCCTCGAGGCAGCCGGCACCGAGTGCACTCTGGGAAACCAGGTCTACATGCTGCCCAATGCATGTGGACCACTGCTGGCCATAGCTAACCCCCAATCGTTGCCGCTAGCCCCCCATGCCCTCCAATTGCTATCATTACCCTCCCTCTCAGCCACCCCTAACTTCCTGACCTCGGTTACCCTCCCGGTCACCCTCTTCCCATTCACCTCCCTTCCCAGTCACCCCCCTTCCCATTCGCACCCCCTTCCCATTCGCGCCCCCTTCCCATTCACCTCCCTTTCCATTCACTCCCCCTTCCAATTCGTCCCCCTTCTCTGCTGGCACTTCAGCGGCCCAATCTTCCATTCCCCTTCACTGATGTTGTCTATCATTTGTCTATCAGCTTGACGGCTCGATGATAATGAGTCCCGAGAAAAAAACGTGACAGGAAACTATTACAGGAAATAAGTTTTATACTTACAGAAAGTGCACCCTATATGCAATACTTTTACCATATAGTAGGTAGATTTATTTCCTTAATAATTTTTCTCTCTTCCTCCTCTCCTGAAAGTGTTCATTTCTTGCCGAAGTATGACAGTAAATTTTCTAAATTAGCACTCCCAGTGAAGAGCCCACTCAACCAGAAGGCAAATCGGACAGCAACATGCCTGATTTGCAGCCCTCCCAATTTTCTGGTCATTAAAATTCATAACTGGACTGTAAATCCAGCCTGCTGACCTCCGTGCGAGATTGCCTGGTCGGCCTTCTCTGCGCTGAAAGCACTAACGTAAAATTTACCTCAAGGTTCCATGGGTGCTGGTCATCCTCTGGTAGATCACCCATGTGGCCATTATTCGACTGTAGGTGTCGACAGTGCGTGATGTCGGGCTATTTGGGGGGCAGCAGAGTTGAATTCGATTATGTCCTCACTTGTGTCTGTATACGCGCACTTCGAGCAGGTGATCCCTGGGAAGAGATCAGGAGCAGCAACACTGGAATTGTTTTTCCTTTCCAGTCGGTCTTTTTCTGTCCATCTTTTTCACATGGTGTTCAAATGTTTGACCCTCACTCGAAGGGTCTACAAGACAGAGTTAGGGCCATTGCTCTGTAGCCCTGATTCTCTAACCCACACTCTCTTTCAGCGTGACTGCCCTCTGGGAGTACAGGATTGGGGAATTTGGTAAAATAAGTTGGTAAAAGCATGGCTAACAGCCCTCAAAATGTAGTACTTTTATTCAGATTTCTAGAAACCAAGATTTAATAAAAAGCCAATTTGCAACCTTTCCATCACATTACATCATTTGTCCATCAATTCAATCTACACAGAAAACCCTGAACAGAATCAGATCTCTTATTCAAAAGTGCTGTCTGTGCATGATGTTTTGCAGAAATTTGAGTGGATTGTCTACATTTAGATAGTTGACAATTAATATACATTATTAGATGTAATTTTATGCTTTGTTCGGTGTTTTATATTCAACTGTTCAGCTTATATAAGAAATTTTAGGTGACAGCAGTGAATTGGAAGTGGTTTGGTACGCTGGAGATCAATCTTTGGATCAAAGATCCAATTATCTAGAATCAACTGTCCCATGCTCATGCCATAAGCAAGGGAGAACTCATAACTCACAAGTGACACAATCACTTTGCTTTCAATTCTTCTGAATGTACTCCAGGGAATAGAAGTTTTGAAAATTAAAAGCATTGAAGAGTCTACAGCTCCTCTATTAAAATAATGGATTTTTCCCAGTTCTAAAAGCAACTTCCTATGAACGAGGTCCAAATGAACTATTTACAGGAATCTGACAACCTCTCTTAGTTAGACAGCAGACAAGTGTAGGCTGAACTGAAAACGAAAAATGCTGGAAACACTCAGCAGGACAGGCAGCACCCGTGGAGAGAGAAACGGAGTTAACGTTTCAGGCTGATGACCGGTCATCAGAACTGGAAGAAGTTAAAGATTTAATAGTTTATAAGCAAGTACAGCAGCAGAGAAAGAAGTTGGGGGAGGAAAGAGGAGGGGAGCAAAGAATAAAAGGGAAGGTCTGTGATAGGTGGAGGGCAGGAGTGATTAAATGACCAAAGGGATGATGGTGCAAGGCAAAGAGAGGGGTGGTAATGGGACTGATTAGGAAACAAAAGATGGGTCTAGAGGAGCTGTGAATGGCAACAGCAGAACCATTACCAGCACCTGCTGTCTGAAAAAATGGGAGCAGTGGTTATGATCTGAAGTTATTGAAATCAGTGTTGAGTCTGGAAGATGAGGTGCTGTTCCTTGAGCTTGTGTTGAGCTTCATTGGAACAGTGTAAGAGGCCGAGGACAGAGAGGTCAGAGTGGGAGTGGGACAGGAATTAAAATGACAAGTGACCGGCAGGTCAGGGTCACTCTCACAAACTGAGCGAAGGTATTCAGCAAAGCGATCACCCAATCTGCATTTGGTTTCCCCAATGTAGAGGAGACTGTACAGTGAGCAGCGAATACAGTATAATAAATTGAAAGAAGTACAAGTAAATCGCTGTTTGACCATGGAAGGAGTGTTTGGGGCCCTGGATGGTGGGAAGGGAGGAGGTGAAGGGGCAGGTGTTGCATCTCCTGCGATTTCACGGGAAGGTGCCGTGGGGAGGAGAGCGAGTGTTCGGGGTGATGGAAGAGTGGACCAGGGTGTTGCGGAGGGAACGGTCCCTTCGGAATGCGGAAAGGGGAGGGGAGGGGAAGATGTGTTTGGTGGTGGCATTGCACTGGAGATGGTGGAAATGGCGGAGAATGATCCATTTGATCCAGTTCACTAGATTGTGGTGGGGTGGAAGGTGAGGACAAGGGGAGCCCTATCGTGATTCTGGGGGGAAGGGGAAGGGGTGAGGGCAGAAGTGCAGGAAATGGGACGGACACGGTTGAGGGTCCTGTCAACCACAGTGAAGGGGAATCCTTGGTTGAGGAAAAAGGAAAACATATCGGAAGCACTGGTGTAGAAGGGGCATTATTAGAACAGATGTGATGGAGACAGAGAAACTGAGAGAAGGGAATCGAGTCATTACAGGAAGCGGGGTGGGAAGAAGTGTAATCAAGGTCGCTGAGGGAGTCAGTGGGCTTATAATAATTATTGGTGGACAGTCTATCCCCAGAAATGGAGATAGAGAAGTCGAGGAAAGGAAGGGACAAGTCAGAGATGGACCAGTGTAGGCTGAGATGATTTGAACCTACAACAGGCTGCCCATATGCCTCTTTTTAAATAACAAACCTGGCATGTCTCCTGTTCACATACTTGCTGAATTTCCTACATTACAACAATGACTACACTTCAAAGGTACTTCATTGGCTGTAAAGAGCTTTGGGAAGCCATGAGATCATGAAAGGCGCTATATTTATTGCAAGTTCTTTCTTCTTTCTATCTTTCAGTTGGGAAAATAGCACTTAGATCAGGTTTTTCATGTCTGTACAACCTCTTGCAGCTGAGGTAGCATGGCCAATCTGGGATCCCACGATTGGGTCCAGCTCATTCACCACTTTGTGAACTTTTTCAACTTCAGTAGTTGAACACCTCCACCATCATCAGTGTACACTTAGTATTTCCTAAAGAATAAGACTCTCCTTACTTTACCCATAATTTGAAAGTATTATTTTAAATTACTGTTAAAATCACCAGAAAAAGATATCTGATGCTATGTACAAAGGAGTCCTCTTGTGTACTTTTGTGCATTATTATAATGCCACTCTGTTGGATTATTCAGTCATGGTTGACATATGGCCTATATATTCAGTTATGTGGAGAGACTGGAGAAGCTGGGGTTGTTCTCCTTAGAGCAGAGAAGGTTAAGAGGAGATTTAACAGAGGTATTCAAAATTATGAAGGGTTTTGATAGAGTAAATAAGGAGAAACTGTTTCCAGTGGCAGGATGGTCGGTAACCAGAGGGCACAGATTTAAGATAATTGGCAAAAGAACCAGAGGAGAAATAAGGAGAATTTTTTTTATGCAGTGAGTTGTTCTGATCTGGAATGCACGGCCTGAAAGGGTGGTGGAAGCAGATTCAATAGTAACTTTCAAAAGGGAATTGGATAAACCTTGAAAAGAATAAATTTGCAGGGCTATGGGGAAAAAGCAGGAGAGTGGAACTAATCGGATAGCTCCTTCAAAGAGCTGACATAGGCACAATGGGCCAAATGGCCTCCTTCTGTGCCGTAAGATTTAGGTATTCTGCAACAAGTGTTGTATAGTAGTCCAATGGAACATCTCACATGCCAAGGTTAATGTAGGAAACATTAGTAAGCAAAAGGATAAAAGGTCGGAAAATGAAGTGTGTGTGTTTACAAAACCAACATTTAATCAGCACAATTCTTAAAGTAGATTTATCATGCTGTTAACCTGTATCAGCGTTCCAAGTAAAATCACAGTTTCTTACACTGAGTGTCCTCTTACCTTATTGTTATCTCAGTAGACAGATAATTCAATTCTTCTGGTAGAGCCAGGCACAGAAATCTTCACAGTGAAGGCCTTTTATATTCATTTACAAGCAGATAAAATGTTAACACAAATATGCACTTATTTCCTGTTTCGCATTTGTACTGGCACCAAAGTCAGAGCCACACACCATTGAAATCCAAGTTACTTTTAAATGCAGTCCAGGAAAATATTACTGTAATCTGATTTTTTTCCTGATTACTTTTTCATATCGCCCATAAAAGCCTAAAAATGCTGAAAACACTCGGCAGAGGAGAGAAATTAGAGAAATGACAGACATATACGGACCCAGAGATAGTGTGAATTGTTAAAGTGGGATAACTTAAGCTTTCAGTATGCCTCCCTTTGTCTAACATTATTATCACTACTGACATTTAACCATCTCCTGTTCTCCACCTAATCACTTTACAGCTCATTCTTCTTATCTTCTCCTGTATATAGTCTTTCTATCCTCACCTCTTTTCCCTTGCTCTGTTCCTTCTTATAAGCTGTTCACCGAAGGTATCTTCAGGGTCTGACGGAGGGTCATATACCTGAAACGTTAACTCTTTTCCTTTTTCTACAGATGCTGCCTGACCTGCTGAGTGGCTCCTGCAGTTTTCTGTTTTTGTTTCAGATTTTCAGCTTAGAGTCATAGAGTCATAGAGTTATACAGCACGGATAGAGGCCCTTCGGCCCATCGTGTCCGCGCCGGCCATCAGCCCTGTCTACTCTAATCCCATATTCCAGCATTTGGTCCGTAGCCTTGTATGCTATGGCATTTTAAGTGCTCATCCAAATGCTTCTTGAATGTTGTGAGGGTTCCTGCCTCCACAACCCTTTCAGTCTTTTTTTTTGCTGTTATCGCTCAGCTGGGTAAATGGATGAGTAGCACAGGAGTGCTCTCCATTGTTCATTCCCAATGCTAGCTGGTAAATCAACCAATAAGAAGAGAATGGTTGTCTGTCTACAGATGGTAAGAGGCAACCAAGCAAGAGTAGATAGCTAGGAACTGGCTGTTTAGTTCATGAGGTAAGGAAATGAAGAGGAATGCTCTTCACCAAGACTGGAATTTCCATCTCAGTCTAGCATTTTATCAATTTTCCAGTTAACAAGGTCTTTCTTACTCCTTGTGAACTCAGCTTAGACGATGAAACAAGTTGTCCTGCAGCTGGTTGAGCAATAACCACATGGAGCGAAAACAAGCTGCAGCAGATAACTCTGCTGCTGTAGGTTGTATTATGAACACATATGGTCTGATATACTCAAGCTAGGAAAATCATAAACAGATGCTGGGCATTGTGTACAGTCTGGAATCCAAAATTACCTGATCCTGAAAACTCAGGTACACCAACAGCACTGAAAAGTCAGCTGACAACCACCCACTGGACATAGATATATACCTTCTACCTCTAGAAGCGAAGCTTAAGTACGAGCTCGGCTCAGTGGCGGCACTTTCAACTCCAAGTCAGAAGTTTGTGGGTTCAAGTCCTAATCTTGGGCCTCAGTACATAAGCGAGGCTGACATTTCAATGCAGCAGTGAGGGCTGCATTATTGGAGGTGCTGTCTTTCGGATGAGGCATTAAAATGAGGGAGCCATCTGCCTGCTCAGGTAAGAGATCCCCTGGCACTATTTCAAAGAAGATCAGGGGAGTTCTTCTGATGTCCTGGACAACATTCTTTCCTCAACACTAGTCACGGGTCCAATTTAGGTATTCGACTGTGATAATCGGGTGGGTGGCTGAACGAGCATTCTGAGGCAGCTCGCCAATCGGAGAGGGTGGGAAATCAGCCCGCTCCTATACCGAGTCAGCCGACAATATGGACTTGGAGGGGAGGAAGGGGGGGGGGTGTTCCCGAGGCGTGGTCGGGCAGGGTCCGCCAGCAGGCCAGGATATTTCTGTGGGTCCAGGAGGAACACTTTCCATTTGAAACTTTGCATTGCTTGTTTATGATCAATGATCTTTTCTGACTGATTGGGGTGATTAAAGAACCTGAGGAAGTACAACGACAAAAAATGCAGAGAAAGGATTAAATTAAATTAAAGGGGCTGCTGGTTCTCTGTCACCTGCTTTACACTATCGCACAAAGTCAAACTCTATCCCTCTGTCTGATGTGTGTTAGCTGATCTCAGATGAGGGAGATGATTTTAATCTAACCCGGCCAGCATATATCGGACAATATCCTGATCCCATCAGTTTCCGGCCAGGTGGGTTGGGTCAAAACCACCCACAATGTGTTAGTAAAGGCGCTACAGTTAATTGTAACATCCTGGGCTTGAGTGGGGAAATTCCGCCAGGATTTCCACTCCTGACTTTTATCCAGTGAGCCCAGCTGGAAATGCACACGAGTGGATGTTGGGATAATTGTCGTGTCTTCCCCGGCAGTCGATTCATAGCATTAGCATAGCTTCGGGTGCAGAATCGACAGGTATGGGGAGTACACCGGTGGTAGGAGCATAAAATTGAATGGAATTGACGGAGCCCAGAACCTGAGCCCCTGTGCAATGGCATCTGAAATGGAAGTGTGATCCTCTGTGCCACTCTATAGTCATGGTGTGGAGATGCCGGTGATGGACTGGGGTGGACAAATGTAAGGAGTCTTACAACACCAGGTTATAGTCCAACAGCTTTATTTGAAATCACAAGCTTTCGGAGCTTTGCTGCTTCGTCAGGTGGAGCAAAGCTCCGAAAGCTTGTGATTTCAAATAAAGCTGTTGGACTATAACCTGGTGTTGTAAGACTCCTTACATTTGTCCACTCTATAGTGATAGCCCCATTAGTCAGCATTGCAGCTCGCCTGCAAGGAGATGCAGCCAAGATTCAGGCCACAGATAACCATTACTGTCAATAGGGCACGATTTTAATAAGGCAGTGGAAGGGGGGGGTCAATGGACGTGTGGCAAACGTAAATAATAAAACTTACCGTTCCCCACACGATCGCAACTTAATTGGTGGCCATTAATGTTGTTTCCGGGTTTGCCGTGAGAAAGCTGCACATTGGGCGGACTGCGCACCCGCATCACAGGCTGTCAGCTGGAGTGTCTGGATTTAAAGGTCCATTGCTCCAATGGATTTTACTGGAGCAAAGAGTAAGAAGACCCAATGGAGCAGCACAGGGGCAAGGCTGCTCTAAGATTCAGTGACGCTGCACTTCAGGTGCTACTGGTCGGGGTGAGGAGGAGGAGGAAAATATTTCACCCGGCCGACAGGAGTAAGTGCCCTGCCTCTGCCACCAAGAAGGCCTGGCTCGAGGTGGCAAAGGAGGTCACCAGCAGGAGCAACATCTCCCGCTCCTGCGTCCATTTCAGGAAGCGTTTCAATGACCTAACTAGGTCAGCAAAAGTGAGTACACTTACTGATTCTCCTACATTCTGTGTTGCACATCACCGCCCCCACCCCCCAACTCATTCTGCACTGCCAACACTACTCTATCACATCACTCCTCACACCCACTTAAGGCTCATCCTCAACTTACCTTCACTTCCTCAGCACTTCCTCACCTCCCCATTAGTCACCCCACAACTACCACTCACCCCAATCCTCATCCAATGACATGTCTCTGTCTGATACTCATCCTCTGATGCACCTCTTTCACGGTCAGCCTCACCCAAAGCAATGCATTCATCGGCTGACCACTTCACCATCACTCACTCACACATCTGTACTTTCTCCCCTTCTAGGAGAAGAGAGCACAAAATGCACCCGACAGGGTGAGGACCGGAGGGGGGGCCACAACAATTCGTGGTCCTCACAGATGCGGAGGAGGAGGCCCAGGAGCTCAACTGGACGCAGATGCTGAACCCTGGGGGCCATCCTTTAAAAGGAGAATGATCGAGGGACAGTAGCACATTTGTGATGTGCTGGAACAGGTGCCACGCGCACTCTCCACAATCGTGCAGAGGATGGAGGAGTCCAACTCCTGCATTAGTGGAATGGTGACACAGGTATGGGAGGGACTCTCTGAGATAGTGTCACACATAACTGCTGAAATGTCTGAGATAGTGTCGCAGGTAAGTGACACTATCTCAGACGTTCCCGCACTTACCTGTGACACTATCTCAGACATTTCGACACTTACCTGCGATGGAGAGAAGGCTAGCCTCCGTTGAGTTCCAGCACGGCTCACAGTTGAATCCATTCAGGCCCTGACAACGGCCGTTCGGACTCAGGGTGAACAACATTCTGCTGCCTTAAACAGGCAGACAGAAACTTTACGACTGGGCTTCCAAGGCATCATACATGTCCTCCAAACTGTTGTCCAGCAGGGTGGTAGGAGTGATGTGGGCCTGGTCCAGGAAAGGGAAGATGGCAAAAGGGGACATGGAAATTGGGACGCCACTCAAAGCGCCCCCATGTCTCACCCCTTGCCCCCCCTCAATCAGTACCCACAATGCTGCCTGCTCTCCGGACGGCCGAGTCTGCCCCTGCACAGGTGCAGTTGGACCAGTCTTTGGTGCGGCCCTTACGGGTTCCAACACCCAGAGGGCGTAGGCCGAAAGCATCTAATCAGTCAGGGCATCAACCTGAGAAACCTGCCACTACCTCTGATGCAGCCACAGGGGATGCACCACATACAAGTAGCAGGAAGAGAAAGGCTAAGGATTTGTGATCCAAGGGTGTAATAAGAGACCATAAGAGAGAGGAGCAGGAGTAGGCCATTTGGCCCGTCGAGCCTGCTCCGCCATTTAATGAGATCAAGGCTGATCTGATTTTTACCTCAACTCCACTTTCCCGCCCTTTCCCCATATCCTTTGACTCCCTTACTGATCAAAAATGTGTCTAACTCAGCCTTGAATGTATTCAATGACTCAGCCTCCACAGCTTTTTGGGGTAAAGAATTCCAAAGGTGTCTGACAAACTGTCATGTTTTTAATTTATATTTGGTTTCTGTTATATTCACATTAAATGTTATCATTCTCACCACTACTGCCACGTCTTGTCCATTCTTGACTGGCTATTGTGATAGGGCCCTTTCATGAGCTTCACCACGAAAGGCAACACTTGATGCCACCCATTGGGTCACTTTACAATGGGTTTATGTGTAGTTGTAGGACTGTTTAGTGCAGGGAGGGTGGGGGTACTGGTGTTGGTGCTGCTCTTTCCAGGTGGTGTGAGGACTGGACTATTCTCACTTTGTGATAGTATGAGAACTGTTCACATATCAGTGACTCCCTGGCCTCACGAGCAGACAGGTGAGCCGCTGCTCTGGCCATGGGTTTGTCCTTCTCCTCCTTGTTCTCTTCCTCCTCCTCCTCCTGCTGCTGCTCTTCCTCAATGGCAGATGTGGATGATGGATGAAGGGATGGGGCCTCATCGACCAGTACCCCTCTCTGTTGTGCCATGTTGTGCAGGACACAACACACTATTATAATGAGACCCCTCTGTCTGGTGCATATTGAAGTGCTCCCATGGAACGATCGAGGCACCGAAATCGCATCTTGAGCAGCCCTATAGCCTGCTCAATTATAGACCTGGTAGTGATGTGGCTGTCGTTATATCGACGCTGTTGCTCGGTGATGGGGTTCCTCAGAGGTGTCACCGGCCACATGTGCGGGGGGTATCCCTTGTCCCCGAGGAGCCAGCCCTTAAGGGTGTTCGGTGCGTGGAAGAGGGGCGGGATGTTGGATTCCCTCAGAATGAAGGAATCGTGGCAGCTGTCAGGGAATCTGGCGCAAACGTGAAGGAATCTTTTGCGGTGGTCACAAACGAGCTGAGTGTTGATGGAGTGATAGCCCTTTCTGTTGATGAACAGTCCTGGCTCATGTGGAGGTGCTCAGATTGCTATATGGGTGCAATCGATTACACCCTGCTCCCATGGGAAGCCAGCCACAGAGTGGAATCTCACTGCCCTCTCCGTCTGGCTGAGGTCGTCCATGGGGAAGTTGACGTACTGCGAGGCCCTGCAAAACAAGCCGTCGGTGACCTGCCTTATACAATTGTGTGCAGGCGACTGGGAGACCCCAGCGATGTCCCCGGTGGCACCCTGGAATGATCCAGAGGCGAAGAATTTGAGGGGCAGTGGTGACTTTAACTGTGACGGGTAATGAGATGCCGCCAGGCCCAGCCGGGAGTAGCTCGGCATGAAGGAGGCTGCAGATGTCTGCGTCCACCTGCGACTGACTCTGAGCCTCGGTATGCACTGCGCCTCAGAGAGGTCCAGGAAGCTGAGCCTCGGTCTGTAGACCCTGTGGCGAGGGTAGTGCCTCCTGCGACGATGCTCCCTCTGTTGTTGCCCTCTGTGCTCTTGTGTAGGTCCCTGTGGTGCAGCACTGTGTTGTGGAGCTCCAATTGGCGGAAGTGCACGCCGTGCCTGGTGAGGATGGTGATGTTCCCCGTCCTCGGATGTTCTGGTGAATGCAGCCATCACACCCCCCATCCTGATGGTGTCAGTTTGAGCGAGTCTGAAAAGTTGGTAAATATGTGTAAACAGAAGAATTCTGAGAGGAAACCAAGAATTTTCAGTCTAAACACAAAGATGTCCCAGCCAAAAGTTTGTCTGAGAGAACTGAGTGCCCTGCTGCAATAACTCACCTTTTATCCCCATCTGTCAAACAAGCTTTTAAATGTCCAACTGGCTGCCAGCTGAAACCCAACTACTTTCCAATGCCGTGTTTCACACAGCACAGGAAACACGCTGAGGCAGCGTTAAAATCACTTGCCTTCATTGTTAATTGGATTTATGAACATTTCAAGTACTTTACGTACTTGATTTAGTGGTTTAAATACCGTCCTGCCGGCTTTAATTGCCGGCGGGACATCTGGGTTCGGGAACAGTGTGCGCACCCAGATGACTCTGGGTCATGCACATTCTTTGGCGGGTTGGAGCCGGGATTCCTGCCTGCGCCAAAAATACCCGATTTTCTTTGCCCCCCCCCCCAGCCCCCAACGCACCCACAGATCTCTTTTAAAATCGTGCCCTCGGTGTTCCAGCCTATCACATCAAGACATAGATATTATCTGTGACATACAGAGGTATTGATTTTATCTATGGGATATAGATTTTATCTGCAATATACAGAGTTAGATTTTGTCTGTGACAGAGTTAGATTTTATCTGTGATATACGGAGACAGATTTTATCTGTCATATACAAAGTTATGCTTTATCTCTGATATACAGAGTTAGATTTTATCTGTTATGTAGAGTTACATTTGATCTATGATACACAGAGTTAGATTTTATCTGCGATATAAAAGTTAGATTTTTTGTGTGATTTAGAGTTCAATTTTATCAGTGATATACAGAGATAGATTTTACCTGTGATATACAGAGATAGATTTTACCTGTGATATACAGAGATAGATTTTATCGGTGATATACAGAGTTGATTTTATCAGTGTTATATTCTTAGATTTGATTGTTGGCCTGCAGAGACAGACTTAATCTGTGATATACAGAGCTAGATTCTATCTATGACACAAGGTTAGATTTTATTGGTGATATACAGAGCATTGGAAAGTAGTTGGGTTTCAGGCAGCAGCCAGTTGGACATTTAAATGCCTGTTTCACAGATGGGGATAAAAGATCAGTTATTGCAGCAGGGCACTCAGGTGTCTCAGACAAACTTTTGGCTGGAAGATCTTTGTGTTTAGACTGAAAATTCTTGGTTTACTCTCAGAATTGTTCTGTTCACACATGTTTACTTTTTGGACCCCCTCAAACCCCACGATGTGGCTGCATTCACCACTACATCCGAGGACGAGCAACATCACCATCCTCGCCTGGCACGGTGTGCACTTCCGCCATGTGTAGCTCCACAACACAGTGCTGCGCCACAGGGACTTGCACAATATCACAGAGGGCAACAACAGAGTGAGCATCGTCACAGGAGACACTACCCTCGTCACAGGGTCAAAAGACCAAGGCTCAGCTTCCTGGACCTCTCTGAGGAGCAGTGCACACAGAGGCTCAGAGTCAGTCACCTGGTGGTCACAGACATCTGCGGCCTCCTTCATGCTCAGCAGCTCCCGGCTGGGCCGAGTGGCATCTCGTAACCCGTTGCTGTTAAAGTCACCACTGCCCTCAACTTCTTTGCCTCCAGATCATTCCACGGTGTCACCAGGGACATCACCGAGATCTCTCAGACGTCTGCACACAAGTGCATATGGCAGGTCACCGATGGCTTGCTTCGCAGAGCCTCGCAATACGTCAACGTCAACTTCCCCATGGATGACCTCAGCCAGACAGAGAGAGCAATGGGATTCCACTCTGTGGCTGGCTTCCCACGGGTACAGGGTGCAATTGATTGCACCCATATAGCAATCCGAGCATCTCCACAGGAGCCAGGACTGTTCATCAACAGAAAAGGGCTATCACTCCATCAGCACTCAGCTCATTTTTGACCACCACAAAAGATTCCTTCACGTTTGCGTCAGATTCCCTGGCAGCTGCCACGATTCGTTCATTCTGAGGGAATCCAATATCCCGGGCCTCTTCCACGCACCGAACACCCTTCAGGGCTGGCTCCTTGGAGACAAGGGATACCCCCTGCACACGTGGATCATGGTACCTCTGAGGAACCCCATCACTGAGCAACAGGGTCGATACAATGAGAGCCACATCGCCACCAGGTCTGTAATAGGACTGCTCTAGATGCGATTTTGGTACCTCGATCATTCTGGGGGAGTGCTTCAATACGCTCCAGAGAGAGTGGGATGCATTATAGTTGTGTGTTGTCCTGCACAACATGGCACAACAGAGAGGGGTGCCACTTGAGGAGACCCCATCCCCTCATCCACCATCCACTTCTGCCATAAACATTGAGGAGGAGCAGCTGCAGCAGGAGAAGGTGGTGGAGGAGGAGGAGGAGGAGGAGGAGGAGAATAAGGAGGTGGAGGAGGATGAACCCATGGGCAAAGCAGTGGCTCACCTGTCTGCTCGTGAGACCAGTGAGTCATTCATATGTGAACAGTTCTCATAATATCACAAAGTGAGAATAGTCCAGTCCTCAGACCACCTGGAAAGACCAGCGCCAACACCAGCACCCAACCACCCCCACCTTGCACAAAACAATCCTGCAACTACACATAAACCCACTGTAAAGTCACCCACTGGGTGGCAACAAGTCTTTCCATTCATGGTGAAGCTCATGAAAGGACCCTATCACAAAAGCCAGTCAAGAATGGGCAAGACGTGGCAGTAGTGGTGAGAATGATAACATTTAATGTCATTGCAACAAAAATTAAATATAAATGAAAAACATGACAGTCTGTCAGACACCCTTGTGCATACCCTTCGTGATTACAAATTATTAGCCTTTCTCTTCCTACCGCTTCTACGTGGTGCTTCTCCTGTGGCTGCAGCAGAGGTAGTGGCAGGTTGCTCATGTTCATGCCCAGACTGCTCAGATATTGTCAGCCTACGCCCTCTGGGTTTTGGAGCCCGTGAGGGCCCCTCCAAAGACTGCTCCACCTGCACCTGTGCAGGGGCAGACTCGGCCACCTGGAGAGGAGGCAGCATTGCGGGTACTGGTTGAGAGGGGGACAACGGGTGAGACATAGGAGCACTTTGAGTGGCGTCCCCACTTCCATGTCCCCTTTCGCCATCATCCCTCTCCTGGGCCAGGCCCACATCACTCCTACCACCCTGCTAGACAACAGTTTGGAAGACATGTATGATGCCTTGGAAGTACAGATGTAAAGTTTCAGTCTGCCTGTTTAAGGCAGCAGAATGTTGTTCACCCTGAGTCCGAACAGCCACTGTCAGGGCCTGAACGGATTCTATTGCAGGCAATTGGGACTAGCTTAGTGGTATAAACTGGGCGACATGGACATGTTGGGCCGAAGGGCCTGTTTCCATGTTGTAACTTCTATGATTCTATGATTCTATAACTGTGATCCATGCTTGAAACTCAATGGAGGCTACCCTTCTCTCCATCGCAGACATTCCTGCACATATCTGCGACACTATCTCAGACATTTCCGCAGTTCTCTGCGACACTGTCTCAGACACTTGCTCACGTCCCTGTGACACTATCTCAGAGGTTCCCTCCTGTACCTGTGCCACCATTCACCTCATACAGGAGTTGGACTCTTCGATCCTCTGCGTTATTGTGGAGAGTGCGTGTGGCACCTGTTCCAGCACCTTGCAAATGTGCTGCTGTCCCTCGATCATTCTCCTTTTAAAGGATGGCCCCCCGGGATTCAGTATCTGTGTCCAGCTGAGCAGAGCCTGGAGAGGAGTGCACCCACCGAAGCGGACTCTCCACAGCTGCCCCTGCTACCAGTGTCTGCTCGTGCTCACTTGTGTGTGGTGACTCACCAGGTGCCAACCCAACTAACTGAGGACTAGGACCCACCGAGGTGTGAGTATCTGCGCTGGTGGATGGCTCACTAAGGTGTGACAGTGCCCCCTCAGAGGCTGGTAGATCCTCTGAGGAATCGCCCTCTGCCGCCACTGCAGTGGTTAAAGGGCCTGTAAGAGAACAGAAGACAATATTAAGCATCATCACAGATGTGTCATGTTGCGATGAGCATACTGAGGTGTTCAACGTGCCAAGAATTGTCAACATCAATTCATGTTGTGCGTGATGAATGTTAAAGTTGTGTCACCAGACGTTTGTGGGGTGCCCGACGGAGAGGCACTCGAGGGTGTGGCTCAGCTCCAGCGCCTCCTCCTCTGCTTCTGTGAGGACCACTGCTTGTTGTGGCCCCCCTCCAGTCCTCGCCCTCTCCCGTGTATTTTGAGCTCTCTTCTCCCACAGAGGAGAAAGTACAAACGTGTGAGTGAGTGATGGTGAAGTGGCCAACCGATGAATGCATTGATTTGGGTGAGGCTGACCGTGAAAGAGATACATCAGAGGGTGAGTCTGAGACAGAGACATGTCATTGGATGAGGATTGGGTTGAGTGGTAGTGGTGGGGTGAATGGTGGGGAGTTGAGGAAGTGCTGAGGAAGTGAAGGTAAGTTGAGGATGAGCCTTAAGTGGGTGTGAGGAGTGATGTGATGGAGTAGTGTTGTCAGTGCAGAATGAGTTTGGGGGTGGGGAGGGGGGATTGATGGAACACAGAATGTAGGAGAATCAGTAAGTGTACTCACTTTGGCTGACCTAGTTAAGTCATTGAAACGCTTCCTGCACTGGACCCAGGTGCGGGAGATGTTGCTGCTGCTGGTGACCTCCTCTGCCACCTCGAGCCAGGCCTTCTTGGTGGCAGAGGCAGGCCACTTCCTCCTGTCGGCCGGGTAAAATATTTTCCTCCTCCTCCTCACCCCGACCAGTAACACCTGAAGTGAGGCGTCACTGAATCTTGGAGCAGCCTTGCCCCTGTGCTGCTCCATTGGGTCTCCTTACTCTTTGCTCCAGTAAAATCCATTGGAGCAATGGCCCTTTAAACCCAGACACTCCAGATGACAGCCTGTTTGCCCACTGCGCAGCTTTCGGATGGCAAACCCGGAAACAATATTAATGGCCACCAATTAAGTCGCAAACTCGTGCGGAACGGTAAGTTTTTATTATTCGAGTTTGCCGCGCGCCCATTGACCCCCCCCTCCATCCCACCACCTTATTAAAATCGTGCCAACAGAGATAGATGTTATCGGTGTTATACTCTTAGATTTGATTGTTGGCATGCAGAGATAGATTTTACCTGTGATATGGAGCTAGATAATGAAGCAGTCCGAGCCCGCATGCAGCAAGACCTGGACAACATCCAGGCTTGGGCTCATAAGTGGCAAGTAACATTCGCGCCAGATAAGTGCCAGGCAATGACCATCTCCAACAAGAAAGAGTCCAACCACCTCCCCTTGACATTCAACGGCATTACCACCGCCGAATCCCCCACCATCAACATCCTGGGGTTCACCATTGACCAGAAACTTAACTGGACCAGCCACATAAATACTGTGGCTACAAGAGCAGGTCAGAGGCTGGGTATTCTGCGGCGAGTGACTCACCTCCTGACTCCCCAAAGCCTTTCCACCATCTACAAGGCACAAGTCAGGAGTGTGATGGAATACTCTCCACTTACCTGGATGAGTGCAGCTCCAACAACACTCAAGAAGCTCGACACCATCCAGGACAAAGCAGCCCGCTTGATTGGCACCCCATCCACCACCCTAAACATTCACTCCCTTCACCACCGGTGCACCGTGGCTGCAGTGTGTACCATCCACAGGATGCACTGCAGCAACTTGCCAAGGCTTCTTCAACAGCACCCACCTAGAAGGACAAGGGCAGCAGGCACATGGGAACAACCTGCACGTTCCCCTCCAAGTCACACACCATCCCGACTTGGAAATATATCGCCGTTCCTTCATCGTTGCTGGGTCAAAATTCTGGAACTCCCTTCCTAACAGCACTGTGGGAGAACCTTCACCACACGGACTGCAGCGGTTCAAGAAGGCGGCTCACCACCACCTTCTCAAGGGCAATTAGGGATGGGCAATAAATGCCGGCCTTGTGAGCGATGCCCACATCCCATGAATGAATGAAAATAAAAGATTTTATCTGTGACACAGAGTTAGAATTTATCTGTGATGTACAGAGTTAGAATTTATCTGTGACATATCGAGATAGATTTTAACTGTGATGTATAGTTAGATACAGAGGTAGATTTTATCTATGGCATATAGGGCATCATTTTAGCACCCGCTATCGGGTGCGTTCCTGGCGGGGGGGGGGGGGCTCCGAAAATCGGAGAATACCGGAGTGGGTCGGGAGCCCGACTCCAACCCACCCACTTCCGGGTTCCCCACTGACGCAGTGGCGTGTGCGCACAGCCCCCGCTGGTGGGAATCCCACAGGCAATTAAAGCCAGCGGGGTTCCACTTGAAGCTATTTATTTTGCTTGTTCTGGTCATTAACTGACCTGATTAAGGGATTATGTGGGATTTTATAGCAAACTGGGACTGTTTCCCACACTGGGAGAAACACTCCCAGTTCAAATGGACCTGTGGCAGCTGCAAAGGTCCATTTGACAGGTGGGGGGGAGACCCTCACCCATTGCAGGAGGCCACTCTGTCACTTGGGACAAAGTTTGGCCTCCACCACCCTCCTCCTGACAATCAAAGTCACCAACTTACACACTTACCCCGGGGTCCAGACACATTTACCTACCTTGCGGACCCCCTCAGATGTACATCTTCTGGATGGGGGCCGCCGTAGCTGCAGTCATGACCTCCTCGGAGGGCGAACAGCATCACCAGCCTCGCCATCCATGCCGTCCACCTCTGACACGTGGAGCTCCACAACAGAGTGCTGTGACACATCCACCTGTACAGCAGGAGGGCGGGCTACCACAGAGAGAGATGCGTCGCAGAGGGCACTACCCTCGCCACAGGGTCCGCAGACCGAGGCTCAGCTTCCTGGACCTCTCTGAGCAGCAGTGCACACGGAGGCTCAGAGTCACTCGACATGTAGTCGTGGACATCTGCAGCCTCCTTCATGCCGAGCTACTCCTGGCTGGCCCGAGCACCATCTTCTTACCTGTCGCTGTCAAAGTCACCACTGCCCTCAACAACTTCTCCTCCGCATCCTTCCAGGGTGCAACCGGGGACATCGCCAACGTCTCTCAGCCGTCTGCACAAAAGAGCCCTGCAAATACACCTACACCCACTCTGCAGTGACACAATGGGTGGCATCAGTTGTGGGTCTTCATTGTGATCCTCAGGAAAGGGCATTATTGCACAAACCAGACAAGATTCGCAAAGACATGGCAGTAGTGGTGCCAATATAATATGTAATGTGAGTTGATCAGAAATTCAATATAAGTAACACCCATGACAAACCCTCAAACACCCTTGTGCATCCCCTTCATGCTCACGACACGTTTGCCTTACGCTGCCTACTGCACATATGTGATGCATGCCCTGTGGCTGCAGCACAGGTAGTGGCAGGTTGAGTGAGGCTGACCATGAAAGAGATGCATGAGATGTTGAGTATGAGATAGAGCCATGAGATTGTATGAGGATTGGGTTGAGTGGTAGTGGCGGGATGAGTACTGGCGAGGTGAGCAGGTGCAGGTAAGATGAGGATGAGGTTTGAGTGGGTATGAGGGGTGATGTGACAGAGTAGTGTTGGCAGTGCAGAAGGAGATGTGGGGTGGGGGCGGTGATGTGGCAGATGGAGTGTAGGGGAAAGAGTAAGTGTCCTCACTTTGGCTGACCTACTGAGGTCATTGGAGCGCCTCCTGCACTGTATGCAGGTGGGCGATATGTTGGTGGTGCAGGTGACCTCCTCTGCCACCTCGAGCCAGGCCTTCCTGGTGGCAGAGGCAGGCCACTTCCTCCCGCCCGCCGGGGGGAAGATCTCTGTCCTCCCCCTCCTCCTCACCCCATGTATTGATACCTGGGGTGAGGCATCATTAAACTGGGAGCAGCCTTCCCCCTGGGCTGCTCCATGCTGTAATTTTTTCTATTTGCAGCAGCATCAGTCAGTGGAGGACTGCCCCTTTAAATAGAGCTCCTCCAGCTGACAGACCTTACTGCGCATGTGCAGTCCGCCCGATGCGCAGATCAGCAGTGGGGAACCCGGAAGACTAGGTAAGTGGGTCTATTTGAGCTGCGATCGAACGGGTGGCTGACTGATTTCGCCGGGCACGTTACCCACGCGCCCGATAGCCCCCCCGCCGAGAACCCGCAGCCCTGGTAACATCGGGCCCATAGTTTGATTTTATCCGTGATAGACACTTAGATTTTATTCGATGCCTAGATTTTATCGGTGATATACAGAGCTGGATTCTATCTGTGACACAGTTAGATTTTATCGGTGATATACAGAGTTTGATTTTGTCTGTGATATATGGAGTTAGATTTTATCTGTGATGTACCAGATGTTAGATTTTACCTGTAACACACAGAGTTAGATTTTATCTGTGATATACGGAGTTAGAACATAAGAACATAAGAAATAGGAGCAGGAGTAGGCCATATGTCCCCTCGAGCCTGCTCCGCCATTCAATAAGATCATGGCTGATCTTTGACTTCAACTCCACTTTCCCACCCTATCCCCATATCCCTTGATTCCCCTCGAGTCCAAAAATCTATCCATCTCAGCCTTGACTATATTCAGTAACTGAGCATCCACAGCCCTCTGGGGTAGAGAATTCCAAAGATTCACAACCCTCTGAGTGAGGAAATTCCTCCTCATCTCAGTCTTGTATGGCCGCCCCCTTATCCTGAGACTATGCCCTCTAGTTCTAGACTCTCCAGCCAGGGGAAACAATCTCTCAGCATCTACCCTGTCAAGCCCTCTCAGAACCTTATATGTTTCAATGAGATCATCTCTCATTCTTCTAAACTCCAGAGAGTATAGGCCCATTCCACTCAACCTCTCTTCATAGGACAACCCTCTCATCCCAGGAATTAATCTAATGAACCTCCGTCGCACCGCTTCCAAGGCAAGTATATCCTTCCTTAGGTAAGGAGAACAAAACTGTACTCAGTACACCAGGTGCGGTCTCACTAAAGCCCTGTACACCTATAGTAAGACTTCCTTACTATTGTACTCCAACCCACTTGCAATAAAGGCCAACATACCATTTGCCTTCCTTATTGCTTCCTGTACCTGCATGCTAACTTTTTGGGCCTGATTTTAGCAGGCCTGCGGGTTTCCTGCGGGTTGGGTTTCGGGAGCGTGGCCTCCGCGCCCGTTGAAATTAGTGGGTTTCCCGCGCGATCGTAGCAGGCAATCCACTAATTGGAAACACTCTGCGATGAAGGTGAAATCCCACACTTCGGGCTCGATTTTCGCGTCGGGTTTCCGGCGGGGTGGCCCCGAAAATCCCGATATCCGGTCACGTGACCGGATCGCAACGAAATCCCGGCCACTTCCGGGTACCGCGCTGGTGGGAATCCCGCAGGCAATTAAAGCCAGCGGGGTTCCACTTGAGAGTACTTACCTTGCTTGTTGAGGTCATTTAATGAGCTGAAGCAGCTGTCAAAAGAGGAAGTGTGGGATTTTAGGTTCAAGGCAGTGAGTTTCACACACTGGGGGAAACAGTCTCTCTCCAACCAGGCGTGTTGCAGCCAGCAGCCTGTGGCAGGTGCCAAGGTGCACTCCACGGGGGAGAGCCCTCACCCACGCAGGAGGCCACCGTGTCACATAGGGCAACCCCTGCCCTCCACCACCCCCCGCCAAGCCAGAGGACAGACCGACACGAAACCGCAGCCCCAGTCCGAGGAACCACCCACCTACCTGCACAACCCCTCAGACCAACACCTGCCAGTTGGGTGGTGCGTGGACACCCTCGGAGGACGAACAGCATGACCAGCCCCAGCAGCCTCGCAGTCCACGCCGTCCGCCGCAGAGACGTGGAGCCCCCCAACACGGTGCGGTGGCACACCCACCTGAACAGCAGGAGGGAGGGCAACCGCAGAGAGAGATGCGTCGCAGGAGGCACTACCCTCGCCACAGGGTCTACAGACCGAGGCTCAGCTTCATGGACCTCTCCGAGGAGCAGTGCATACGGCGGCTCAGAGTCAATCGCCAGGTAGTCGCCGACATCTGCAGCCTCCTTAACGACGAGCTGCTCCCTGATGGACCAAGCAGCATCTTCTTACCTGTCGCCATCAAAGTCACCACTGCCCTCAACTTCTTCGCATCCGGATCCTTCCAGGGTGCCACCGGGGACATCACCGGGGTCTGTCAGTCCTCTGCACACAAGTGCATAAGGCAGGTCACCGATGGGTTGTTCCGCAGGGCCTCGCACTGCATCAACTTCCCCATGGACGAGCGCAGCCAGATGGAGAGGGCGGTTGGATTCCATGCCATGGCTGGGTTCCCACGGGTGCAGGGTGTAATCGACTGCACCCACATCGCAATACGGGCACCTCCGCATGAGCCAGGGCTGTTCATCAACAGGAAGGGGTATCACTCCATGAACGCCCAGCTCATCTGTGACCACCGCCAGAGATTCCTACACGTGTGCGCCAGATACCCCGGCAGCTGCCACGATGCCTTCGTCCTCAGGGAGTCCGCCGTCCCGCCCATCCTGCAGGCACCCAACGCCGGCAACGGCTGGCTCCTCGGCGACAAGGGGTATCCCCTCCACACGTGGCTCATGACGCCTCTGAGGAACCCCATCACCGAGCCGGAGCGTCGGTACAATGACAGCCACACTGCTACCAGGTCTACAATTGAGCAGACCATAGGGCTTCTCAAGATGCGCTTCAGGTGCCTTGATCGTTCTGGGGGAGCGCTCCAATACACACCATTCAGAGTGGGATGAATCATAGTTGTCTGCTGTGCCCTGCACAACATGGCCCAACAGAGAGGGGTGCCGCTGGAGGAGGCCCCATCCACACCCGCCACCCACATTGAGGACGGCGATGAGGACGAGGAGGCGGAGGAGGGGGAGGGGGAGGAGGAGGACGCGCCAGAGGATGGTGGACGACCCATGCGCCGAACCACGACTCACCGGGATGGTCGCCGGGCCAGGGAGGCACTCATACGTCAACGGTTCTCCTAGAGTCAGACACTGCGAGGTGCTCGCATCTCCTCACCTGCACATGCGAGCGGCCATACCAGCCCCCTCCACTGAAGAGTGTTGCCAGTAATCCTGCACCCACAGCAGTGTGCCCAATGGGCGGCAGCAGGTGTTCGCCGTCATGATGGCCTCCACGGAACGCACCTATTGCACAGGCCGCGGAAGAATGGACGAGAGGTGGCAGGAGTGGTGAGAATAGAGTATTTAATATGTACAATGTGATATGATATAAAAAAAAATGCACAAATTAATAGACACCTTGGTGTATTCCCTTTGTGCTCATAACGCCTTTGGATTTCTTTTGCGGGTACCCCTACGTGGTGCTACCCCTGTGGCTCCAGCAGAGGTAGTGGCAGGTTGCTCGTGTTCTCGCCTTGACCGGGTAGATGCTTTTGGCGGATGGCCCCTGGGTTTCGGTGCCCGTGAGGGCACCTCCACAGACTGCTCCTCCTGCACCGGGGCAGGGGCAGACTCGGCCACCTGGAGAGGAGGCACCATTGCGGGTACTGGTTGAGAGGTGGGCGACGGGTGGGACGTGGGGGCGCCTTGAGAAGCGTCCCCGCTTCCATGTCCCCGGTCACCATCATCCCTCTCGTGGCCTCGGCCCACATCACCCCTTCCACCCTGCTGGACGGCAGTTTGGATGGCATGTGTGAGGCCTTGCAAGGCCACCCCTAGTGTATCCGTCAGCCTGTTGATGGCGGCGGAATGTTGCTCACCCTGAATCCTTACAGACGTTGTCAGGGCCTGCAAGGACTCGATCTGGAGCTGTGCGTGACGCTCGAGGGAGGCCAGCCTGTCCTCCACCGCAGACAGTCCCGCACCTACCCGCGACACTGTCGCCGGTACCCTCCTGTGCCTGCGCCACCAATGCCCACATGCAGGAGGTGGACTCCTCCATCGCCTGCGCTATTGTGGACAATGCGCGTGGCACCTCTCCCAGTACCTCAGCAATTAGCTGGTGGCCCTCGACGACTCTCCTTTTCTCTGGTGGCCCCCTGGGTTCAGCATCTGGGTCCGGCTGAGCAGAGCCTGGAGATGAGTGCTCCCTCCGTCGCGGACCCTCCGCGGCTGCCCCTGCCACCAGGGTCTGCTCATGCTCACTCGTGCGCGGTGACTCACCAAGTGCTACCCCAACTAGTTGGCGAGGGGGACCCACCGAGGTGCGTGTCTCTGCGCTGGTGGATGGTTGGCTCTGATGTGACGATGCACCCTCAGAGACCGCCATGTCCTCTGAGGAATCACCCTCCTCGATCGCTTCACTCGCAGACGGCCCTGCAAGAGAACAGAGGGCACTTTGAGGCATGTGGACCAACTTGACAGTGCGCCTGATGGCAGGTGATGATACGGTCACTCGCGATCATGGGTGTTGAGTGTCAGCTTTCCCTTACTGGCCGTTTCTGCAGCGACACACTCGCCATCGGCCACCGACAGGCAATGTCGCGTGCGGGCGAGGTCGAGCGCCCCCACCTCTGCGTCGGTGAGCTCCACCACTTGCGGCGGCCCACCTCCGGTGCGTGCCCTTTCACGATTGTTCTTGCTCCTCTTCTCCTGTGAAGGCAACACACAGATGTGTGAGTGGGTGCGTATTGCATCGTGAGACGCATCGAGCATCGGTGTGGTTGGGTTGAGCGTGGCGCAGATGGATGGGAGGATGCGTGGGCCACGTGCCCATCCCATTGCATAGGGATTGGGGTGTGTGGTAGTGTTCGGGTGGGGACAGGGACGGTGGGTACTTGCGGGCACGGCGAGGATGGTGAATGAGTGGCTGTGAGGATTGCTGATGGAGCGCAGTGGTGGCTCTGCAGGAGGGGTTGAGATCTGTTTGGCGTGATGGTGGGGACGGGATGTGGGAGGGTGCGTTGGTGTACTCACCTTGCCAGACCTAGTCAGGTCATTGAAGCGCTTGCGGCACTGCTCCCAAGTCCTTGGGGTGTTGCCCCTGCTGCTCACCTCCGCCGCCACCTCTGCCCATGCCTTCCTGGTGGCGGCGGCAGGGAACTTGCGTCCATCCTCCGGGAAGAGCGTGTCCCTCCTCCTCCTCACGCCCTCCAGCATCAGCTGCAGCGCTAGGTCGGAAAAACGTGGCGCAGCCTTTCCCCTTGGCTGAGCCATCATCTCTAGCCTACTGATTGCAGCAAGAGGGGCTTTGGGAGACTGCCCCTTTAACTGGAGCTCCTACATCGCGTCGACAGTACTGCGCATGCGCAGCCGGCCGGCACGCAGCCGGGGAGCGCAGAACCCGGAAGCAGGGCTTAATGGGTCCAATTATCCCGCGATCGCGTGGGGGACGCACGCAATTAGCTGTCCGCGTTTTCCACGCTCCCGGAGGACCACCCGCTGGGAACCCGCAGGCCTGCTAAATTCGAGCCCCTTGTATCCTCCTCACAACTACTTTCCCACCTAGCTTTGGATACATTACACTTGGTCCCTTCATCTAAGTCATTAATATATATTGTAAATAGCTGAGGCCCAAGCACTGATCCTTGCGGCACCCCACTAGTTACAGACTGCTAACCTGAGAATGACCCGTTTATTCCTACTGTTTTCTGTCCATAACCAATCCTCTATCCATGCTAATATATTACCCCCAACCCCATGAGCCCTTATCTTGTGTAACAGCCTTTTATGTGGCACCTTATCGAATGCCTTTTGAAAATCCAAATATACTACATCCACTGGTTCCCCTTTATCTACCCTGCTAATTACATCCTCAAAAAACTCTAATAAATTTGTCAAACATGATTTCCCTTTCATAAAACCATATTGACTCTGCCTAATCATACTATGAGTTTCTAAGTGCCCTGTTACCATTTCCTTAATAATGGATTCCAGCATTTTCCCGATGACCGATCTCGGGCCAACTGGCCAGTAGTTCCTTGTTTTCTCTCTCCCTCCCTTCTTGAATTGCAGGTAACATTTGCTACTTTCCAATTCACTGCGACCGTTCCAGAATCTAGAGAATTTTGGAAGATCATAACCAATGCATCCACTATCTCTGCAGCCACCTAAGATGGAGGTCATCAGGTCCAGGGGATTTGTCGGCTTTTAGTCCCATTAGTTTGTCCAGTACTTTTTCTCGAGTGATATTAATTTTTTTTAAGTTCCTCACTCTCATTTATGCCTTGGTTCCCCACTATTTCTGGTGTGCTTTTTTATCTTCCACTGTGAAGATAGATACAAAAATATTTGTTTAACACATCTGCTATTTCCTGATTCCCCATTATAATTTCTCCTGTCTCTGCCTCTAAGGGACCAACGTTTACTTTTACTATTTTCTTTCTTTTTGCAGAGAAGCTCTTCCAATCTGTTTTTATATTTCTTGCTAGTTTACTTTCATATTCTATTCTTTCTCTTTTTATCAATTTTTTGGTCGTCCTTTGCTGGTTTCTAAAACTCTCCCAATCCTCAGGCTTTTTACTCTTCTTGGCAACATTATAGACCTCTTCTTTCAATCTAATACTCTGCTTAACTTCTTTACTGAGCCGTGGATAGATCACTTTTCCCATGGGGTTTTTATTTCTCAATGGAATATATATTTGTTGAGAATATTGAAATAGTTCTTTAAATGTTTGCCATTGCTTATCAACAGTCAAATCCTTTAATTTAATTTCCCAATCTACCTTTAACAACTCGCCCCTCATACCTGTGTAATTGGCTTTATTTAAGTTTAAGACTCTAGTTTCTAACTTTAGTGTGTTACTTTCAAACTTAATGTGAAATTCTATTTTATAGATTTTATCCGTGATATATAGTTAGATTTTACCTGTGACACATAGAGTGAGATTTTATCTGTGATGTACAGGGTTAGATTTTATCTGTGATGTACAGAGTTAGATTTTATCTGTGATGCACAGAGTTGGATTTTATCTGTGATGTACAGGGTTAGATTTTATCTGTGATGTACAGGGTTAGATTTTATCTGTGATGTACAGAGTTAGATTTTATCTTTGATGTACAGGGTTAGATTTTATCTGTGATGTACAGAGTTAGATTTTATCTGTGTTGTACAGGGTTAGATTTTATCTGTGATGTACAGAGTTAGATTTTATCTTTGATGTACAGGGTTAGATTTTATCTGTGATGTACAGGGTTAGATTTTATCTGTGTTGTACAGGGTTAGATTTTATCTGTGATGTACAGGGTTAGATTTTATCTGTGATGTACAGGGTTAGATTTTATTTGTGATGTACAGAGTTAGATTTTATCTGTGATGTACAGGGTTAGATTTTTTGTGTGATGTACAGAGTTAGATTTTATCTGTGATGTACAGTTAGCTTTTATCTGTGATGTACAGAGTTAGATTTTATCTGTGATGTACAGAGTTAGATTTTATCTGTGATGTACAGAGTTAGATTTTATCAGTGATGTACAGGGTTAGATTTTATCTGTGATGTACAGAGTTAGATTTTATCTGTGATGTTCAGAGTTAGATTTTATCTGTGATGTACAGAGTTAGATTTTATCTGTGATGTACAGGGTTAGATTTTATCTGTGATGTACAGGGTTAGATTTTATCTGTGATGTACAGAGTTAGATTTTATCTGTGATGTACAGAGTTAGCTTTTATCTGTGATGTACAGGGTTAGATTTTATCTGTGATGTACAGGGTTAGATTTTATCCGTGATATACAGCGTTAGATTTTGTCCGTGATATACAGAGTTAGATTTTATCTGTGATGTACAGGGTTAGATTTTATCCGTGATGTACAGGGTTAGATTTTGTCCGTGATGTACAAAGTTAGATTTTATCTGTGATGTACAGGGTTAGATTTTATCTGTGATGTACAGGGTTAGATTTTATCTGTGATGTACAGGGTTAGATTTTATCTGTGATGTACAGGGTTAGATTTTATCTGTGATGTACAGAGTTAGATTTTATCTGTGATGTACAGGGTTAGATTTTATCTGTGATGTACAGGGTTAGATTTTATCTGTGATGTACAGGGTTAGATTTTATCTGTGATGTACAGGGTTAGATTTTATCTGTGATGTACAGAGTTAGATTTTATCTGTGATGTACAAAGTTAGATTTTATCTGTGATGTACAGGGTTAGATTGTATCTGTGATGTACAGGGTTAGATTTTATCTGTGATGCACAGGGTTAGATTTTATCTGTGATGTGCAGGGTTAGATTTTATCTGTGATGTGCAGGGTTAGATTTTATCTGTGATGCACAGGGTTAGATTTTATCTGTGATGTGCAGGGTTAGATTTTATCAGTGATATACAGAGTTAGATTTTATCTGAGAAGTACAGAGTTAGATTTTCTGTGTGCTGTGCAGGCTTAGATTTTATCTGTGATGTACAGAGTTAGATTTTATGTGTGATGTACAGAGTTAGATTTTATCCGTGATATACAGAGTTAGATTTTATCTGAGAAGTACAGAGTTAGATTTTATGTGTGATGTACAGGCTTAGATTTTATCTGTGATGTACAGAGTTAGATTTTATCAGTGATGTACAGAGTTAGATCTTATCTGTGATGTACAGAGTTAGATTTTATCTGTGATGTACAGAGTTAGATTTAATGTGTGATGTACAGAGTTAGATTTTATCCGTGATATACAGAGTTAGATTTTAACTGAGAAGTACAGAGTTAGATTTTATGTGTGATGTACAGGGTTAGATTTTATCTGTGATGTACAGGCTTAGATTTTAACTGTGATGTACAGAGTTAGATTTTATCTGTGATGTACAGGGTTAGATTTTATCTGTGATGTACAGAGTTAGATTTTATCTGTGATGTACAGAGTCAGCTTTTATCTGTGATGTACAGAGTTAGATTTTATGTGTGATGTACAGGGTTAGATTTTATCTGTGATGTACAGAGTTAGCTTTTATCTGTGATGTACAGGGTTAGATTTTATCTGTGATGTACAGGGTTAGATTTTATCAGTGATGTACAGGGTTAGATTTTATCTGTGATGTACAGGGTTAGATTTTATCTGTGATGTACAGGGTTAGATTTTATCTGTGATGTACAGAGTTAGATTTTATCAGTGATGTACAGGGTTAGATTTTATCTGTGATGTACAGGGTTAGATTTTATCCGTGATGTACAGGGTTAGATTTTGTCCGTGATGTACAGAGTTAGATTTTATCAGTGATGTACAGGGTTAGATTTTGTCCGTGATGTACAAAGTTAGATTTTATCTGCGATGTACAGGGTTAGATTTTATCTTTGATGTACAGGGTTAGATTTTATCTGTGATGTACAGGGTTAGATTTTCTCTGTGTTGTACAGGGTTAGATTTTATCTGTGATGTACAGGGTTAGATTTTATCTGTGATGTACAGGGTTAGATTTTATTTGTGATGTACAGAGTTAGATTTTATCTGTGATGTACAGGGTTAGATTTTTTGTGTGATGTACAGAGTTAGATTTCATCTGTGATGTACAGAGTTAGATTTTATCTGTGATGTACAGGGTTAGATTTTATCTGTGATGTACAGAGTTAGATTTTATCTGTGATGAACAGAGTTAGCTTTTATCTGTGATGTACAGGGTTAGATTTTATCTGTGATGTACAGGGTTAGATTTTATCCGTGATATACAGGGTTAGATTTTGTCCGTGATATACAGAGTTAGATTTTATCTGTGATGTACAGGGTTAGATTTTATCCGTGATGTACAGGGTTAGATTTTGTCCGTGATGTACAAAGTTAGATTTTATCTGTGATGTACAGGGTTAGATTTTATCTGTGATGTACAGGGTTAGATTTTATCTGTGATGTACAGGGTTAGATTTTATCTGTGATGTACAGGGTTAGATTTTATCTGTGATGTACAGAGTTAGATTTTATCTGTGATGTACAGGGTTAGATTTTATCTGTGATGTACAGGGTTAGATTTTATCTGTGATGTACAGGGTTAGATTTTATCTGTGATGTACAGGGTTAGATTTTATCTGTGATGTACAGGGTTAGATTTTATCTGTGATGTACAGGGTTAGATTTTATCTGTGATGTGCAGGGTTAGATTTTATCAGTGATATACAGAGTTAGATTTTATCTGTGATGTACAGGGTTAGATTTTATCTGTGATGTACAGGCTTAGATTTTAACTGTGATGTACAGAGTTAGATTTTATCTGTGATGTGCAGAGTTAGATTTTATCTGTGATGTGCAGAGTTAGATTTTATCTGTGATGTTCAGAGTTAGATTTTATCTGTGATGTACAGAGTTAGCTTTTATCTGTGATGTACAGAGTTAGATTTTATCTGTGATGTACAGGGTTAGATTTTATCTGTGATGTACAGGGTTAGATTTTATCTGTGATGTACAGAGTTAGATTTTATCTGTGATGTACAGGGTTAGATTTTATCTGTGATGTACAGGGTTAGATTTTATCTGTGATGTACAGGGTTAGATTTTATCTGTGATGTACAGGCTTAGATTTTATCTGTGATGTACAGGGTTAGATTTTATTTGTGATGTACAGAGTTAGATTTTATCTGTGATGTACAGTGTTAGCTTTTATCTGTGATGTACAGAGTTAGATTTTTTGTGTGATGTGCAGAGTTAGATTTTATCTGTGATGTACAGAGTTAGCTTTTATCTGTGATGTACAGAATTAGATTTTATCTGTGATGTACAGGGTTAGATTTTATCTGTGATGTACAGGGTTAGATTTTATCTGTGATGTACAGAGTTAGATTTTATCAGTGATGTACAGGGTTAGATTTTATCTGTGATGTACAGGGTTAGATTTTATCTGTGATGTACAGGGTTAGATTTTATCTGTGATGTACAGGGTTAGATTTTATCTGTGATGTACAGAGTTAGATTTTTTGTGTGATGTACAGGGTTAGATTTTATTTGTGATGTACAGAGTTAGATTTTATCTGTGATGTATAGAGTTAGATTTTATTTGTGATGTACAGAGTTAGATTTTATCTGTGATGTACAGAGTAAGATTTTATCTGTGATGTACAGGGTTAGATTTTATGTGTGATGTACAGAGTTAGATTTTATCTGTGATGTCCAGAGTTAGATTTTATCTGTGATGTACAGGGTTAGATTTTATCTGTGATGTACAGGGTTAGATTTTATCCGTGATGTACAGGGTTAGATTTTATCTGTGATGTACAGAGTTAGATTTTATGTGTGATGTACAGGGTTAGATTTTATCTGTGATGTACAGGGTTAGATTTTATCTGTGATGTACAGGGTTAGATTTTATCTGTGATGTACAGGGTTAGATTTTATCTGTGATGTACAGGGTTAGATTTTTTGTGTGATGTACAGGGTTAGATTTTATCTGTGATGTACAGGGTTAGATTTTATCTGTGATGTACAGGGTTAGCTTTTATCTGTGATGTACAGAGTTAGATTTTATCTGTGATGTACAGGGTTAGATTTTATCTGTGATGTACAGGGTTAGATTTTATCTGTGATGTACAGAGTTAGATTTTATCTGTGATGTACAGAGTTAGCTTTTATCTGTGATGTACAGAGTTAGATTTTATTTGTGATGTACAGAGTTAGATTTTATCTGTGATGTACAGAGTTAGCTTTTATCTGTGATGTACAGAGTTAGATTTTTTGTGTGATGTGCAGAGTTAGATTTTATCTGTGATGTACAGAGTTAGCTTTTATCTGTGATGTACAGAATTAGATTTTATCTGTGATGTACAGGGTTAGATTTTATCTGTGATGTACAGGGTTAGATTTTATCTGTGATGTACAGAGTTAGATTTTATCAGTGATGTACAGGGTTAGATTTTATCAGTGATGTACAGGGTTAGATTTTATCTGTGATGTACAGGGTTAGATTTTATCTGTGATGTACAGAGTTAGATTTTATCAGTGATGTACAGGGTTAGATTTTATGTGTGATGTACAGAGTTAGATTTTATCTGTGATGTACAGAGTTAGATTTTATCTGTGATGTACAGGGTTAGATTTTATCTGTGATGTACAGGGTTAGATTTTATCCGTGATGTACAGGGTTAGATTTTATCTGTGATGTACAGAGTTAGATTTTATGTGTGATGTACAGGGTTAGATTTTATCTGTGATGTACAGAGTTAGATTTTATCTGTGATGTACAGGGTTAGATTTTATCCGTGATGTACAGGGTTAGATTTTATCTGTGATGTACAGAGTTAGATTTTATGTGTGATGTACAGGGTTAGATTTTATCTGTGATGTACAGAGTTAGATTTTATCTGTGATGTACAGAGTTAGATTTTATCTGTGATGTACAGGGTTAGATTTTATCTGTGATGTACAGGGTTAGATTTTATCTGTGATGTACAGGGTTAGATTTTATCTGTGATGTACAGGGTTAGATTTTATCTGTGATGTACAGAGTTAGATTTTATGTGTGATGTACAGGGTTAGATTTTATCTGTGATGTACAGAGTTAGATTTTATCTGTGATGTACAGAGTTAGATTTTTTGTGTGATGTACAGGGTTAGCTTTTATCTGTGATGTACAGAGTTAGATTTTATCTGTGATGTACAGAGTTAGATTTTTTGTGTGATGTACAGGGTTAGATTTTATCTGTGATGTACAGGGTTAGATTTTATCTGTGATGTACAGAGTTAGATTTTATCTGTGATGTACAGGGTTAGATTTTATCTGTGATGTACAGAGTTAGATTTTATCTGTGATGTACAGGGTTAGATTTTATCTGTGATGTACAGAGTTAGATTTTTTGTGTGATGTACAGGGTTAGCTTTTATCTGTGATGTACAGAGTTAGATTTTATCTGTGATGTACCGGGTTAGATTTTATCTGTGATGTACAGAGTTAGATATTATCTGTGATGTACAGAGTTAGATTTTATTTGTGATGTACAGAGTTAGATTTTATCTGTGATGTACAGAGTAAGATTTTATCTGTGATGTACAGGGTTAGATTTTATGTGTGATGTGCAGAGTTAGATTTTATCTGTGATGTACAGGGTTAGATTTTATCTGTGATGTACAGAGTTAGGTTTTATCCGTGATGTACAGAGTTAGATTTTATCCGCGATGTACAGAGTTAGATTTTATCTGTGATGTACAGGGTTAGATTTTATCTGTGATGTACAGAGTTAGATTTTATCTGTGATGTACAGAGTCAGATTTTATCTGTGATGTACAGATATTATAAGGAATAATCCTGCACAACTGTTTTTAAAAGACCTTTAAATGGTTTCCTCTTGACATTTCTGGATTCTATCATAAAGGAGATTTAACTACAAGGAGCTGGTTGTGTGCTGAATCAGAACACTGTGTGACAAACTAAGATTTCAATGTTTTCCAAACCACTGTCTGGAAATATACAAGAGCTGTTGTGTAATTCACTATAAGCATAACTGAGTTTGCTGGGATCAAAGTGAATACCCATTTTAAAAAAAGTCTTTTATATGCCAAATGCAACCACAGTATAATCCCACACTAAGAAGAAATCTGAACAGATGAGGGTAACACAACAGACATATGTTCCACATCTGCTGCAGACAGGGAAATTAATGCTATTTACCATTTACTCACTTTAACTTGTAAATCCAAACTAGCGAGGGAGTTAATAATAAAATAAGGTTCCAATATTCTACAATTAAACTCAGAGGTGAAATGGTTGATACAGGTGTTGGGGATCATGTTTGGAAAAAAAAAATCCTCAATAATCAAACGTGACAGGTGAGCATGTCTCTGTGACTGGGAATAAGCCTCTTGCCATTCAATAGCTGATGAGTATCATCTCCATTCCAATAATCCAAATGTAGTCAAGACCAATCCTGCATCTGACTTGGTCTGAGAAGCTGGGGCAGATTGTAACCAGGCCAAAGCAGCCCGCATGATAGGCACCCCATCCACCACCCTGAACATTCACTCCCTTCACCACTGGCACACAGTGGCTGCAGTGTGCACCATCCACAGGATGCACTGCAGCAACTCGCCAAGGCTTCTTCGACAGCACCTCCCAAATCTGCAACCTCTACCACCTAGAAGGACAACAGCAGCAGGCACATGGGAACAACACCACCTGAACCGTCAAAATCCTGTGGATGGTACACACTGCAGCCACTGTGTGCCAGTGGTGAAGGGAGTGAATATTCAGGGTGGTGGATGGGGTGCCTATCAAGCGGGCTGCTTTGGCCTGGTTACAATCTGCCCTGCCCGACTTTCCTCTAACCTGGATCTGGTGAAAATAACATAAGTCTGAAGATAAAAGAAATTGGAGATGAGAGTAAAGGTCAGACCAAGATAAGGAACAAGGGTAATATAAACCGCCAGGCAATAAATACAGTTATAGAACATGAGAACAAAATGACTGCTAAAAATAAAGTGAGTGGAACAATTATTAAAAACAAATTAAATTGCCTGTACAGCAATGTGCACAGCATCCAAAACACAACGGGGAACTGGAGGCAATAATTCGTAGCAAGGAGCCAGATGTGATAGGGATAACTGAAACATGGTTACATAAAGAACAGGACTAGCAGTTAAATATTGCAGGATATAATGGGCTCGATTTTCGCGTCGGGTTTCCGGCTGGTTTCCAGCGGGGGGGCCCCGAAAATCCCGATATCCGGTCACGTGACCGGATCGCGCCCAAATCCCGGCCACTTCCGGGTACCGCGCTGACGTGCGGGGCTGCGCGCGCAAGCCCCGCTGGTGGGAATCCCGCAGGCAATTAAAGCCAGCGGGGTTCCACTTGAGAGTACTTACCTTGCTTGTTGAGGTCATTTAATGAGCTGAAGCAGCTGTCAAAAGAGGAAGTGTGGGATTTTAGGTTCAAGGCAGTGAGTTTCACACACTGGGGGAAACAGTCTCTCTCCAACCAGGCGTGTTGCAGCCAGCAGCCTGTGGCAGGTGCCAAGGCGCACTCCACGGGGGAGAGCCCTCATCCACGCAGGAGGCCACCGCGTCACATAGGGCAACCCCTGCCCTCCACCACCCCCCGCCAAGCCAGAGGACAGACCGACACGAAACCGCAGCCCCAGTCCGAGGAACCACCCACCTACCCTGCACAACCCCTCAGACCAACACCTGCCAGTTGGGTGGTGCGTGGACACCCTCGGAGGACGAACAGCATGACCAGCCCCAGCAGCCTCGCAGTCCACGCCGTCCGCCGCAGAGACGTGGAGCCCCCCAACACGGTGTTGTTGCACGCCCACCTGCACAGCAGGAGGGAGGGCTACCGCAGAGAGAGATGCATCACAGAGGGCACTACCCTCGCCACAGGGTCCACAGACCGAGGCGCAGCTCCCCGGACCTCTCCGAACAGCAGTGCACACGGAGGCGCAGATTCGCTCGACATGTAGTCGTGGAGATCTGCAGGCTCTTTCATGCCAAGCTGCTCCTGGCTGGCCCCAGCACCAACTGCTTACTTGTCGCTGTCAAAGTCACCACTGCCCTCCACACCTTCTCCTCCGCATCCTTCCAGGGTGCAGCCGGCTATACCGCCGATGTCTCTCAGTCGTCTGCGCGGAAGAGCCCTGCAAATACACCTGCACCTACTCTGCAGTAACACGATGGGTGGCATCAGTGGTGGGTCCTCATAGTGATACCCAGGAGCGGGCATTATTGGACACAACGGACAGGATTCGCAGAGACATGGCAGTGGTGGTGTCAATATAATGTGTGCTGTTTGTTGCTCTGAAATTCAATATAGGTAACACCCAGGACAAACCCTCAGACACCCTTGTGCACCCCCTTCATGCTCACGACACGTTTGCCTTACGCTGCCTACTGCACATATGTGATGCATGCCCTGTGGCTGCAGCACAGGTGGTGGCAGGTTGAGTGAGGCTGGCCGTGAGAGAGATGCACGAGAGGGTGAGTATGGGATGGAGCAATGAGATTGTATGAGGATTGGGTTGCGTGTTAGTGGCAGGGTGAGTACTGGCGAGGTGAGTAGGTGGAGGTAAGATGAGGATGGGGTTTGAGTGGGTATGAAGGGTGATGTGACAGAGTAGTGTTGGTGGTGCCGAAGGAGATGTGGGGTGGGGGCAGTGTTGTGCCAGACGGAGTGTAGGGGGAAGACTTCGTGTTCTCACTGTGGCTGACCTACTGAGGTCATTGCAGCGCCTCCTGCACTGTATGCAGGTGGGCCATATGTTGGTGGCGCAGGTGACCCCCCTCTGCCACCTCGAGCCAGGCCTTCTTGGTGGCAGAGGCAGGCTGCTTCCTCCCACCCACCGGGGGGAAGATCTGTGTCCTCCCCCTCCTCTTCACCCCATCTGATGATACCTGGGGTGAGGCATCATTAAACTGGGAGCAGCCTTCCCCCTGGGCTGCTCCATGCTGAAATTTGTTCTATTGGTTGCAGCATCTGTCAGTGGAGGACTGCCCCTTTAACTAGAGAGCCTCCAGCTGACAGATCGTACTGCGCATGCGCAGCCCGACCGACGCGCAGGCCAGCGCCGTGGACCCCGGAGGAGCAGGTAATTGATTCCTATTAGTGTGTTGCCTGCTACGATCGCGCGGGAAACACACTAATTTCACCGAGCGTGTTGACCACGCTCCCGAAACCCAACCCGCCGGAAACCCGCAGGCCTGGTAACATCGAGCCCAAAGGGGCCGATTTTCGGGTGGCCGAGCGGGTGCATTGGGGGCGGAGTCCCGGAGCGGGTCCAGAGCCCGGCTCCAACCCGCTGACTTCCGGGTTCCCCAATGACGTGTTCGGGTTCGCGCGCAGCTCCCACACGCGGGACTCCCACCGGCAATTAAAGCCAGCAGGATGCTACTTTAAATAATTATTTAGATGGTTGAGGTACTTGACAGACCTCATTGAGTGGAGATTTTGGCAGGGGTGCAATTTTGAAGGATCCTCAGTGAGTTTCCCGTGCTGTGGGAAACACTCCCTGTTGGAGCAGACGTGTTTCAGCCAGCAGCCAGTGGGAGAAGCAAAGGATTATTTGACAGTTGGGGGGAAACCTCATTTATTGCAGCAGGGCACTCTGTCACTTCAGACAAAGTTTGGGCTGCAACACCTTTGTCTTTCTACTCAAAATTATTAATTTATACCTTAAACTCTGCTGTGCGAACACATCTACCGACTTTGCGGACCCCCTCAAACTCACACCGTCAGGATGGGAGGCACCATGGCTGCATTCATCACATCATCCGAGGACGAGCAACATCACCAGCCTCGCCAGGCACACCGTCCACCTCCGCCACGTGGAGCTCCACCACACACAGTGCTGCACCACAGGCACCTGCACAACAGCCGGGAGGGCAACAACAGAGAGAGTGACGTCGCAGGAGGCACTACCCTCGCCACAGGGTCTACAGACCGAGGCTCAGCTTCCTGGACCTCTCTGAGGAGCAGTGCATACCGAGGCTCAGAATCAGTCACCAGGTAGTCACAGACATCTGCAGCCTCCTTCATGCCGAGCTGCTCCCGACTGGCCCAAGCAGCATCTTCTTACCTGTCACTGTCAAAGTCACCACTGCCCTCAACTTCTTCGGCTCTGGATCATTCCAGGGTGCCACCGGGAACATCGCCGGGGTCTCTCAGTCATCTGCACACAAGTGTAAAAGGCAGGTCACTGACGGCTTGTTTCGCAGGACCTCGCACTATGTCAACTTCCCCATGGACGACCTCAGTCAGACGGAGAGGGCAGTGGGATTCCACTCTGTGGCTGGCTTCCCACGGGTGCAGGGTGCAATCGATTGCACCCATATAGCAATACGAGCACCTCCACACGAACCAGGACTGTTCATCAACAGGAAGGGCTATCACTCCATCAACACTTAGCTCATCTGTGACCACCACAAGAGATTCCTTCACGTGTGCACCAGATTCCCTGGCAGCTGCCATGATTCCTTCATCCTCTGGGAGTCCAACATCCCGCCCCTCTTCCACGCACCGAACACCCGCAAGGGCTGGCTCCTCGGGGACAAGGGATACCCCCTGCACACGTGGCTCATGATACCTCTGAGGAACCCCATCACCGAGCAACAGCGTCGATATAACGACAGTCACATCACTACCAGGTCTATAATTGAGCATGCTATAGGGCTGCTCAAGATGCGCTTCAGGTGCCTTGATCGTTCTGGGGGAGCGCTTCAATACGCACCAGACAGAGTGGGACGCATTATAGTCGTGTGTTGTGCCCTGCACAACAGAGAGGGGTGCCGGTGGAGGAGGCCCCATCCACATCTACTACCCACATTGAGGAGGAGGAGGAGAACGAGGAGGAGGAGGAGGCGGAGGAGGAGGAGGAGGAGGCAGCGGAGGAAGAGCAACCCATGGGCAGAACAGTGGCTCACCTGGCTGCTTGTGAGGCCATGGAGTTACTGATATGTGAACGGTTCTCCTAACTTCAGACAGTGTGAAGAGACCAGTCCTCATCACCTGGACAGAGGAGCGGCCACACCTGCATCCCCCCACCCCTCCCTGCACAAAACAATGGTGCAACTACACATACTCCCACTGTAGAGTGACCCAATGGGTGGTATCAAGTGTGGGTGTTCATGGTGAACCTCATGCAAGGGACTTATTACACAAGCCAGTCAAGAATGGCCAAGACATGGCAGTAGTGGTGACAATAATAATATTTAATGTGAGTTGAACAAAAATCAAATATAAATAAAAAGTATGACAAACCATCAAACACCCTTGTGCATCCCCTTCGTGCTCAAAAAACTTTCACCTTTCGCCTCAGACTACTCCTACGTGGTGCTTCCCCTGTGGCTGCAGCAGAGGTAGTGTCTGGTTGCTCTTGTTCATGCCCTGACTGATTAGATGCTTTGGGCCGACGCTCTCTGGGTTTCGGTGCCCATGAGGGCCCCTCCAAAGACTGCTCCACCTGCACCTGTGTAGGGGCAGACTCGGCCACCTGGAGAGGAGGCAACATTGGGGTACTGGTTGAGAGGGGGGCAACGGGTGAGACATGGGAGCACTTTGAGTGGCGTCCCCACTTCCATGTCCCCTTTCGCCATCATCCCTATCCTGGGCCAGGCCCACATCATTCCTACCACCCTGCTGGATGATAGTTTGGAGGACATGTGTGAAGCCTTGTAAGGCCAATGCTAGAGCATCTGTCTGCCTGTTTAAGGAGGCAGAAAGTTGCTCACCCTGAGTCCTAAGGGCCGTTGTCAGGGCCTCAATGGATTCATTTGTGAGCTGTGCTTGAATCTCGATGGAGGCTAGCCTTCCCTCCGTCGCAGACATTCCCGCACTTACCTGCGACACTATCTCAGAGATGCCCTCACGTCCATGTGATAGGATGTCAGAGATCCCCTCCTGTACCTGTGCCACCATTCCACTCATGCAGGAGTTGGACTCCTCCATCCTCTGCGCGATTGTGGAGAGTGCGCGTGGCACCTGTTCCAGTACCTCGTAAATGTGCTGCTGTCCCTCGATCATTCTCCTTTATAGGATGGCCCCCAGGGTTCAGCATCTTTGTCCAGCTGAGCAGAGCATGGAGAAGAGTGCTCCCACCACCAGGTCTATAATTGAGCATGCTATAGGACTGCTCAAGATGCGCTTCAAGTGCCTTGATCGTTCTTGGGGAGCGCTTCAATACGCACCAGACAGAGTGGGACGCATTATAGTCGTGTGTTGTGCCCTGCACAACAGAGAGGGGTGCCGGTGGAGGAGGCCCCATCCACATCTACTACCCACATTGAGGAGGAGGAGGAGAACGAGGAGGAGGAGGAGGCGGAGGAGGAGGAGGAGGAGGCAGCGGAGGAAGAGCAACCCATGGGCAGAATTCTCCACAGCTCCACAGCTTGCTGCCCCTGTCACCAGTGTCTGTTCGTGCTTGCATGGGGGTTCATTTCTAGAGGGATAGAATTGTAAAGCAGAGAAGTTATGTTAAACTTGTATAAAACCTTGGTTAGACCGCACTTGGAGTATTGTGAACAGTTCTGGTCTCCTTATTATAGAAAGGATCGAGGGGCATTGGAGAAGGCGCAAAAAAGATTCACAAGGATAATACCAGAATTGAGAGGATATGATTATCAGGAAAGGCTGAACAGGCTGGGGCTATTTTCTCTAGAAAAGAGAAGGCTGAGGGGTGACCTGATAGAGGCCTTTAAAATAATGAAAGGGTTTGATAGGGTAGACGTAGAGAAAATATTTCCACTTGTGGGGGAGTCAAAAACTAGGGGTCATAAATATAAGATAGTCACTAATAAATCCAATAGGGAATTCAGGAGAAACTTCTTTACCCAAAGAGTGGTGAGAATGTGGAACTCGCTACCACAAGGAGTAGTTGAGGCAAGTAGCATAGATACATTGAAGGGGAAGCCAGATAAACACAAAAAGGAGAAAGGAATAGAAGGATATGCTGATAGGGGTAGATGAAGTAGGGAGAGAGGGGGTTCATGTGAAGCACAGACCAGTTGGGCCGAATGGCCCGTTCTGTGGTGTAGACTCGATGTAAATCTGGCAGGTTTATAATGGGCAGCTGGTCAGTGTTCCATCCAGCGATGAAAATTAAAATCTACCCCACTCATTCACACCATCTGAGTTGAATGAGCAAGAGGTTATTGTACCTGTTCAGATTTCGTTCTGTTTCAATACCTAAACCTTCTGAAATTAGATATTCATCTATATGCAAATTTCTTGTTTCTCGTTTTTGCCTGTTGAGCTCCCGTCAAGACGAAAGGGACTTAACTATCTACATTGCTGCTTGACATTCCCTCCTCACTGTACCTACTTAAGCTGCCAGTGGTAGGATTAAAGGCTGTTACCCACCAAAGAAACTCCAGAAAAATTACATCAAGAAATAAAGTTTAAACTGGGTTTGTGCTGGCGAAATGGTTTTATATTCCACTGGCTGAATCTGAGTTAAGTCTCCCCCCCTGGGTATTCTAGTTTTATACGGTCTATTTTTACTCTCCCTTGATCCATCATTGTTGTCAGTTTGTTGCTAAATCATGCACCCTCACTTCATTTTACAGATAAATCTAAGCTGTAATGACTTTGTAAAAAGCCAAACCCTTTGTAACATAGCCTGAAGTGGATAAATGGATGCTTTGGATTCATCTGTGGTGTCCATCAATGACCTTAATGAACTGACTGAGAGGAAACCTGCACAGTGATTCCCTGATATAAAGTCACCTTCCAGCATAGAAATTACTGTTGGTGATATTAAAAAGTTTCTACCACATTCCTTTGTCAGCTAATTTAGCCGTTTCCTGAACAGGACACTTGCGGCAAGGAGCACGCTCTCCAGGAGTTCTGCTCAGGAAATCACAGGCTTGCTGCACTTCATATTCCACCCACTTAAATTAATATATAGAAAAAAGAAAGACTTGCATTCCTATAGTGCCCTTTCACATCGTGCCAAAGCACTTTATAGCCAATTAAGTATTTTTAAAGTGCAGACACTGTTGTAATGTAGGAAACACAGCAGGCAATTCACACAGCAAGATCCCACAAACAGCAATGCAATAATGATCAGATCACCTGCTTTAATGATGATGGTTGAGGGATATACTTGAGCCAGGACACCAGGGAGAACTCCCCTGTTCTTCAAATAGTGCCATGGGATCTTTTACATCCATCTGAAGGGGCCTTGGTTTAATGTCTCATCTGAAAGACATCACTTCCAACAGTGCAGCACTCCCTCAGTACTGCACTGGAGTGTCAGCCTAGGTTTTATACTCCAGTCACTGGAGTGGGAATTGAACCCACAACCTTCTTACCTCAGGCAAGAGTGCTACCCACTGAGCCACAGTTCAAGGCCTATGGGCCCGTGATTTCCCAACCTCTGGGCACTGCACCTCACTGGGAGCACCTAATCGGGAAATTGGCCCTCCCATTTAAACTAAACTGGTTAGAATCATAGAATGATACAGCACAGAAGGAGGCCATTCAGCCCATCATGCCTGTGCCGGTTAACACCTGAATACAATAACAAAGGAATATCAATTTAACTGTTTTAACAGTTAAAAAACATTTTAACTGTTCATCCACTAACATTGGCAAAAGTAATTTCTAAGCTTACATTCTAAAAAAAATTCTACCAACAGGGATTCAGCATATCTGCTTTCTCTCAACCAGTTCATTAAACTCCTCGTGAAAATAGTCTGAGAACAGGAGTTGCTCATAAGAAAGTCCTGTTGTACGTAAAGTTTTTTTTGTGCTAGCATGTCTCTCACAGCATTGCTCATGGGTAGTCTGGGGTCCAGAGCATGATTGTGATGTTTAGCAATTAACTCGTGCTATTCCTTTACTGCTCGAGTGCTCCCTGTGTGGAAGTGGTGGACACCCAGATAATTATAGTTGCCTGTAAATATCTGGCTCCATCACTGGCGATGAGGGACTTCAGTTATGTGGAGAGACTGGAGAAGCTGGGATTGTTCTCCTTAGAGCAGAGAAGGTTAAGGGAGGATTTAATAGAAGTGTTCAAAATGATGAGATGTTTTGATGGGGTAAAAATGGAGAAACTGTTTCCAGTGGCAGGAGGGTCGGTAACCAGAGGACATGGATTTAAGGTAATTGACAAAAGAGCCAGATGGGAGGTGAGGAAAGAAATTTTTTAAACAGTTGTTCTGATCTGGAATGCACTATCTGAAAGGGTAGTGGAAGCAAATTCAATAACAACTTTCAAAGGGGAATTGGATGTATACATGAAAAAGAAAAATTTGCAGGGCTACGGGGAACGAGCAGGAGAGTAGAGCAAATTGGATAACTTACAAAAAGCCAGCACACGCACAATGGATCGAATGGCCTCCTTCTGTACTGTATCCTTCTATAATTCTATGATTCTATGAGTCGGCTGGCTTCCTTTTTTTAAGGTTGTGTTGCATTTGTAACAAAGTGTGACACTTTGAGACATCTGGAATGTGAATCCTGAAGTGAGTTCGAGATTTTATAAGAACGGTGGTAATGGGGGAGCTTATGCCGAGTAGTATTACTGGTGACACTGATTCATCAGTGTTGGTGTGGCCTTGGGATCTGGGAAGGGGTCTCAGGTGCTAGCAGCTCTCTGAGGTGATCCTGGGATCTGGGACCACTGTGAAGAGTTGTTGGCGCCTTGGTTAAGTCCCAGGAACAGGGAGAATGGGGGAGAGAGAGATCCCAGGCTCTGAGAACACAGGGCAATCCTGGGAAAAGGGAGCACCTGGAGCGGCATCTTAGAGTTTCAGAGCATTGAGGGAGTTCCAGGGACCTGGCAGCACTGGGAGAGCAGTCTCTGGGTTTATGATCACTGGGAAAATATGCCAAGATCTGTGAGTTTGGGGAGGAGAATCCTGGGATCCAGGCAGAATGGGAAGGGCTCTGGGAGCAATGGAGGGCCAGAGTCTAGCAGTATTGGAGATTGCTGGGATCTGACAATATTGGGAAACAAGGTCTAGCAGGCTTGATGGGGAGAGGGGCCCAGGAGAATTGGACCCAAACTGCCCATGGTCCCCTTGGACCATCAGATATCTAGCATTTTTTACAGTTCAGGTAGCCTAGTGATTATGGTGCTGGGTTGTTTTTAGTAGGTGATACTAGTATTTAGGTGATACTAGTATTTAGTTGTACTGCTGTGTTTGCCTATGGCAGCATTATGCACTAGATTTTTTTTTTGGCTGTATTACTAGCTTTCTAAGACTGGTGGGTTGGCATTTGGGATAGTATTGGAAGTAATTGTTGGTGAATTTGTTGTGATGCTGGTGTTAGAATAGTATCTGCATTTGGTAAAGTGACCCAATATTGACGTATGGACGTCTTTTAATTTTTGACAGGCTGGCCGTCAGTCGGACAGGAGAAGAGCCAGGGAACGGATGCCAGCAGTTAAGTCTTAAATGGGGGATGGGTGGTTGGTGTCAAGGGTCATTGGAGGAGGTTGGTCATCAGGGAGGGGTTGGAGGTCATTGGAGGTCGGGGTCATCGGGGGGTTGGTCATCAGATTGTGGGGGGGTCAGAGATGGTGGGAGGGGTCGGAGATCGTGGGGGGTGTGGACGATCGTGAAGGAGGTTGGAGATTTTGGGGGGTCAGAGGTCGCCAGGTGAGAGGGTCGGAGATGGCTTGGAGATCATGGGGGGGTGTCGGAGATCGTGGGGGAGATCAGTGATTGTGAGGGAGTGTCGGAGATCATGGGGGTGTGGACGATCGTGAAGGAGGTTGAGATTGAGGGGGGTGTTGCAGATCATGGGGGGCGGAGATCATGGGGTGGTTTAGAGATCGTGGTGGGGTTCGGAGATCATGGGGGGTTCGGGAGTCACGGGAGGGGGGGGTTCGGAGAAGGGGGGTGGGCGGCGTTGGTCGATCGCGTGTGTGGGATCACTGCAGGTAAGCTTGTTGGGCCTGGAGGAAACACTCCTGTTGCTCCGGGCCCACAAGCAGTGCTATAAAGGCACTTACCTGCTGAGATGGGCCTTCTCGCCTCCTCTCACGTGGAGTGAAGCAGACCGTGAGGGAATCCCGACCCCCAGGAGTTAAAAATAAAAACACTGTCAAAATGGAGGCCTTAAAAGCTTTCACTGACCGACCCGCCTCCTAAGAGCGGATTGGTCACCCGCCCCCTCGTCCCACCTCCGTTAAAACCGGAAGTGGGCGGGTCGGTCGGGTTTTAGGTTTTTTTTACAATTTTAACCTTCCCACCTGCCCCCAACCCACACATTCGTGGGGTTAAAATTTAGGCCATGATATTTTCTGAGCTGTTGGGGCAATGAAAATTCGACTGTTAATTCACCGATCCCGCAAACCCAGCATGGAGTTGCACTTAAAGGGAGCAGGGGGTCAGAGAATCAAAGCTACATATTTACAGCCCAGTTCTGACCTGTGCTCCCTTCGAGTGAGACTCCCCTCTGGGAGGGTGAGATTGGTGAATCTACCTTGTTATACAAGGAAAGCTGCTGACCTCCGGCCTAAAATGGAGGACCTAAGGTTAGTTAGACATTGTAGTGATTTGTTTTATTTGCTTCTTGGGGGAGAGGAGCAGTCAGGAAGAAACTTTGCCGAATCTTTCCTCAGCTGATTAAATAGTAGAGTCCACAGCAGCGCTGTTTTTTTTTTATTCGTTCATGGGATGTGGGCCTCGCTGGCAAGACCAGCATTTATTGCCCATCCCTAATTGCCCTTGAGAAGGTGGTGTTGGATTTTGACCCAGCGACGATGAAGGAACGGTGATATATTTCCAAGTCGGGACGGTGTGTGACTTGGAGGGGAACGTGCAGCCACAGTGCGCCAGTAGTGAAGGGAGTGAATGTTTAGGGTGGTGAATGGGGTGCCAATCAAGCGGGCTGCTTTGTTTTGGATGGTGTCGAGCTTCTTGAGTGTTGTTGGAGCTGCACTCATCCAGGCAAGTGGAGAGTATTCCATCACACTTCTGACTTGTGCCTTGTAGACGGTGGAAAGGCTTTGGGGAGTCAGGAGGTGAGTCACTTGCCGCAGAATACCCAGCCTCTGACCTGCTCTTGTAGACACAGTATTTATATGGCTGGTCCAGTTAAGTTTCTGGTCAATGGTGACCCCCAGGATGTTGATGGTGGGGGATTCGGCGATGGTAATGCCGTTGAATGTCAAGGGGAGGTTGTTAGACTCTCTCTTGTACACAGGAGAAACGACTTAATTAACCTTTTCTTGTTCCTTGCATTTTTAATGTTTTTGAACAATGAAACCCATGGGGACTAGCCTCTCTAGAGACTAGGCACCAGTCCAAGTTGCAATTTTGTTTATGAATATTCTCGATGAAATTAATTTTACATGAAACACCAAAAAAGGGATTTGTGAATCTCTGCCATTGCAGAAACCTTTCAAAATCTATTTGTAAAAAGATTGAAAGTTCTCTAATGTCTCAAAGTGTTTCAGAAAACACTAAAACTTTAGGATGGCCCTAAATTGCTTGAAAGGAGTAAAATGTTTTAAGGGGAAGGCATCTCATACAAAACATAGGAACCAAGAGATTTAAACAAAGAGGATTATCCTGTAATAAATAGATCATTGCAGATACAAAAGATACACAGATAAGAATAAATAAATTATTTACAATCAGGTCCTGAGGCCTCCAGCCAGGAATACCCAGTTACATCGAGTCCACAAGACAGAAACAGGCCATTCAGTCTAATTGGTCTATGTAGGTGTTTATGCTCCACACGAGCCTCCTTTCAGCCTATCAACATACCCTTCTATTCCTTGGTCCCTCGTGTACTTATTGAGCTTCCCTTTAAATACATCTATGCTATTTCATGTGGTAGCGAGTTCCACATTCTAACCACTCTCTGAGTAAAGTGGTTTCTCCTGAATTCCTTACTGGATTTATTGGTGATCGAGCGACATTGAGTCTGCAGCACAGGCCATTTGGACCTCAAAATTGGTTTGTCCCGAACTAAGGCGCAAACTCAGTGACAATCATAAACCACCACATTGAAACCGTAGAGCAGGAGGACCACGCAAAATTGGGCTTCGTGCGTCATCAGGACGTGACCAGCGTGCTGGGGACTCCAGTCACGCCCCAAGAGGCAGTGTGCTAGTTGTGAAGAAGACAAAGATCGGCAGGTGAGGACAACAGCACTGGACCTACCGTGAGTCCGAGTGAGAGGAGATCGGGGTGCGAGCGGTGGCCTGCAGGTTTAATTTGGAGCCAGGAGAAGCACCATTGCTGGATATTTTTCAGGCGGGCGTTTTAGACGACTCAAGGTTCTCCAGCCAATGCTGTGTGCATGATGAGTGCATGCATGTCGTGAGCCATATTGGAACCTCCAGTGCCCGGTTTTCACCTGCAAAACAGGTGCTGCTGATCCAATTTCTAGGCCATGGTGGTTAAAGAGCTCACTTGCTGCTTTAATAAGTTAATTGAATCCATCCACCTGCCTGCCCGACCCGTCCACTCGCCCGCCCGTCCAGCCGCCCGTCCACCCATCCACCCACCTGCCTGCCCGACCCGTCCACCCATCCACCCACCTGCCCGTCCACCCATCCGCCCACCTGCCCGTCCACCCATCCACCCACCTGTCCATTCAGCTGCCCACCCCTTCAGCTGCCCGCCCGCCTGCCCATCCACCCGCCCACCCGTCCAGCCAACCGCCTGCCCTTATCAAACTTTGGCATAACACTTGGTTAAACACTATAAATCAGAACTGAGGAGATGGGGAATGCAGTCCGAGATCGAGGAAATTGGCAAGAAAATTACCAATGAGGAACTGCTCTGGACTTATGAAAATAACCAACCCTGAATGACGAGTGAGGAGAAAGAAAGGAAAAGCAATCAAATAGCCCCAGGCCAGGGGTGTCAAACATACGACACATTGCTTCATCTCCCTGTGCTGATCTGTGCTGCACTTGGATTCACTTATGTAGTTTCAAACTGTGCCCCATAATTATGCATCTTATTTAGTTTATGGTTAAATCAAACTATTCTGGTGCTCCTGATATAATAAGATATGGAATAGATGAGCATCAGAAATCTACAATTTCGTTGCATATGGATCTTAACTTATTTGAGGAAGTGACGACCCAGGTAGACTATAGTGAACCTATAACGTGCTGTTCCTTCACTTCCAAAAGGCTTTTGACAAAGTTCCACAAGGCAATGTTATTAATTCAACTCAAAGCTGTGAGGATTCAGGGTAACCCCCGGGAATGGATAAGGAACTGGTTGCCGTGTAGGAAGCAATGAGCAGGTGTTACAGGAGATATGTCAGAGTGGGGGAAGTAATGAGTGGGCTCTCTCAGGGCTCAGTACTGGGACCCCCACTGCTGTTTCTAATTTATATAAACCACTTTGATTCAGAAACTCAATGAAAAGTGATCAAATTTGCATTTGATACCAAACTAGAGGGACAGTGGAATCAGAAGAGAAAGTTCAGAAAGTACAGAATGGGGGGAATTTTAACAACCCCCCCGCGCCTCTCCCCCACACAACCACGATGGGCAGCAGAGGGTCGGATGGGGGGGGGGGGGGCGCGGGGGGATTAAATTGGCAAAGATCTGAAACCTGACCCCAACCCACCGCGAACATGCCTACTTCCGGTTTAATTGTGGCGAGTTTGGGGGCGACCGATTAATCCGCTCTGGAGAGGCAGGTGAGTGATAATATTTAAATGAGGAACCTTTCATGAGATTTTGGCAGAGATTTGAAATTAACACTTCCTGCATGGGTTTCCCAGGGTTTGGGAAACTCAGCAGTAAGACGGAGGTGAGATTGAGCGGCAACTCATGGGGATGGTTAAAGGTCAGTTGTCCCGATATGAATAAAGGCTCAGTGCACACAGCTACTGTATCAGTTCCCTCTGGGAACAGTTTGTTGAGAGCACTTGTTGTGAGAGACTTTCTTGTACAACTTGGAGGTGTTCACACAGAGAACATCAGGATGGGTGGTCTCATGGCTGCTTTAGATTGGACTTCGGACGAGTATGACAATCAGCAGTAGCAAGGGTGTGCTGTGGAGGGAGCTGCAGGTGGACAACAGAGATGGGAGTAACAGAGAGGGGAGCAACATAGAGGTCGAGCTCACAGGAGGCACTACCCACATAACAGGGTGTTCAGACATAGGCTCAGCTTCCTTGACTTCTCAGAAGAGCAACCGGAGACTGGGATTGACATGTCAGGTGGTCGCAGACTTCTGCTGCCTCTGGGAAGAAGACCTGCTCCCTGCTGGACCTGGTAACCACACATTACAGTGGCTGAGAAAGTCACCACTGCCCTCAATTGTTTTTGCCTCTGGTTCCTTTCAGGGCGCTACCGGAGACATATCGAGGGTCTCCCAGTCGGCTGTACATAAATGCATAAGGCAGGCGATGGATGGATTGTTTTCTAGGGCTGGGAGGTATATAAACTTCCCCTGTGGTGACAATAGCCAGAATGAGCAGGCACTCGGATTCGCCTCTCTGGCTGACTTCCCACAGGTTCAGGATACCATCGACTGTACACAAATCAACCAGGAGCCTTCGTCAACTGCAAGGGATTTCATTCCATCAAAGTGCAGCTAGTGTTCAACCACAGAAAAGGTTCATGCAGGTCTGCGCCAGATTCCCTGGGAGCTGCCATGATGCTTTCATCCTGCATCAATCCAACATCCCCGAGCTGTTCATACCTGGAAGTAGATTTAAGGGGTGGCTGCTAGGCGACAAAGGATACCCCCTTCAAACATGGCTGATGACACCACTGAGGGACCCCACCAATGAACCCCAAGAGCGGTACAACGCCAGCCATATGACAACCGGATGTGTCACTGAGCAAGTCATCGGCATGCTCATGATGCACTTCAGGTGCCTGGACAGGTCTGGAGGCGCCCTTGAATACTCACCACCAAGAGTCTCCAGGATAATCGTGATGTGCTACGTTCTGCACAACATTGCGCAGCTCTGAAGACTAGAGGTGCAGAAGGAACAAGCTGCTCATCGCTCTTCCTCTGATGAGGATTCCAATGGAGAGGAGGAGGAGTTACATTGAGTCTACAGCACAGGAAAAAGCCATTTGGCCCAACAGGCCCATGCCGGTGTTTATGTTCCACACGAGCCTCCTCCCTCCCTACTTCATCTCACCCTATCAGCATATCCTTCTATTCCTTTCTCCCTTGTGTGCTTATCTAGCTTCCCCTTAAATGGATTTATGCTATTTGCCTCAACTACTCCATGTGGTAGCAAGTTCCACATTCTTACCACTCTTTGGGTAAAGAAGTTTCTCCTGAAATCCATATTGGATTTACTAGCGACTATCTTATATTTATGACCTCTAGTTTTGGTCTTCCCCACAGCTGTAAACATTTTCTCTAGGTCTCCCCTTTCAAACCCTTTCATTATCTTAAAGATTTCTATCAGGTCACTCTACAGCCTTCTCTTATCTAGAGAAAAGAGCCCCAGCCTGTTCAGCCTTTCCTGATATGTATATCCTCTCAGTTCTGGTATCATCCTTGTGAATCTTTTTTGCACCTTCTCCAGTGCTTCTATATCCTTTCTAGAATATGGAGACCAGAACTGTTCACAGTACTCCAAGTGTGGTCCAACCAAGGTTTTATGCAAGTTTAACATAACTTCTCTGCTTTTCAATTCTATCCCTCTAGAAATGAACCCCAGTGATCGGTTTGCCTTTTTATGGCCTTATTAACCTGTGTCACTGCTTTTAGTGATTTGTGAATCTGTACCCCAGATCCCTCTGCTCCACTACCCCATTTAGAGTCTTATTTTCCAAGCAATATGTGGCCTCCTTATTAAAATGCACCACCTCACTCATATCTATAATGAAATTAATTTGCCAATTATGAGCCCATTCTCAAGTTAATTAATGTCTTCTTGCATTTTGACGCATTCTTCCTTTGAATTAACTACATCCCCCAATTTGGTGTTGTTCGTAAATTTTGACATTTTACTTCACAGGGTGGGTCTGCACTTACAGAGACTCCACTGGGGGAGTCACAGGGTGGGCCTGTACTTACAGAGACTCCACTGGGGGAGTCACAGGGTGGGCCTGTACTTACAGAGACTCCACTGGGGGAGTCACAGGGTGGGCCTGTACTTACAGAGACTCCACTGGGGGAGTCACAGGGTGGGTCTGCATTTACAGAGACTCCACTGGGGGAGTCACAGGGTGGGCCTGTACTTACAGAGACTCCACTGGGAGAGTCACAGGGTGGGCCTGTACTTACAGAGACTACACTGGGGGAGTCACAGGGTGGGCCTGCATTTACAGAGACTCCACTGGGGGAGTCACAGGGTGGGCCTGTACTTACAGAGACTCCACTGGGGGAGTCACAGAGTGGGCCTGCATTTACAGAGACTCCACTGGGGGAGTCACAGGGTGGGTCTGTACTTACAGAGACTCCACTGGGGGAGTCGCGGAGTGGGCCTGTACTTACAGAGACTCCACTGGGGGAGTCACAGGGTGGGCCTGCACTTACAGAGACTCCACTGGGGGAGTCACAGGGTGGGCCTGTACTTACAGAGACTCCACTGGGGGAGTCACAGAGTGGGCCTGTACTTACAGAGACTCCACTGGGGGAGTCACAGGGTGGGCCTGTACTTATAGAGACTCCACTGGGGGAGTCACAGGGTGGGCCTGTACTTACAGAGACTCCACTGGGGGAGTCGCGGAGTGGGCCTGTACTTACAGAGACTCCACTGGGGGAGTCACAGGGTGGGCCTGTACTTACAGAGACTCCACTGGGGGAGTCACAGGGTGGGTCTGTACTTACAGAGACTCCACTGGGGGAGTCGCGGAGTGGGCCTGCATTTAGAGACTCCACTGGGGGAGTCACAGGGTGGGTCTGCACTTACAGAGACTCCACTGGGGGAGTCACAGGGTGGGCCTGCATTTACAGAGACTCCACTGGGGGAGTCACAGGGTGGGTCTGCACTTACAGAGACTCCACTGGGGGAGTCACAGGGTGGGTCTGTACTTACAGAGACTCCACTGGGGGAGTCGCGGAGTGGGCCTGTACTTACAGAGACTCCACTGGGGGAGTCGCGGAGTGGGCCTGTACTTACAGAGACTCCACTGGGGGAGTCGCGGAGTGGGCCTGTACTTACAGGAGGAAGATCAAGATGTGTCATCGAGCAAGTCATAGGCATGCTCAAGATGCGCTTCAGGTGCCTGGACAGGTCTGGAGACACCCTTGAGTACTCGCCAGCGAGGGTGTCTAGGATAATCGTGATGTGCTGCATTCTGCACAACATAGTGCAGCAGAAAGGATTAGAGTTGCAGAAAGAACAAGCCACTCAGCACACTTCATCTGTTGAGAATTCCAATGGAGAGGAGGTGGAGGACGAGGAGGAAGATGGGACACCCATCGCCAGACCAGCCACTCACATTGCTGCTCGGGATGCCAGGGGTGCCCTAGTAGCTCGAAGGTTCAGTTAGTCACTCACACTGGACCAAATTAACTATCACATCCCCCGCCTCCCCCCCGCCACACCCCCACTGACACAAAGCGGTCCTGTAAGCAACAATCCACCCATTGCACATGCACCAATTGGTCTCAGTCAATTTATGTCACATTCATCACCAAGCAACTGAAAACCCGAATTGCCACTCGGCCAAGTAAGAATGGTGAATATGGGAAAGTGGTGCAAATTAATAAATTTCATGTGATTAAATAAATAAATGAAACATACACAACAGTTTCACAAACACCCATGTGCATACCCTCAGTGAACTACAAATCTTTTCCTTTCCCTACCGCTCCTACATGGTGGAACCCCTGTGGCTTCAGCAGAGTTAGAGGCAGAATGCTCTGATCCCTGCTCTGACTTTTGAAGTGGCCGCGGCCGACGACCTCTGGGTTTTGTAGCCCATGATTGCCCCGCCAAAGACTACTCAACGTGCATCTGCGTAGGGGCAGACTTGGCCATCGGGAGAGGAGGCAGCATGTCGGGCACTGGTGGGGGTGGGGGGGCAACAGGTGAGACGTGTGAACACTTTGAGTGGAATTCCCACTTTCATGTACCCTCTCACCATCATCCATCCCTTGTGTCAGCGGTACACCACTCCTGCCTCTCTGCAGGAGAGCTGCTTGGTGCAGATCAATGATGCCTTGCAATGGCCGCGGATAAGGGGCTCAATTTTCAAAGTAAAAAACGGGTGGGTTGGGGGCTGGGCGGCATTGAAAATTGCCACCCAGCCACGCCCCCAACCCACCCATTTCCGGTTTCCACCGGGGCGGGAAGAAGGGCGGGCGACCAACCCACTCCCCAAAGGTGGGTCCCTGCCGGGATTATCGCGACCCCTGCGATGATCCCCAATCCCGACAACCACCCCCCCCCCCCCCCGTGACTGATCCTTGACCCCATCCCCCATGCCTCGTGACCCAGTGCCAACATGTGCCCACCCATGCCCCCGTGTCCACCCTTGCCCCCTGTGTCCACCCAGGCCCCCCCGGTGCCCCCTCACCATCCATACAAACAAAGACTTACCTGCACACCTCCTCTCCCTGGCTGGTCTCCCGTCCGACTGAGACCAGCCTGTCAATCAGGTCAGTCAGTCTGACGGGAAACCGACAAAAAAAAAATAAAAGACGTCCTTACGTCAAAATCGTAAGGATGTCCGGGAAACCCGTACTGATGGGTTTCCCGACCTCAATTTGACCCCCCCACCCTGTCTCCTTCCCGGCTGTGTTTGAAAATTGAGCCCAAGGTATCTGTCATCCGGCGGCAGAAATGTTGCCTTCCATAGTTTGCATGGCCGCGATCAAGGCCGTGATTGAAGTTCAATGGAGGAGGCCAGTCTATCCATGGAAGACATCCTCGCAATGGCCTGCGATATCAATTCATAAATGCTTGAGCTCGACTCCTCCGTCCTCTGTACTATTGTGGACAGTGTGCCTGGCACATCAGCTAGTACGGTGCACATTTTCTGCTGACCCTCTATCACTCTTCTTTTCACTGATGGCTCCGGGGTTCAGCATCTATGTCCAGCTAAGCAGAGCTTGGAGTGGGTTGTGACCTCCGACTTGCACCCTCCACAACTGTTCCTACCACCATTCTCTGCTCGTGTTCACTTGTGAACTGTGATTCACCAGGTGAGAACCTACCTAACTGTCTAATGGACCCACCAAAGTGTGAGTATCTGGTTGGCAAGTGTCCTGTGGCAGTGTACCCTCAGAAGAAATCATCTCCTCTGAAGGAGCGTTGTCAGGAAGGACTACACGATGCTATTCTTCAGGTGATGGCCCTGGAGGAGAGAAGAGACGGATATGATTTAGTAATGAGAATGTAAAAATTTTGCAACTCAGCATGGTTACGGTGATCATATTTCACTCGCTGCTGAAATCAAGTCAACATAATTTAGTCTTGTATGAGATGTGGGTCGGTGACATTTAATGCTGTCACCATGCAGCAGCGAAGTCCCAGTCTCTCCCTCTCCAATGGTCAGGGACACTGATATGCCACTGATCTCAATGGCCTCTTCCTCTGCAGATGTCATCTGTGATATCTGTGGCAGGCTACCTCTGATCCTCTCCCTCTCCCTTGTATTTTGGGCTCTCTCCTCTTGCAAGGGGAAATGATAGACAGACGGTCTGTAAGGCATGTGTTCACCCGATGGATGCAGTGCATTCGGTGAGGGTGACTATCAGGCAGATTCATCACAAGTGCCACTAGCATGCTTTCGGGGATGTGTGTTTACAATCGGGTGAGCTGAGTGAGGTGGCATCACATTGCATAAGATTGGGCTGAGTGGCAGTGGTGGATGGACAAATGGGGAGGTGAGGAAGTGCATAGAAAGGGAACGACGGGTGCTATTGAAACTTAAGTGGCTGTGAGGAGTGATGTGATGGAGGAGGCTTGACAAGATAGAGTGAGGGAGGGGATACACAAAATGACGTAGGTGAATCTGCAAATGTGCTCACCTCTGTGTGAATAGAACAATCGGCAGATAAAATTTAATGTGGGCAAGTGTAAAGTGCTACACATAAGAAAAAATAGATGACAGCATACTCCATGAATGGTGTTGAAATAGCTAAGGATTATGCTAAAAGAGATTTAGGAGTCTGGAGCAGCAATCAATATAGCTACATAGCCACAATGGGAGAATATTAGTCAGAGGAGGTAATGATCAAACTTCGTGGTAGTCTATTTAGACGGTACCTTGAATCTGGTTCTGTGGGCAGTGCAGAGAAGATGCTGATCCTCAGCTACTGGGGAGCAGCAGTAGCAGTAAATAAAATCTAAATGTAAAGAAGTACCAACATGCATTATCTTTATCTATTTGTATTTTGATAATTTTTGCTGGACGTGGCCAAGTGCCAGGATATCGGATCAGGCTCACCATATAAAATGAATTTGACATCCCTGCTCTTTGAAATGTTCTCATCCACCATTTTTCCCTCAGTCTGCTGATGTCTGGTTCATAAATTACATTATTACATTAATAATTACATTACATAATTCATAAAATGATTGAACATATTTCTAAAATTATCCTTTGTATCTCTTCATTAAGGTTTTTACTTGGAGGCCTGAGCGTCTCTCAAAAGACTGATGCTGAAGTTAATATTTTTCCCAGAGCTAACACTCTGTCCGCTGAAGGGTTTTACCAATCCCACCTGTGCCTGCAATCACTACGATACTCTTTTTGGGTAAAGTTCCACATTTCAGCCATTATCAATTGCTTCACTTTACTTCAGAGAGAGCAGTTAGCTCGGAGAGAAAAGAAAAAAGACAAATGGAGAGATTGTTTACAGATTTTTATTAATTACAAATATTGAAGTACGTACTAAACGGTATGTGAGTTAGTTTGTTCTTCCAAATGATTTGAAAACAAGCTGGCAGATGAAATTAAGAAGCTTTATTGAGTAGAAGTTTCATATCAATGTGATTATCAATTGGTTATACCTTTAGTTCAGAGAGAGTGGGCCAACCCAGAGAAAGAGATGGATACTGATAGATAATGGGGTTAATTATGGCATCTGTGCATTATTTTGCTTAAACTGAGAATTTGAAAATAATCATTGTTTATGCAAAGATTTTATTAAGGAGCCGTGCTAGCTAATTATTCAACTGCAGTGGGTAGGGGAAACATTAATTATTTATTTCACAGGAGCCAATCAAAAACACTTGTTTTGCTATCTTTGGGCAGGAGACTTAGAACCTTCTTTAGAAATGATTTCAGTGGAGATATTTACCTCTCTCCATTTCTGCATCCAACCCCTCGTGACAGCTAACCTCTGACACACCCTGAACAACGACACCAATAATACAATACACTGAATAAGATTCCCCACATTTCCCGTTGTCTGTCACGACCCTGGGCCATACTTTCAGACCACACCGAAACTCTTGCACGTTTTCTGTGGCACACTTTCATTTGATTGGTTGAAAGTTTAGATTCATGAAACAACAACAAATCAAAACTGAACATGTAGACGACACAGCGTTCAGCAAGTACCAGGCAGGAATGAAAACCCACAATCAGCAAGTTCAAAACGATCCCGTTTACACATTGAAAATGGGAGGTCAACAACAGCTATCAGTAAAGAAAGGAGAAGGTAAAACAATCATATCACTCCAAATATATATACATTTAATTTCAACAGCCATCTTGTTTGTCAGCAACCCATGGACATAGTACTAAAAATAAGGTAATAGAACAAACATAATCCAGAACAAAATCATTACATTTATCAGAAGCTTACCTATCCCATTTTCTAACAACTGCAACATCCTTGAACTTGAGTCCTGACCCTGATCCTGATCCTAATTCTAATTCTAGACCTGGTACTGACCCTGGCCCCGGCCCCACACAGGCCTACTCCAGTATCAATGATGTTTCAAATAGGCCATCCCGTATCCTGGGGACTGTGTCCAAGAACTGGACTAGAGTCCCCAGATGCATAGATCTTTTAAAACATGCCCCCACCCTGATGTCTTTTTTCTCAACTGCTGGCCTGTCCAGAGCTTCAATGTGTTACTTTGATGTGAAAGCATATAATAGTGATTTGAAAAATGTGAACAGTCAGGGACCAGGCCCTGCACTGCACAAAATGAATGAATAAAACAGAGAATAAGAGCAGAATAGGGGAGAGCGTGACAGACCAAAATCGGTCACGATAGAGTGACAAATGAACATAGGTAGAGCTAAGTACATATTCGTAGGAAGTAAATAAATACTAATGTATCGATAACAGAGAATCAGCCTGGCTGGGCTCAAACAGGTAAAGTATGTAAAACAGATATACATACGAGAAAAGATTGCAATATAAAATAAAAAACAAAGAAAAGATAGTGACAGATATTAGGTGATATTGAGAGTGAGAAACAAACACACACACATACACACAGATGGACAGACAGAGAAACAGTGATAGAGGCAGAAAACATCAGACAGATACACGGGACCCGATGTTAACGGGAAGTTGGAGGCGTGCGGGGACGGGACCCGATATTAACGGGAAGTTGGAGGCGTGTGGGGACGGGACCCGATATTAACGGGAAGTTGGAGGCGTGTGGGGACGGGACCCGATATTAACGGGAAGTTGGAGGCGTGTGGGGACGGGACCCGATATTAACGGGAAGTTGGAGGCGTGTGGGGACGGGACCCGATATTAACGGGAAGTTGGAGGCGTGAGGGGACGGGACCCGATATTAACGGGAAGTTGGAGGCGTGAGGGGACGGGACCCGATGTTAACGGGAAGTTGGAGGCGTGTGGGGACGGGACCCGATATTAACGGGAAGTTGGAGGCGTGTGGGGACGGGACCCGATATTAACGGGAAGTTGGAGGCGTGTGGGGACGGGACCCGATATTAACGGGAAGTTGGAGGCGTGCGGGGACGGGACCCGATGTTAACGGGAAGTTGGAGGCGTGTGGGGACGGGACCCGATGTTAATGGGAAGTTGGAGGCGTGTGGGGACGGGACCCGATATTAACGGGAAGTTGGAGGCGTGCGGGGACGGGACCCGATATTAATGGGAAGTTGGAGGCGTGCGGGGACGGGACCCGATATTAACGGGAAGTTGGAGGCGTGTGGGGACGGGACCCGATATTAACGGGAAGTTGGAGGCGTGTGGGGACGGGACCCGATATTAACGGGAAGTTGGAGGCGTGTGGGGACGGGACCCGATATTAACGGGAAGTTGGAGGCGTGTGGAGACGGGACCCGATATTAACGGGAAGTTGGAGGCGTGTGGGGACGGGACCCGATATTAACGGGAAGTTGGAGGCGTGTGGGGACGGGACCCGATATTAACGGGAAGTTGGAGGCGTGTGGGGACGGGACCCGATATTAACGGGAAGTTGGAGGCGTGTGGGGACGGGACCCGATATTAACGGGAAGTTGGAGGCGTGTGGGGACGGGACCCGATATTAACGGGAAGTTGGAGGCGTGCGGGGACGGGACCCGATGTTAACGGGAAGTTGGAGGCGTGTGGGGACGGGACCCGATGTTAACGGGAAGTTGGAGGCGTGTGGGGACGGGACCCGATATTAACGGGAAGTTGGAGGCGTGTGGGGACGGGACCCGATATTAACGGGAAGTTGGAGGCGTGTGGGGACGGGACCCGATATTAACGGGAAGTTGGAGGCGTGTGGGGACGGGACCCGATATTAACGGGAAGTTGGAGGCGTGTGGGGACGGGACCCGATATTAACGGGAAGTTGGAGGCGTGTGGGGACGGGACCCGATATTAACGGGAAGTTGGAGGCGTGTGGGGACGGGACCCGATGTTAACGGGAAGTTGGAGGCGTGTGGGGACGGGACCCGATATTAACGGGAAGTTGGAGGTGTGTGGGGACGGGACCCGATGTTAACGGGAAGTTGGAGGCGTGTGGGGACGGGACCCGATATTAACGGGAAGTTGGAGGCGTGTGGGGACGGGACCCGATATTAACGGGAAGTTGGAGGCGTGTGGGGACGGGACCCGATATTAACGGGAAGTTGGAGGCGTGCGGGGACGGGACCCGATGTTAACGGGAAGTTGGAGGCGTGTGGGGACGGGACCCGATATTAACGGGAAGTTGGAGGCGTGTGGGGACGGGACCCGATATTAACGGGAAGTTGGAGGCGTGTGGGGACGGGACCCGATATTAACGGGAAGTTGGAGGCGTGCGGGGACGGGACCCGATATTAACGGGAAGTTGGAGGCGTGTGGGGACGGGACCCGATATTAACGGGAAGTTGGAGGCGTGTGGGGACGGGACCCGATATTAACGGGAAGTTGGAGGCGTGTGGGGACGGGACCCGATGTTAACGGGAAGTTGGAGGCGTGTGGGGACGGGACCCGATGTTAACAGGAAGTTGGAGGCGTGTGGAGACGGGACCCGATGTTAACAGGAAGTTGGAGGCGTGTGGGGACGGGACCCGATATTAACGGGAAGTTGGAGGAGTGTGGGGACGGGACCCGATATTAACGGGAAGTTGGAGGCGTGTGGGGACGGGACCCGATATTAACGGGAAGTTGGAGGCGTGTGGGGACGGGACCCGATATTAACGGGAAGTTGGAGGCGTGTGGGGACGGGACCCGATATTAACGGGAAGTTGGAGGCGTGCGGGGACGGGACCCGATATTAACGGGAAGTTGGAGGCGTGTGGGGACGGGACCCGATATTAACGGGAAGTTGGAGGCGTGTGGGGACGGGACCCGATATTAACGGGAAGTTGGAGGCGTGTGGGGACGGGACCCGATATTAACGGGAAGTTGGAGGCGTGTGGGGACGGGACCCGATATTAACGGGAAGTTGGAGGCGTGTGGGGACGGGACCCGATATTAACGGGAAGTTGGAGGCGTGTGGGGACGGGACCCGATATTAACGGGAAGTTGGAGGCGTGTGGGGACGGGACCCGATATTAACGGGAAGTTGGAGGCGTGTGGGGACGGGACCCGATATTAACGGGAAGTTGGAGGCGTGTGGGGACGGGACCCGATATTAACGGGAAGTTGGAGGCGTGTGGAGACGGGACCCGATATTAACGGGAAGTTGGAGGCGTGTGGGGACGGGACCCGATGTTAACGGGAAGTTGGAGGCGTGTGGGGACGGGACCCGATATTAACGGGAAGTTGGAGGCGTGTGGGGACGGGACCCGATGTTAACGGGAAGTTGGAGGCGTGCGGGGACGGGACCCGATATTAATGGGAAGTTGGAGGCGTGTGGGGACGGGACCCGATATTAACGGGAAGTTGGAGGCGTGCGGGGACGGGACCCGATATTAACGGGAAGTTGGAGGCGTGTGGGGACGGGACCCGATATTAACGGGAAGTTGGAGGCGTGTGGGGACGGGACCCGATGTTAACGGGAAGTTGGAGGCGTGTGGGGACGGGACCCGATATTAACGGGAAGTTGGAGGCGTGCGGGGACGGGACCCGATATTAACAGGAAGTTGGAGGCGTGTGGGGACGGGACCCGATGTTAACGGGAAGTTGGAGGCGTGTGGGGACGGGACCCGATATTAACGGGAAGTTGGAGGCGTGTGGGGACGGGACCCGATATTAACGGGAAGTTGGAGGCGTGTGGGGACGGGACCCGATGTTAACGGGAAGTTGGAGGCGTGTGGGGACGGGACCCGATGTTAACGGGAAGTTGGAGGCGTGTGGGGACGGGACCCGATATTAACGGGAAGTTGGAGGCGTGTGGGGACGGGACCCGATATTAACGGGAAGTTGGAGGCGTGTGGGGACGGGACCCGATATTAACGGGAAGTTGGAGGCGTGTGGGGACGGGACCCGATATTAACGGGAAGTTGGAGGCGTGTGGGGACGGGACCCGATATTAACGGGAAGTTGGAGGCGTGCGGGGACGGGACCCGATGTTAACGGGAAGTTGGAGGCGTGTGGGGACGGGACCCGATGTTAACAGGAAGTTGGAGGCGTGTGGGGACGGGACCCGATGTTAACGGGAAGTTGGAGGCGTGTGGGGACGGGACCCGATATTAACGGGAAGTTGGAGGCGTGTGGAGACGGGACCCGATATTAACGGGAAGTTGGAGGCGTGTGGGGACGGGACCCGATATTAACGGGAAGTTGGAGGCGTGTGGGGACGGGACCCGATATTAACGGGAAGTTGGAGGCGTGCGGGGACGGGACCCGATATTAACGGGAAGTTGGAGGCGTGTGGGGACGGGACCCGATGTTAACGGGAAGTTGGAGGCGTGTGGGGACGGGACCCGATATTAACGGGAAGTTGGAGGCGTGTGGGGACGGGACCCGATATTAACGGGAAGTTGGAGGCGTGTGGGGACGGGACCCGATATTAACGGGAAGTTGGAGGCGTGTGGGGACGGGACCCGATATTAACGGGAAGTTGGAGGAGTGTGGGGACGGGACCCGATGTTAACGGGAAGTTGGAGGCGTGTGGGGACGGGACCCGATATTAACGGGAAGTTGGAGGCGTGTGGGGACGGGACCCGATATTAACGGGAAGTTGGAGGCGTGTGGGGACGGGACCCGATATTAACGGGAAGTTGGAGGCGTGTGGGGACGGGACCCGATATTAACGGGAAGTTGGAGGCGTGTGGGGACGGGACCCGATGTTAACGGGAAGTTGGAGGCGTGTGGGGACGGGACCCGATATTAACGGGAAGTTGGAGGCGTGCGGGGACGGGACCCGATATTAACGGGAAGTTGGAGGCGTGTGGGGACGGGACCCGATGTTAACGGGAAGTTGGAGGCGTGTGGGGACGGGACCCGATATTAACGGGAAGTTGGAGGCGTGTGGGGACGGGACCCGATATTAACGGGAAGTTGGAGGCGTGTGGGGACGGGACCCGATATTAACGGGAAGTTGGAGGCGTGTGGGGACGGGACCCGATATTAACGGGAAGTTGGAGGCGTGTGGGGACGGGACCCGATATTAACGGGAAGTTGGAGGCGTGTGGGGACGGGACCCGATGTTAACGGGAAGTTGGAGGCGTGTGGGGACGGGACCCGATATTAACGGGAAGTTGGAGGCGTGCGGGGACGGGACCCGATGTTAACGGGAAGTTGGAGGCGTGCGGGGACGGGACCCGATATTAACGGGAAGTTGGAGGCGTGCGGGGACGGGACCCGATGTTAACGGGAAGTTGGAGGCGTGCGGGGACGGGACCCGATATTAACGGGAAGTTGGAGGCGTGTGGGGACGGGACCCGATATTAACGGGAAGTTGGAGGCGTGCGGGGACGGGACCCGATGTTAACGGGAAGTTGGAGGCGTGCGGGGACGGGACCCGATGTTAACGGGAAGTTGGAGGCGTGTGGGGACGGGACCCGATATTAACGGGAAGTTGGAGGCGTGTGGGGACGGGACCCGATATTAACGGGAAGTTGGAGGCGTGTGGGGACGGGACCCGATGTTAACGGGAAGTTGGAGGCGTGTGGGGACGGGACCCGATGTTAACGGGAAGTTGGAGGCGTGTGGGGACGGGACCCGATGTTAATGGGAAGTTGGAGGCGTGCGGGGACGGGACCCGATATTAACGGGAAGTTGGAGGCGTGTGGGGACGGGACCCGATATTAACGGGAAGTTGGAGGCGTGTGGGGACGGGACCCGATGTTAACGGGAAGTTGGAGGCGTGTGGGGACGGGACCCGATGTTAACGGGAAGTTGGAGGCGTGTGGGGACGGGACCCGATATTAACGGGAAGTTGGAGGCGTGTGGGGACGGGACCCGATATTAACGGGAAGTTGGAGGCGTGTGGGGACGGGACCCGATATTAACGGGAAGTTGGAGGCGTGTGGGGACGGGACCCGATATTAACGGGAAGTTGGAGGCGTGTGGGGACGGGACCCGATATTAACGGGAAGTTGGAGGCGTGTGGGGACGGGACCCGATATTAACGGGAAGTTGGAGGCGTGTGGGGACGGGACCCGATATTAACGGGAAGTTGGAGGCGTGTGGGGATGGGACCCGATATTAACGGGAAGTTGGAGGCGTGTGGGGACGGGACCCGATATTAACGGGAAGTTGGAGGCGTGTGGGGACGGGACCCGATATTAACGGGAAGTTGGAGGCGTGCGGGGACGGGACCCGATGTTAACGGGAAGTTGGAGGCGTGTGGGGACGGGACCCGATATTAACGGGAAGTTGGAGGCGTGCGGGGACGGGACCCGATGTTAACGGGAAGTTGGAGGCGTGTGGGGACGGGACCCGATATTAACGGGAAGTTGGAGGCGTGTGGGGACGGGACCCGATATTAACGGGAAGTTGGAGGCGTGTGGGGACGGGACCCGATATTAACGGGAAGTTGGAGGCGTGTGGGGACGGGACCCGATATTAACGGGAAGTTGGAGGCGTGTGGGGACGGGACCCGATATTAACGGGAAGTTGGAGGCGTGTGGGGACGGGACCCGATATTAACGGGAAGTTGGAGGCGTGTGGGGACGGGACCCGATATTAACGGGAAGTTGGAGGCGTGTGGGGACGGGACCCGATATTAACGGGAAGTTGGAGGCGTGCGGGGACGGGACCCGATATTAACGGGAAGTTGGAGGCGTGTGGGGACGGGACCCGATATTAACGGGAAGTTGGAGGCGTGTGGGGACGGGACCCGATGTTAACGGGAAGTTGGAGGCGTGTGGGGACGGGACCCGATATTAACGGGAAGTTGGAGGCGTGTGGGGACGGGACCCGATATTAACGGGAAGTTGGAGGCGTGTGGGGACGGGACCCGATGTTAACGGGAAGTTGGAGGCGTGTGGGGACGGGACCCGATCTTAACGGGAAGTTGGAGGCGTGTGGGGACGGGACCCGATATTAACGGGAAGTTGGAGGCGTGTGGGGACGGGACCCGATATTAACGGGAAGTTCGAGGCGTGCGGGGACGGGACCCGATATTAACGGGAAGTTGGAGGCGTGTGGGGACGGGACCCGATATTAACGGGAAGTTGGAGGCGTGTGGGGACGGGACCCGATATTAACGGGAAGTTGGAGGCGTGTGGGGACGGGACCCGATATTAACGGGAAGTTGGAGGCGTGTGGGGACGGGACCCGATATTAACGGGAAGTTGGAGGCGTGCGGGGACGGGACCCGATGTTAACGGGAAGTTGGAGGCGTGTGGGGACGGGACCCGATATTAACGGGAAGTTGGAGGCGTGTGGGGACGGGACCCGATATTAACGGGAAGTTGGAGGCGTGTGGGGACGGGACCCGATATTAACGGGAAGTTGGAGGCGTGTGGGGACGGGACCCGATGTTAACGGGAAGTTGGAGGCGTGCGGGGACGGGACCCGATATTAACGGGAAGTTGGAGGCGTGTGGGGACGGGACCCGATATTAACGGGAAGTTGGAGGCGTGTGGGGACGGGACCCGATGTTAACGGGAAGTTGGAGGCGTGTGGGGACGGGACCCGATATTAACGGGAAGTTGGAGGCGTGTGGGGACGGGACCCGATATTAACGGGAAGTTGGAGGCGTGCGGGGACGGGACCCGATGTTAACGGGAAGTTGGAGGCGTGTGGGGACGGGACCCGATGTTAACGGGAAGTTGGAGGCGTGTGGGGACGGGACCCGATATTAACGGGAAGTTGGAGGCGTGTGGAGACGGGACCCGATATTAACGGGAAGTTGGAGGCGTGTGGGGACGGGACCCGATGTTAACGGGAAGTTGGAGGCGTGTGGGGACGGGACCCGATGTTAACGGGAAGTTGGAGGCGTGTGGGGACGGGACCCGATGTTAACGGGAAGTTGGAGGCGTGTGGGGACGGGACCCGATGTTAACGGGAAGTTGGAGGCGTGTGGGGACGGGACCCGATATTAACGGGAAGTTGGAGGCGTGCGGGGACGGGACCCGATGTTAACGGGAAGTTGGAGGCGTGTGGGGACGGGACCCGATATTAACGGGAAGTTGGAGGCGTGTGGGGACGGGACCCGATATTAACGGGAAGTTGGAGGCGTGTGGGGACGGGACCCGATATTAACGGGAAGTTGGAGGCGTGTGGGGACGGGACCCGATATTAACGGGAAGTTGGAGGCGTGTGGGGACGGGACCCGATGTTAACGGGAAGTTGGAGGCGTGCTGGGGACGGGACCCGATGTTAACAGGAAGTTGGAGGCGTGTGGGGACGGGACCCGATGTTAACGGGAAGTTGGAGGCGTGTGGGGACGGGACCCGATGTTAACGGGAAGTTGGAGGCGTGTGGGGACGGGACCCGATATTAACGGGAAGTTGGAGGCGTGTGGGGACGGGACCCGATGTTAACGGGAAGTTGGAGGCGTGTGGGGACGGGACCCGATATTAACGGGAAGTTGGAGGCGTGTGGGGACGGGACCCGATATTAACGGGAAGTTGGAGGCGTGTGGGGACGGGACCCGATATTAACGGGAAGTTGGAGGCGTGTGGGGACGGGACCCGATATTAACGGGAAGTTGGAGGGCGTGTGGGGACGGGACCCGATATTAACGGGAAGTTGGAGGCGTGTGGGGGACGGGACCCGATATTAACGGGAAGTTGGAGGCGTGTGGGGACGGGACCCGATATTAACGGGAAGTTGGAGGCGTGTGGGGACGGGACCCGATGTTAACGGGAAGTTGGAGGCGTGTGGGGACGGGACCCGATATTAACGGGAAGTTGGAGGCGTGTGGGGACGGGACCCGATATTAACGGGAAGTTGGAGGCGTGTGGGGACGGGACCCGATATTAACGGAAGTTGGAGGCGTGTGGGGACGGGACCCGATATTAACGGGAAGTTGGAGGCGTGTGGGGACGGGACCCGATATTAACGGGAAGTTGGAGGCGTGTGGGGACGGGACCCGATATTAACGGGAAGTTGGAGGCGTGTGGGGACGGGACCCGATATTAACGGGAAGTTGGAGGCGTGCGGGGACGGGACCCGATATTAACGGGAAGTTGGAGGCGTGTGGGGACGGGACCCGATATTAACGGGAAGTTGGAGGCGTGTGGGGACGGGACCCGATGTTAACGGGAAGTTGGAGGCGTGTGGGGACGGGACCCGATATTAACGGGAAGTTGGAGGCGTGTGGGGACGGGACCCGATATTAACGGGAAGTTGGAGGCGTGTGGGGACGGGACCCGATGTTAACGGGAAGTTGGAGGCGTGTGGGGACGGGACCCGATAGTTAACAGGAAGTTGGAGGCGTGTGGGGACGGGACCCGATATTAACGGAAGTTGGAGGCGTGTGGGGACGGGACCCGATATTAACGGGAAGTTGGAGGCGTGCGGGGACGGGACCCCGATATTAACGGGAAGTTGGAGGCGTGTGGGGACGGGACCCGATGTTAACGGGAAGTTGGAGGCGTGTGGGGACGGGACCCGATATTAACGGGAAGTTGGAGGCGTGTGGGGACGGGACCCGATATTAACGGGAAGTTGGAGGCGTGTGGGGACGGGACCCGATGTTAACGGGAAGTTGGAGGCGTGTGGGGACGGGACCCGATATTAACGGGAAGTTGGAGGCGTGTGGGGACGGGACCCGATATTAACGGGAAGTTGGAGGCGTGTGGGGACGGGACCCGATATTAACGGGAAGTTGGAGGCGTGTGGGGACGGGACCCGATGTTAACGGGAAGTTGGAGGCGTGTGGGGACGGGACCCGATATTAACGGGAAGTTGGAGGCGTGTGGGGACGGGACCCGATATTAACAGGAAGTTGGAGGCGTGTGGGGACGGGACCCGATATTAACGGGAAGTTGGAGGCGTGCGGGGACGGGACCCGATATTAACGGGAAGTTGGAGGCGTGTGGGGACGGGACCCGATATTAACGGGAAGTTGGAGGCGTGTGGGGACGGGACCCGATGTTAACGGAAGTTGGAGGCGTGCGGGGACGGGACCCGATATTAACGGGAAGTTGGAGGCGTGTGGGGACGGGACCCGATATTAACGGGAAGTTGGAGGCGTGTGGGGACGGGACCCGATATTAACGGGAAGTTGGAGGCGTGTGGGGACGGGGACCCGATGTTAACAGGAAGTTGGAGGCGTGTGGGGACGGGACCCGATATTAACGGGAAGTTGGAGGCGTGTGGGGACGGGACCCGATAGTTAACAGGGAAGTTGGAGGCGTGTGGGGACGGGACCCGATATTAACGGGAAGTTGGAGGCGTGTCGGGGACGGGACCCGATATTAACGGGAAGTTGGAGGCGTGTGGGGACGGGACCCGATGTTAACGGGAAGTTGGAGGCGTGTGGGGACGGGACCCGATATTAACGGGAAGTTGGAGGCGTGTGGGGACGGGACCCGATGTTAACGGGAAGTTGGAGGCGTGTGGGGACGGGACCCGATATTAACGGGAAGTTGGAGGCGTGTGGGGACGGGACCCGATGTTAACGGGAAGTTGGAGGCGTGAGGGGACGGGACCCGATATTAACGGGAAGTTGGAGGCGTGTGGGGACGGGACCCGATATTAACGGGAAGTTGGAGGCGTGCGGGGACGGGACCCGATATTAACGGGAAGTTGGAGGCGTGTGGGGACGGGACCCGATATTAACGGGAAGTTGGAGGCGTGTGGGGACGGGACCCGATATTAACGGGAAGTTGGAGGCGTGTGGGGACGGGACCCGATATTAACGGGAAGTTGGAGGCGTGTGGGGACGGGACCCGATATTAACGGGAAGTTGGAGGCGTGTGGGGACGGGACCCGATATTAACGGGAAGTTGGAGGCGTGTGGGGACGGGACCCGATATTAACGGGAAGTTGGAGGCGTGTGGGGACGGGACCCGATATTAACGGGAAGTTGGAGGCGTGTGGGGACGGGACCCGATATTAACGGGAAGTTGGAGGCGTGTGGGACGGGACCCGATATTAACGGGAAGTTGGAGGCGTGTGGGGACGGGACCCGATATTAACGGGAAGTTGGAGGCGTGTGGGGACGGGACCCGATATTAACGGGAAGTTGGAGGCTGTGCGGGGACGGGACCCGATATTAACGGGAAGTTGGAGGCGTGCGGGGACGGGACCCGATATTAACGGGAAGTTGGAGGCGTGTGGGGACGGGACCCGATATTAACGGGAAGTTGGAGGCGTGTGGGGACGGGACCCGATATTAACGGGAAGTTGGAGGCGTGTGGGGACGGACCCGATATTAACGGGAAGTTGGAGGCGTGTGGGGACGGGACCCGATATTAACGGGAAGTTGGAGGCGTGTGGGGACGGGACCCGATATTAACGGGAAGTTGGAGGCGTGTGGGGACGGGACCCGATATTAACGGGAAGTTGGAGGCGTGTGGGGACGGGACCCGATATTAACGGGAAGTTGGAGGCGTGTGGGGACGGGACCCGATATTAACGGGAAGTTGGAGGCGTGTGGGGACGGGACCCGATATTAACGGGAAGTTGGAGGCGTGTGGGGACGGGACCCGATATTAACGGGAAGTTGGAGGCGTGTGGGGACGGGACCCGATATTAACGGGAAGTTGGAGGCGTGTGGGGACGGGACCCGATATTAACGGGAAGTTGGAGGCGTGTGGGGACGGGACCCGATATTAACGGGAAGTTGGAGGCGTGTGGGGACGGGACCCGATGTTAACGGGAAGTTGGAGGCGTGTGGGGACGGGACCCGATATTAACGGGAAGTTGGAGGCGTGTGGGGACGGGACCCGATGTTAACGGGAAGTTGGAGGCGTGTGGGGACGGGACCCGATATTAACGGGAAGTTGGAGGCGTGTGGGGACGGGACCCGATGTTAACGGGAAGTTGGAGGCGTGTGGGGACGGGACCCGATATTAACGGGAAGTTGGAGGCGTGCGGGGACGGGACCCGATATTAACGGGAAGTTGGAGGCGTGTGGGGACTGGGACCCGATATTAACGGGAAGTTGGAGGCGTGTGGGGACGGGACCCGATAGTTAACGGGAAGTTGGAGGCGTGTGGGGACGGGACCCGATATTAACGGGAAGTTGGAGGCGTGTGGGGACGGGACCCGATGTTAACGGGAAGTTGGAGGCGTGTCGGGGACGGACCCGATATTAACGGGAAGTTGGAGGCGTGTGGGGACGGGACCCGATGTTAACGGGAAGTTGGAGGCGTGAGGGACGGGACCCGATATTAACGGGAAGTGGAGGCGTGTGGGACGGGACCCGATATTAACGGGAAGTTGGAGGCGTGCTGGGACGGCGACCCGATGTTAACGGGAAGTTGGAGGCGTGCTGGGACGGGACCCGATATTACAGGGAAGTTGGAGGCGTGCGGGGACGGGACCGATGTTAACGGGAAGTTGGAGGCGTGCGGGGATGGGACCCGATATTAACGGAGAAGTTGGAGGCGTGCTGGGGACGGGACCCGATATTAACGGGAAGTTGGAGGCGTGCGGGGACGGGACTCAGAATGTTACGGGAAGTTGGAGGCGTGCGGGGTATGGGACCCGATATTAACGGGAAGTTGGAGGCGTGTGGGGACGGGACCGATATTAACGGGAAGTTGGCGCGCGTGCGGGA